>NC_051862.1:177103350-177444475 GCF_015732765.1 Culex quinquefasciatus | reverse complement strand
AAAAAGGTGCAGGTGGTTATGTTATACATGACCAATATGACAAAGAACTTTGTACAAAACTCTAAAATATTCTATTTTATTTTATATTTTAAAACATTGCCTATGTATTTAATCCTAAATAATTTATTCCTATAAAATGTTTTCAATCTTCTCTGTGGAAATAAATTGCCAAAACAAGTATGGTTCGGAAATGTCCAATCAGAAAATGGTAATTTTCATGTCAGTATCAAAAACCATGAATTTGGTACCCATATTGCCCCAAGTCGTATGGTTCGATTAATGTCCCCACGGTAGAACCTTCCCGAGGGCAATTGCCACTCCGGGTGTGGCCAATCCAGTCAAAATGCCCATTTCCATTACCAGTTTAAAAAACCATGAATTTTGATACCCATATTGCCCCAAGTCGTATGGTTCGATTAATGTCCCCACGGTAGAACCTTCCCGAGGGCACTGGCCACTCCGGGTGTGGCCAATCCAGTCAAAATGGCCATTTTCATTACCAGTTTAAAAAACCATGAATTTTGATACCCATATTGCCCCAAGTCGTATGGTTCGATTAATGTCCCCCCGGTAGAACCTTCCCGAGGGCACTGGCCACTCCGGGTGTGGCCAATATCCTATAAATGTGGTCCCAAGCCCATTGAACCAAATCATTCTGGTCTGGTGACCGTCCTTACAATCTTCATAAGAACAGAATTCCTCCCAATTTAGTGCACAAACTGTGTCTTTCAATGTGTGCGTGTGTGTGTGTGAACAATAAAATTACCGTGGATCTGCTTTTGTCGAAACCTCGTAAGGCACTGAATTTTTCTGAGGCTATCTGTTAGCTTAAATAGTTCGCATGAAATTTGGCAACATGGTGCAAAATTTTGCCTCCTCTCCTGTTTTCGTGGAACTGTCACGCAGAATGTTGCACCATGTTGCCACATTTCATGCGAACTATTTAAGCTAACAGATAGCCTCAGAAAAATTCAGTGCCTTTCGATCACAAATCACCCTGTATTCTCACACACACACGATAATGCACTAAAACAGAGTCTGTTCTTATGAAGATATAGGGCTGTGTTGGGAACAACTTGTTCCACATTAGGATGGCAAACACGCAGGTGGCCAGTGCCCTCGAAGTACGGGGATTTCGAACCATACGACGAATATGGGTATCAAAATTCATGGTTTTGAAACTGGTAATGAAATGGCCATTTGACTGGTTGGCCACCCCAGGTGGCCATACCCCGAGGAAGGTTCTACCGGGAGACATTAATCGAACCATACGACTTGGGGCAATATGGGTATCAAAATTCATGGTTTTGAAACTTAAAATGAAAATGGCCATTTTGACTGGATTGGCCACACCCGGAGTGGCAGTGCCCTCGGGAAGGTTCTACCGGGGACATTAATCGAACCATACGGGCAATATGGGTATCAAAATTCATGGTTTTGATACTGGTAATGAAAATGGCCATTTTGACTGGATTGGCCACACCCGGTGGCCAGTGCCCTCAGGAAGGTTCTACCGGGGGTTAATCGAACCATACGACTTGGGCCAATATGGGTATCAAAATTCATGGTTTTGATACTGGTAATGAAAATGGCCATTTTGACTGGATTGGCCACACCCGGAGTGGCCAGTGCCCTCGGGAAGGTTCTACCGGGGGGACATTAATCGAACCATACGACTTGGGGCAATATGGGTATCAAAATTCATGGTTTTTGAAACTGGTAATGAAAATGGCCATTTTGACTGGATTGGCCACACCCGGAGTGGCCAGTGCCCTCGGGAAGGTTCTACCGGGGGGACATTAATCGAACCATACGACTTGGGGCAATATGGGTATCAAAATTCATGGTTTTTGAAACTGGTAATGAAAATGGCCATTTTGACTGGATTGGCCACACCCGGAGTGGCCAGTGCCCTCGGGAAGGTTCTACCGGGGGGACATTATTCAAACCATGCAGTGAATGAAAATGGGCATTTTGACTGGATTGGCTCACCCGGGTGACCAGTGCCCTCGGGAAGGTTCTACCGGGGGGACATTAATCGAACCATACGACTTGGGGCAATATGGGTATCAAAATTCATGGTTTTTGAAACTGGTAATGAAAATGGGCATTTTGACTGGATTGGCCACACCCGGAGTGGCCAGTGCCCTGAGGAAGGTTCTACCGGGGGACATTTATCGAACCATACGACTTGGGGCAATATGGGTATCAAAATTCATGGTTTTTGAAACTGGTAATGAAAATGGCCATTTTGAGGATTGGCCACACCAGGAGTGGACATTTACGGAACCATACAAATTTGGGCAATATGGGTATCAAAATTCATGGTTTTGAAACTGGTAATGAAAATGACCATTTTGACTGGATTGGCCACACCCGGAGTGGCCAGTGCCCTGAGGAAGGTTCTACCGGGGGACATTAACGAACCATACGACTTTGGGCAATATGGGTATCAAAATTCATGGTTTTGAAACTGGTAATGAAAATGGCCATTTTGACTGGATTGGCCACACCCGGAGTGGCCAGTGCCCTCAGGAAGGTTCTACCGGGGGACATTAACGAACCATACGACTTTGGGCAATATGGGTATCAAAATTCATGGTTTTGAAACTGGTAATGAAAATGGCCATTTTGACTGGATTGGCCACACCCGGAGTGGCCAGTGCCCTCGGGAAGGTTCTACCGGGGGACATTAATCGAACCATACGACTTGGGGCAATATGGGTATCAAAATTCATGGTTTTGAAACTGGTAATGAAAATGGCCATTTTGACTGGATTGGCCACACCCGGAGTGGCCAGTGCCCTCGGAAGGTTCTACCGGGGGACATTAATCGAACCATACGACTTGGGGCAATATGGGTATCAAAATTCATAAACCATGGACACTTTAGATGGGGGGTTATGGCGATAGTCCACGATCCATACAGCTTTCTTTTTGAATGGACAATTGTCCACGAGGGGGAGGGGGTTTAAATGATTCCCAAAAAAAGTGTCCACGTGGTTTATATGGTCACGTATCAAAATTCATGGTTTTGAAACTGGTAATGAAAATGGCCATTTTGACTGGATTGGCCACACCCGGAGTGGCCAGTGCCCTCGGAAGGTTCTACCGGGGGACATTAATCGAACCATACGACTTGGGCCAATATGGGTATCAAAATTCATGGTTTTTAAACTGGTAATGAAAATGGCCATTTTGACCGGATTGGCCACACCCGGGGTGGCCAGTGCCTCAGGAAGGTTCTACCGGGGGACATTAATCGAACCATACGACTTGGGGCAATATGGGTATCAAAATTCATGGTTTTGCCACTACAGGTGTGGCCAATCCGGGTGTGGCCAATCCGTCAAATTGTCATTTCATTACCAGTTTCAAAAACCATGAATTTTGATCCCATATTGCCCAAGTCGTATGGTTCGATTAATGTCCCCCTAGAACCTTCCCGGGGCACTGACCACTCGGGTGTGGCCAATCCGGTCAAAATGGCCATTTTCATTACAAGTTTCAAAAACCATGAATTTTGATACCCATATTGCCCCAAGTCGTATGGTTCGAATAATGTCCCCCCGGTAGAACCTTCCCGAGGGCACTGGCCACTCCGGGTGTGACCAATCCAGTCAAAATGGCCATTTTCATTACCAGTATCAAAAACCATGAATTTTGATACCCATATTGCCCAAATTTGTATGGTTCGTAAATGTCCTCCGTAGAACCTTCCCTCAGGGCAATGGCCACTCCGGGTGTGGCCAATCCTGCCAAAATGGTCATTTTCATTACCAGTTTCAAAAACCATGAATTTTGATACCCATATTGCCCAAATTTGTATGGTTCCGTAAATGTCCTCCCGGTAGAACCTTCCCTCAGGGCAATGGCCACTCCGGGTGTGGCCAATCCTGCCAAAATGGTCATTTTCATTACCAGTATCAAAAACCATGAATTTTGATACCCATATTGCCCAAATTTGTATGGTTCCGTAAATGTCCACTCCGGGTGTGGCCAATCCTGCCAAAATGGCCATTTTTATCACCAGTATCAAAAACCATGAATTTTGATACCCATATTGCCCCAAGTCGTATGGTTCCGTAAATGTCCTCCCGGTAGAACCTTCCCTCAGGGCACTGGCCACTCCGGGTGTGGCCAATCCAGTCAAAATGGCCATTTTCATTACCAGTATCAAAAACCATGAATTTTGATACCCATATTGGCCCAAGTCGTATGGTTCGATTAATGTCCCCCGGTAGAACCTTCCCGAGGGCACTGGCCACTCCGGGTGTGGCCAATCCAGTCAAAATGCCCATTTTCATTACCAGTTTCAAAAACCATGAATTTTGATACCCATATTGGCCCAAGTCGTATGGTTCGAATAATGTCCCCCCGGTAGAACCTTCCCGAGGGCACTGGCCACTCCGGGTGTGGCCAATCCAGTCAAAATGGCCATTTTCATTACCAGTTTCAAAAACCATGAATTTTGATACCCATATTGCCCCAAGTCGTATGGTTCGATTAATGTCCCCCCGGTAGAACCTTCCCGAGGGCACTGGCCACTCCGGGTGTGGCCAATCCAGTCAAAATGCCCATTTTCATTACCAGTTTCAAAAACCATGAATTTTGATACCCATATTGGCCCAAGTCGTATGGTTCGAATAATGTCCCCCCGGTAGAACCTTCCCGAGGGCACTGGCCACTCCGGGTGTGGCCAATCCAGTCAAAATGGCCATTTTCATTACCAGTTTCAAAAACCATGAATTTTGATACCCATATTGCCCCAAGTCGTATGGTTCGATTAATGTCCCCCCGGTAGAACCTTCCCCAGGGCAATGGCCACTCCGGGTGTGGCCAATCCTGCCAAAATGGCCATTTTCATTACCAGTATCAAAAACCATGAATTTTGATACCCATATTGCCCAAATTTGTATGGTTCCGTAAATGTCCTCCCGGTAGAACCTTCCCTCAGGGCAATGGCCACTCCGGGTGTGGCCAATCCTGCCAAATGGCTCATTACCAGTATCAAAAACCATGAATTTTGATACCCATATTGCCCAAATTTGTATGGTTCCGTAAATGTCCTCCCGGTAGAACCTTCCCTCAGGGCAATGGCCACTCCGGGTGTGGCCAATCCTGCCAAAATGGCCATTTTCATTACCAGTATCAAAAACCATGAATTTTGATACCCATATTGCCCAAATTTGTATGGTTCCGTAAATGTCCTCCCGGTAGAACCTTCCCTCAGGGCAATGGCCACTCCGGGTGTGGCCAATCCTGCCAAAATGGCCATTTTCATTACCAGTATCAAAAACCATGAATTTTGATACCCATATTGCCCAAATTTGTATGGTTCCGTAAATGTCCTCCCGGTAGAACCTTCCCTCAGGGCAATGGCCACTCCGGGTGTGGCCAATCCTGCCAAAATGGCCATTTTCATTACCAGTATCAAAAACCATGAATTTTGATACCCATATTGCCAAATTTATGGTTCCGTAAATGTCCTCCCGGTAGAACCCCCTCAGGGCAATGGCCACTCCGGTGTGGCCAATCCTGCCAAAATGGCCATTTTCATTACCAGTATCAAAAACCATGAATTTTGATACCCATATTGCCCAAATTTGTATGGTTCCGTAAATGTCCTCCCGGTAGAACCTTCCCTCAGGGCAATGGCCACTCCGGGTGTGGCCAATCCTGCCAAAATGGTCATTTTCATTACCAGTATCAAAAACCATGAATTTTGATACCCATATTGCCCAAATTTGTATGGTTCCGTAAATGTCCTCCCGGTAGAACCTTCTCTCAGGGCAATGGCCACTCCGGGTGTGGCCAATCCTGCCAAAATGGTCATTTTCATTACCAGTATCAAAAACCATGAATTTTGATACCCATATTGCCCAAATTTGTATGGTTCCGTAAATGTCCTCCCGGTAGAACCTTCCCTCAGGGCAATGGCCACTCCGGGTGTGGCCAATCCTGCCAAAATGGCCATTTTCATTACCAGTATCAAAAACCATGAATTTTGATACCCATATTGCCCAAATTTGTATGGTTCCGTAAATGTCCTCCCGGTAGAACCTTCCCTCAGGGCAATGGCCACTCCGGGTGTGGCCAATCCTGCCAAAATGGCCATTTTCATTACCAGTATCAAAAACCATGAATTTTGATACCCATATTGCCCAAATTTGTATGGTTCCGTAAATGTCCTCCCGGTAGAACCTTCCCTCAGGGCAATGGCCACTCCGGGTGTGGCCAATCCTGCCAAAATGGCCATTTTCATTACCAGTATCAAAAACCATGAATTTTGATACCCATATTGCCCAAATTTGTATGGTTCCGTAAATGTCCTCCCGGTAGAACCTTCCCTCAGGGCACTGGCCACACCGGGTGTGGCCGATATCCTACCAAATTGTTCCCAATAATTTCGGTATTCCGGTGACCGTTCTGGCTACCGTCAATAACTTCTTGGACCTCCTCTCAAGTTCGTGCACCACCTGCGTGTGTGTGTGTGAGCAATAAAATTCCCAACGTAAGGTCCGTCTTTGATGAAAGTCTGATGGACACTAAATCCTCCAGAGGCTAACTTTTAGCTTAAATAGTTTTCACGGCATCTACGCAACAGAAACAGAATGTCACGCCGAGGGCTTGCGACGGTAACGCTACATTTTCGAAAAATTTTGCATTGACACCGCAGATAGAGCTTTAAGACAAAGTCCTTTGTCAAAATATTTACAAACAGGAAGTTTGAAAATTCAAGATAATTTGTTTGGTTTGAGTAAAGTTTTGAAATATATTAAATATAAGTTATCGTCAATTTTGTCAATAAAATTATCGCCGATATCGTTATCGTTATCGAACCTCGATAATTTTATCGTTAACAACCTTGGAAATTTGACGGGCTTTTTGGAAAAATACACCGAAAGAAAAATGCACGCACAAAAATCGTTTACCAAAAATAGTATACATTGATTCTCCAGACAATTTTATATAAAAGTTTCCATTTTGACCATTATACTAAGTCCAATCCTTGTGAGGATAAGACCACTAGCGTGCCCAGCTCTTTGAGGAAGGTGGGGCAATAATATGGACGTTTTAAAAAATACGTCATTTGTGGACACCCCCTGACCAAATTTAGAACAAATTTCTGTGGATGGTGGGGCAGTTGCCCCATGTTGCCCCACCCTGCGCACACTAGTGGATAAGACAGGGGTGAGGGACCATCCATAAACCACGTGTACACTTTTTTGGGAATCTCGAACCCCCCCCCCCCTTCGTGGAAAATTGTCCATACAAAAAAAAACTTTTTTGTATGGAGCGTGGACAATCGCCATACCCCCCCCCCCCCTAAAAGTGTCCACGTGGTTTATGGATGGTCCCTGACCAAAGTATGGCCCGCGGGCCGAACGTGGCCCGCGAGGTGTTTTTTTGTGGCCCGCAGACCCATTTTGAACGATCATGTAAAATGGCCCGTTGACTTCTTGTAAAGTGATTTTATACTTTTCAAAATTAAGGTTTATTTAAATCTTTTTTATGCTAATTTTTTTTTCTATTTTTTGTTAAAAAAAAACTAGTGATTTATTAATATTTTGATCCCCATTTTTCGACACGAATATGTTGTTCAAAAATCTTAATAATTAAAACAATTTCACATGTTTAATGTGAGTGAACTAGTAAATATCGTCCAAACTTTCTTCAAACATGTTTGGAAATGTTTATAATACGTTCAAATTTGACTTAGGTAGAAATCTGTAATAATTGCAAAAATATTGCTTATTGCGAGATAAAATCACGTTTCTCCTTCGCTGTGAGTGACAGGAGATTATTGCCGCCTAACTACCGCAGTGTAAAATCAGCAAATTGAACTGAAATTCTGCGTTGATTTGGTTGTCAACTTGGTTTGTTTTGAATATTTTCCAAAAAGTCAGCTGAAAACTCAAGGCAACCTTTGACAACAGCCAAAAATTTGTTCTACGGTTGTCATGCGACCATTATCTTGCGGTCGTATCACCGCGCGTGAACTCTAATTATTGACGCCCGCAGTAATATAAGTTTTCCATATTAATTTGAAAGTATAAATGACCCTTTTACGAACTTACTTTGCACTTAGAAACCTTCCCTCGGGATTCGAACTCATGACAGTTGGACAACGAATCTCATTAATTACTATCTGATTCAGGCAGACAAAATGTTAAATTGGGGAAATAAGGCTGTTGCTAATATTTTACAAAGCTTTTGTCCTCCACTACGAAAAATTGGCTTGAAAAATCAGGGCAAAAATCCTCTGCGCTTAGAAATTTTTTGAACATGTTCGGATTCATTCAAAAATAAATTGAATTTTAGTAAATTCGGTGAACAATAAGTAAAGTTTTTTTTGATAAAATGTTTTGTTTCATCGAGTCTTACAATTTTTGAAAATAATGATTGCAAATCAGCTTGACGGATGTTTAAAACATATTCTAACATTTTTTTCATCGAAATGTTAAAATTCTGGCTCTTAACGATTTTTCTTTAGATACACCAAATTCAAAGATAAAATTACACCGTTACATAATGTCACCATTTTTTAAATATAAAAAAACTTTAAAATTTTTATGAAAACACAAGAACATTCAAACAATTTTTAATTTTCAAAAGCCTAAAACAATAAAATCAACAATGGTGACAGAAAACTGTCATTTTATGTTTTCTATTATTTAAATCAACAAAAATCTTCAAAAACAAAAAACTTCAACTGATTGATATTTTTTAGTCTTTTAAATTAAAATAATTACATTTTTTAAAATAAAATTTTATGAATTTGGCCCGCAAACTCATTTGAGCCTCAAAATTGGCCCGGCTTCCAAAAACTTTGAGCACCCCTGGGATAAGAGGTTTAAAAAATGTTGGAAAAGATAGGAGTTTGGCCATTTCTATACGACAGACTTGATTTTTCAGTCTCGTAAATATTTTTACCGGAAAGCTCGTCCAATTTCCCATAAGTTTGCCTTTGACCACTTTTCAAATGAACTTGTTTTACATATTATTCATGTAAACTTATTTATTATCCTGGTTGCTACCATCCACTTCACTACACTGAAAAAAATATCCTATTTTTAGTTGTGAGCAATGTAATTAAGCTCATATCTCATATCCAATTCTAGAGTTTTTTTTTATTAGGTCCTATAAACATATGAAAGACAATAGTTTATTGGTCCTTTTAAAAAAAAAACTCTGGAATTGAAATGCTGAAAACAAGAACAAATTTGAATGAATGGTGTCTTAAAACTCGAATATGATGTTAAAATTAAAAAATAAAAAAAGCGCAAAAAAAAACTTTTTGTTTATGGTTCGATTATTCGAAGTTCCATACTAACCTTCGGATAATCTAGTCTGGACTGCATTTTTGTGTGAATTTATCAGTTCAATTCAGGTGTTCCACAATTATGGGAGGCAAAATATTGTTTTATTATTTATAAAAAATTAAATTACTTGCCATGGTTTTAACTTTTGAATTAAAAAAAGTATTTCGAAATGCATTTTATCCCAGTCCAGTAGTTGTGCAATCATTAGTTTTCATAATACTAAGTATTGAGGACAAAAAACCTTTTTTCAAAAAATCTAAATATTTTAAAACGAAACCAAACATTCCTAATCTGACAATCAACGCAATAAATTAAATTTCGTGAATCTATCTTGCTCACGTCAGTTGATGTTTACATCAGGAATGAGCAGGATAGACTCTTTGTTTACATTTCGGCTTCGGCTTTATTTCAATGTTTTGCTAGATTTCATATCGTTTTCAGTTGATTATTTCCATCTCATCCGATATCACTGAACCTCCCTAAATCTGTCAGCTCTCTTTCTCACACACATACATTGTTACGCCTTTCTCAGCCGCCCAACGGCCCAACACAGCAGACAACAGAGAGATGACAGCCCACATCCGTCCGGCATCTTTTGTGACTCCCCCTTCCGAGCCCCCACCTGTTCAACGCCGTCTGCTTTCACCACTCAGCTGAGCTGTCACACATAAACATCAACGCCGCTCCCGCTCCCCAACAGAGAGAGAGCGAATTCTCAGTGGTGTGAGTGACGGCGGAGATTTTCTTCGCACTCGCCAGAGAGAATTGTTTGTTTGGGTGGGAGAGCAAGAGAGACAATTTGCGCTCAGAGAAGGAGAACGAGCGGTCCATGTGGAAAAGTGAGTTGCCCGATTTTCCTTGGCGGCAGGCGGCGACTCGGGAAAACAGGTGGTTAATAATAAATCGGCACTCAGTGGGAAAATATTTGCCTTTACAACATATGCGATGGGGGGAAGAGGAGGTGGAGGTTTAAGATTTTCTCTCTGCTCGATTTTTGTCTCTTTAGCAGGCACGGAGTTTTCCCCCGGTTTTGCGAAAAATGTGGCAAATGAGGCTGGCTGATGGTGACAGGTGGAAAAACAAGGAGTTGGAGTGGGGGGTTGGAAACGCGGAAGAAGGTGTATCAATTATGCTCACGTAACAATGTTGTGTTACATAAAGCATTAGGCGGTGAACAAAGATTATGATGGGTAATCCTTTTTGGCGCGAGGCGTGTTTTTTCCGGGAGTTTTTTTTTTCGCGTTATGAGCTGTTGTGGTTTTTTTTTTGTTTTCCCGCCGTCTAGGAGCTCAGGGTGATGGATAGGAGGGTCGACGAAAGGTTCAATTTTGTTTGGCAAGAAACAAAGATCGTAAGAGGATTATATGTGGGCGGTATTGGAAGAGCTTCGCCACATTGTTTTGGCTGTTATTCTATTATTTTATTAGGGCTTGTCTCTTGCCTTTGGTTTGGTTATTCGTGGAAAGGGACGTTCTTAAATGAGAAAAAAGATGTTAAGACCAGAGTGGAAATGGAGGAGTTTTCTGAGATTTTGCTAAGGAAACTTGTCAAAACAATAATAACAAAAGACTTTTGTGGAATTGAGCAGATTCAAAATTTGTTGTTATGCAAAATGTTGTTGATTATATGTTTGATAGTAAATTAATATTAATATTAAATATTTATAAAAAAAATTAAAAGGCATCTGTTTCGAATTGGTAACCTTACCTTTCTACACCATTTTTTTATGAATCCTATCATAAATGTTAGAGTACTTTTTCAAAAGGACCGTTTTGAATGATCATGTAAAATGACCCTTTGGACCACCTTAAACGTGATTATATAATTTTTAAATTTAAGGTTTAGTGAACATTTTTAGTTTCAGTTAATATGAATCCAATGATTTATCCATACTTTGATCCTGCATATACGAAATAGATATTTGGTTGAAAAATTCAACTTATTGATACAATTTCACACGTGTGAATTTGATTGAAAAAAGTAAATTTTGTCAAAAACTTCATCAAACATTTTTGGAAATGAGTTATGAATCGTTCAAATTTCACTGAAGTGAACAACTGTAAAAACAGCAAACATATTGGTGTTCCAAATATTAATCGATGAGTCATGACGCAACATTTTTATAGGATGGGTCCCAAACTTTATTTGCACTTATAAACAGCCCATCTTGCGATTCGAACTCATAACATTTGGGTTACGAATTGAGTACGCAACATCTGATTTAGGCTGACCATTATTTATTGAAATTGGAGGAGTATTTGTTGAAAAATCATTTTGAAACGAATTATAATTTTAGTATCAATTTATTTTGAAAAAAATCTCAATTTTTCCAAGTATGAATCACCTTTTTTAAAATATTTTTACAGAAAAAAATATCTGAAAATAAAAGTTAAAGACCATTTCTCGGGTGAGTTTTCAAAAAGCCGTAAGTGCCACCGTGACCTCCGACACTAATTTTCGTTTTTCGCCAAATTTAAACAATATCACATTTGTTTTAAATTTAGGGCACTTGAAGGACGTGTAGATGAACAATCTCAAGCTTTTTTGAAAATGATTTTTCGTAAGTACGTCGATTACTAGTGCAAAAAGAGCTTGCCAATGGCTCTTACGTCTTTTTGAAAACTAATCCGAGATTTTTCGTTTTCATTTATCTTGTTAATCAAAGAAAGTCACAGCCCAGACGGTGGAATTTTACAAAGTTATTCCATAACCTGATCTGTTGGTTGAGGCATGAAAATGGCAATATTTTAAATGTTTTTGTTTTTTTTTTTATTTAATAAGATTTGAATCGATTGAATAAAACTGTTGAAAATTTTTTTTTTTTTTGTTCTTTAATATTCAAACGATGAAAATGTCCAAAAACACGTTCAATTTCAGAAAAACTCAAACTGATAGATGTATTTTACAACTTTATAGTTTGAAAAAACGATACTTTTTGTTTTAAATACACTTTTTTTTCATTTGGCCCGCGAGCTTATGTGAGCTTATAATTTGGTCCGCCACTCAAACACTTTGAGCACCCCTAATTTAAAAAGTTCTGAAATATGAACTCACGATAAGGCCGATATTTTTCAAAGTTTTTGTCCCTTGGCTCTGGTTGGGGTCAAGGGGGGGGAGAGAACAAGCAATAGTTTAAAATGTATTTTATACTAGTTCAGTTAAAGATTTGACGAAAACAAAAAATTTAATAAAAAAAACATGTTGCGTTAATAAACAACGAAAATTTTCAAAAATTCAAAAGATTTTTAAATTAACCCAAACATGCTAAAGTGATTCTAGATGCAGATGAATGGAATATTTTTTTTGCCCCCTGAATTTTTGGGCCAACTTTGAAGGTCACAAAACTGTGCCAAAATATAAATCAATTTTCGCAAATACAAAATCATGTAACTATTTTAAGAAATAATGATGTACGGAATAAAGGAAAAATGTTACATTCTTCAGAATAAATTATTTTAAAAAAACTGAATAACTGCAAAAAAAAACTGAAACAAGAATTCTTATTTTTACCCCAAAAACAAATTGATAACTTTTCAACTCACATAAATGATACATTTTTTTTAATTTAATATGCTTATAACCTTCTGATCTTTCAGAATTGGACCTTCTGACCCTTCGACCATATGTTTTCGAGTCTTTGTCACACATCTCAAAAAAAAAATAAGCTTGAATTTCGTTGGTTTCAGTGCATGAAGTCATTATTTTGTAAAAAATCTGTACTCATGGAGAGAATCAAAGTTTGTTTACATCCGTAAGAAAAAAGTATTCTAAAATTGTCAATTTCAAGGGTCAAAGTTTTTCTTCAAAAACTTGATATAAAAGTTAAAATTTGCAGTTGTTCGATACTGAGCAATTCTCTGAGATTTCGGTCATTTGATTTTTTTTGTATTTTTTAATCCGACTGAAACTTTTTTGGTGCCTTCGGTATGCCCAAAAAAGCCATTTTGCATCATTAGTTTGTCCATATAATTTTCCATACAAATTTGGCTGCTGTCCAATGGACAGTGTCCATACAAAAATGATGTATGAAAATTAAAAAATCTTTATCTTTTCAAGGAATTTTTTGATCGATTTGGTGTCTTCGACAAAGTTGTAGGTATGGATATGGACTACACGGGAAAAAAATGATACACGGTAAAAAAAATTGGTGATTTTTTATTTAACTTTTTATCACTAAAACTTGATTTGCAAAAAAAATACTATTTTTAATTTTTTTATTTTTTGATATGTTCTAGAGGACATAAAATGGCAACTTTTCAGAAATTTCCAGGTTGTGCAAACAATCTTTGGCCGAGTTATGAATTTTTGAATCAATACTGATTTTTTTCAAAAAATCGAAATATTTGTCGCAAAAATTTTTCAACTTCATTTTTCGATGTAAAATCAAATTTGCAATCAAAAAGTACTTTAGTGAAATTTTGATTAAGTGCACCGTTTTCAAGTTACATCCATATTTAGGTGACTTTTTTGAAAATAGTCGCAGTTTTTCATTTTTTAAAATTAGTGCACATGTTTGCCCACTTTTGGAAAAAATATTTTTGAAAAGCTGAGAAAATTCTCTATATTTTGCTTCTTCAGACTTTGTGATATTGCAATGCAAAGGTTTAAAAACAGGAAAATTGATGTTTTCTTAGTCTCACCCAAACAGCCCACCATTTTTTAATGTCGATATCTCAGCAACTAATGGTCCGATTTTCAATGTTAATATATGAAAAGTTTGTGAAATTTTCCGATCTTTCGAAAACAAATTGTTAAACAAAGACTAACATTTCAAAAGGGTGTAATATTGAATGTTTGGCCCTTTTGAAAAGTTAGTCTTGATTTGAAAATTTTGAAAATATTGTTGTAATATTGTTTATAAAAATGTCACATGTTTGATGCAGTATTTTCCGAATTTGGTGAAAATTCATTTTTATTAAAATGAAGTCGCAAAAAAACATAAATAAATTCATTTCATTTTAGCGTTACATCAGCACAGGGATTTTAAATGACAAAGTATGACAAAAAACTTAAAGCTTGGTAGTATAGACATTTTAGCCAGAAAATAATAATAATAATTAATAACGAACCGACATCTGCTAATGAGGATAATCAATTCAAACCCACTTTTCCTTTCGGCTAGGTACCTTTTCTCACCTTTTGTTTTTTTAAGCATCTTGAACCTGCCAACCACCCTCTCTCTCTCAAGATTATGCGCTCGAGATGCAGAATAAAAAAAAAACAAAACAAATAAAATTAATTAGTCAATGCTGCGCGAAGAAAGGCCATCATAATCCTATCGCCAAACAGCATCTTTGCCCTCGCTCCCCAGTCAGCGAGAGAGAGAGCAAATATCGATAATGATTTTCCCTCACACAGCTGCTTGCACTCTCTCTCTCACCACGTGAGAGCGGCACTCACTCCACAACAAAACCCCCATCAGCTGGTCGGCGCTCCTTCTCTCTCTCGCCTCTCGCAAGCGAGGGAGCGAGTTTTCCGCGGAAAACTCCCAGCCCAAACTGATCTTGGCGGTGGGTTTTCCCACCCAAGTCCGTCAGTAGATCGTGAGAACTTGTACGCGTTGGACGCCCCCGAGAAACAGCCGTGAGACGCCGTGGAAAATCCGGATTTCGGAATCAGCCGCCGCCGCCGCCGTGTCCTCTCCTGCGTGGCCTGCCTCCGCTTCAGAGCAGGTTCTTTTTCCGTTTTTTCTTTTCTTCTGTGGATGGTACAGTGGCCACTCGGACGGAACAGGTTGTCCCAGGGAACGTCGGCGAAAGGGGTTAGTTTTTGGTGCGGGGGGTGGTCAGAGGAAGTGTCCGGCGGGGAAAACTTGGGAGGGATTTTTCCTCCCGGTGTGGTGCTGGTGAAAATCCAAGCGAGACCGAGGGTTTTAGTGGAGGTGAGATGATAATTCGCTGTGGCGTGTGAAAATTGTGGCGGAAAAGTGGCAGATTTTCCGACGACCGAGCCTCCCGACAGAAGCGCCCACCAGAAGAAGCACTTTGGTGTTGCATAAAAGGATATGTGATGCTCGGGTGGACCGAGAGAGAAAATTTTGTGGACCAAAGAGAGTGAAGTGTCGTCGGAGGAAGAAAAAGAAGAATCATCACCCATAAAAAAGTGTTCAAAAAAGGGTTGACGAGGGCCACTTGTGTGCGCCCTGTCCTCACGCGGAACAGAGCCATCAATCTCCGGTGGGGTGCGGAGAGTTTTCACCCGGCAGCATCACTGCCCCCGGAACGAATTGAATTGGCCATCTTAAGGCCGAACCAACCACAAACTCTAGCAGCAGCAGCAGTTGAGTTCGCGAAAGAAGAAACCTTTGCTTTGCTTTTTCTATAAATATATTTTTGCCTGTTTTTCACGCTGCTAGGTGGTGGTGGTGGTGGTCGACCCAAGATATTCTCCCGTCTTAGTCGGTGTGTTTTCAAACGCTTCTTCGTGATTTTTGGTGAATTTTCGAGTAATAAAAAAAAATCTCGCGCAAAATACACTCACTCGCCGCCGAAGTTAGTCAGACACAGCGCGCTAGTGAGACTGTGTGTGTGTGCGCGACTGTGTGGGGAGAAGCCGTTTCTACTAATGTTTATGAGTGTTTGAGGGGGTGTTTGTGTGATTGTTGATGGGCAACTCCACAACCCCCCCACCACGCTTTCTTCCGACGCCGACGACTTCAAGATTCGTCACTGATGGTACTTGGAAGATATGCACGCACGCACGCAATGGATTGTCGTCGATGATTTCGAGTTTTTGGAAGGGATTAAACAGTGTTGCTTTATTGATGAAGAAAATTGCTTTTAAGATTAACCAAAGAGGTTTTGATAAATTAATTTGTTTATTATATAAGCAATTTTTAAACAATTTCAAACAAAACGTTTGATTTCATACAACATTTTCTAACAAAACAAATCAAATTTCAAGAGACGAGAAAACATTTTCAATAGAAGTTTTTTTCATAAAATTTTATGTCGGCTAAAATCTGTAAACAAACATGCCTGCAGGCTGGGTTAAATATTTATTCAACATTCAAGTTGTTAAGTTATTTTTTAAGTTATGGTCAGATATTTATGTATGAAAATAAGATAGATAGAATAAACAAAATTTAAAGATGATTAAATATTCATGAATTTAAATGACACTTGCATAAAAACAGCGATGTTTTCATCGTTTTTAATTGAAACACGGCCATTAATCTCTAACGCCCATGGTTGCACCTAGATCGTCCAATTTCCCGGGGTTACACAAATCACAGGAAACAGGAATTTTTCAACCAATTTTCCCGGGAATTTTTAAATTTTCGAAAATTGTTCTGATCTTGATTTTGATAAATATTTTGCAACAAAATTGTATAGGACAGCGACTTTAATGAATAAATAAGTGAAAGGATCAATTAATAGCTTGACTGCATGTAAAAACCATACAACCTCAAGAAACATTTTTTTTTTAATTTTATGAGCTGTCTTTCAAATCGTTCAACATATTAAAAAATAATCTGAAGTATTTTTTGATGAAATATTTATTTTATCAAAGTGTTTGGACAGAAGGTTCTTGAATCATAAAATCGTTTTTTTTTTACTTGAAACTAAATGATTTGAAATATTTGAAGCATGTTTAAAAAAATATTATTGCACTATTTGGGAACTTTTCAAACAATTCGATTAAAAAAAAAGTTTACTTTATCTATTTTTATGGTTTTATTGTCACATGGTTTTCAGCTTAATAAATGACTTCTCAAAGCACAAAAAGATGATTTAAATTATGCGATAAATTAAACTCATTCCACAATAAATTTTCCATTTTTATAATCATCCCTTCAACACCCACTATAAATTTACTTCAAACTGAAATTTCTCAATTGAATACTATTAAACGTTCTATTTTCATCCAGTTTGATCATGTTAAACAAAAACGTAAAAAATCACAATTTACTTTGGCGGGAAGGGGTCATTTTTGTTTATTATTTTCATAAAGCAAGATCTACTTCCAGTTTTGAATGCTTCAGAAATTTATATTATCGGAAAAAAACGTGCCTGGAAATAATCTTACCATCTGATTAATTAAATATTAACAGGTAATTAAATAGAACAAAATCCCTTAAATTTTGCTTAACTTTTAAAAAAATCTGTACATTTTCAAAAATTGCTTCAAAAAAGTTAAGAAAATGTATTCTTTCGCTTAAATTTCGGGAATTCCCGGGAAACTTACGAAATTTCCCTGGAAACGGGAAATATTTTTTCCGGGAAATCCCGACAATTCCCGGGACGGCAAATTGGACTCTCTAGTTGCACCAGAGCACCACTAAATTTCGACTTCAATTTGAACTTGATTGAAAACTATTAAATTTATTGGAATTATTTTTTCTGCACTGTGTTATTTAGGATGTTAACTGATTTCAACTTAAATTTCATTCAAGTCAAGTCAGTAAAAAATGGCAAGGTAGAACGTAAAAATCTCGATTTTGTTTTTTGTTAACAAATAACCAAAATTGGTAAAATTAACAAAAAAAATAATAGAAAAAGCAGACAATTGATTTTTTTACGAGTCGCAGTTTTTACGTAAATGATAAGTTGGCTTGGCTAAAAATAATTAAATTTGCAAGAAAATACACTTTATACTGTTTTTAGTTGATTTTATTTACCGATTTAATCCGGATTGTTTTAGAGCTATTCCATGTCAAATAAGAAATCGATTGTACCTCACTCTTTTAGATATCATTAAACGTTATCCTAATAAATAAAAAGTGAATAATACAAAAATCATTTATTAAAACCGTTTTTTAATTGATTCAAATGTCAAAATTTCATCTCAATCAAAACTGATCGTAGCAATTGGTACTCCAAATTTTCTGAGCTTCCTTTACATCAATATACAAACAAGTTAAATTCAAATGTCAAAAAGGCAGCATAAAAAACAGCTTAGTCTTCTAAATAATTCCAAGCCTAATTTTCAAATTTTTAATCAAAAAGTATCGCAAAACGCTAAATACATCATTACAGTCTATAAAATAATGCAAATGAATCAATATCAATGAAATAATCTTTTTTTGTCCCATGAATTTTTGTGGTAAAAAAGGCGGGTTGAGGGACAAAATCATTAAATGAAATGTGCAATGACCCAACGAGTTGATAATGATTTTAATCAGGCATGTCTAAGTGTCTGAATGTAAATGTATTTTTCTTACCGAGTCCGAGTTCACGTACAAACTTATTTCAAATAGTATCTGGGTAATTCTCTACCAACTCACACTAAATCGGGAAAAGTTGCCCCGACCCCTCTTCGATTTGCGTGAAACTTAGTCCTAAGGGGTAACTTTTGTCCCTGATCACGAATCCGAGGTCCGTTTTTTGATATCTCGTGACGGAGGGGCGGTACGACCCCTTCCATTTTTGAACATGCGAAAAAAGAGGTGTTTTTCAATAATTTGCAGCCTGAAACGGCGATGAGATAGAAATTTGGTGTCAAAGGGTTTATATATAATTAGACGCCCGATTTGATGGCGTACTCAGAATTCCGAAAAAAACACATTTTGCATCGAAAAAAACACTAAAAAAGTTTTAAAAACTCTGCCATTTACCGTTACTTGAATGTAAAACATTTTGGAACATGTCATTTTAAGGGAAATTTAATGTTTTTTTCGAATCTACAATGGCCCAGAGGGTTATTTTTTCATTTAGAACAAAATTTTTCATTTTAAAATTTCGTGTTTTTTTTAACTTTGCCGGGTTATTTTTTAGAGTGTAACAATGTTCTACAAAATTGTAGAGCAGACAATTACAAAAATTTTGATATATAGACATAAGGGGTTTGCTTATAAAAATCACGATTTATCGCGATTTTACGAAAAAAAGTTTTGAAAAAGTTACTTTTTGCGTTTCTCTTTGATTCGTCGTCCGTGTCTGTCGCGGGAGACCATGAACGGCCATGATCAATGACGGCCAACTTTTTCAAAACGTTTCTTCGTAAAATCGCAACATTGTTGTAAAAAATAACCCTGCAAAGTTAGAAAAAACACGAAATTTTAAAATGAAAAATTTTGTTCTAAATGAAAAAGTGACCTTTTTGGGTCAATGTAGATTCGAAAATAACATTAAATTTTCCATAAAATAACATGTTCCAAAAAAATTAACAGTCGAGCAACGGAAAATGGGAGAATTTTTAAAACTTTTTTAGTGTTTTTTTTTTTTGATGAAAAATACGTTTTTTCGGAATTCTGAGTACGCCATCAAATCGGGCGTCTCATTTTACATAAAAGTCTCTTTGACACCAAATTTCTATCTCATCACCGTTTCAGGCTGCAAATTATTGAAAAACACCTCTTTTTTCGCATGTTCAAAAATGGAAGGGGTCGTACCGCCCCTCCGTCACGAGATATCAAAAAACGGACCTCGGATTCGTGATCAGGGACAAAAGTTACCCCTTAGGACAAAGTTTCACGCAAATCGAAGAGGGGTCGGGGCAACTGCTGTGTGAGTTGGCGGAGAATTACCCAGCTGTATAAATTAAAATGATTTTTTTAATTAAAATTGCATCGATTGAACAGAGTTTATTATCGATGTTACAAATATTTTGTTGCAATAGAAATGTACATTTTAGTTTTGAAATAATCTTTTTTTTTGTCCCATTTTTCGTGGAAAAATTTGAAGAGTGTGAGGGACAAAATCATGAATTGAAATAAATATGCCTGATAAAAACGATTTTTGTCAGGCAAGTTGAAGGTTGTGGATGAAAATGTATCCGAGTCTGAGTTCACGTACAAACTTACTTCAAATAGTATCTATATTGAACGACGCATTTTTTAAAGCCTCTTTTTATAATATTTTTAATAACTTTAATCCATTGGCAAGAACTTTGCAACTGATTGGATTGAATTTGAACTGTTATTCCAACAATCATATAAAAAAAAGATACAGTTATAAATTTCAGGATTTTTTTTAATTTTATTTTCTCTTAATGGAAACAATTCTATTAAAAAGGTAGCATTTTTCCAATTTGGCATATATTTTTACAACCATTCGTGTCAATAATTTTCAAGGGAGTTCGAAAGTAAAACTTTTGGTTTTCTTTTTCCATCGCACCAATAAAATGCCAAAATAAAGTTGTTTTGAACTCTGGTTAGACCTTCTTTGACATAAAACTAAGAAAAGAGGTCGACAAATCTGCTTTTATTACCAACACCACCATCACACCTGATTTCCCCAAGTATGAGAAAGGTAAAAAAAACAACCCAAGCAGCAATATCTTCAACCCCATCACAAATGGGTGGTGGAGGTCGACGCTTTTTGAAGTCATCGTTGCTCAAAAGCGGAGAAAAGTGGTGTCCTTTTTGGCGTTTTGCGACTCCGCTCTCGACCGTCCTTCTTAATGGCGGCGTCGGAAAATGGGCACTGAAAAAAAAAACGAATGGAATCAATTAGAGCAAAATTACCTTCCACATGGTGTGAGGTTTTCTGTGCGACTGTTTATCTTTTGAATTGATATTAAGAGGAATCCAAACGAAAAGTAGAAGTACTGTTGAATGTGTTGAGTTTTAATTGGCTGCCAACGCTTCTTTGGGGTGTCAGTGGAAAGTGAAAAAATGGCGGGAAATTCATAAAATCGAAAGTGAAAATTCGTTTTTTTCTCTTTTAGACTACTAAATAGCGCCCCAATGTGTGTTTGTGCGATTCATCAGGTTTAACCTGCTCAAAAACTGCGAAACAAATTGCCCGGTGATGATCGAGCAAAAACAGATGTTTCACGTGTGAGGATTCTCCCGGCCGCCACTTGACTGGCAGTAAATTAGCCTTCATAGCGCAGCACTTTGAATGAATAGAGCGCGAGGTTGGTGCTGGGTTCTGGGAATCATGGAACGATTTTTCTTCACTAATTGCCCAGCAATTGGACAAGCTTTAAATAAACATTTTAAAACGAGTTGGTTCTGGAATACATTTTTTGCAGAAAAAAATAGTTTGTAGTTTCAAAAATCTAGCCTAACATTTCAAAAAATCATATAAAAGTTTCAAATGCCATTTTCATGGTGTCTGGACGAAAAAGCCTATACCTGAAAATAATTTTAAACGAATATCTCGGGAAATTTTTCGGACCATAAAAACGAGGATCATTAATAGGCTTCCAAGATATATATATATTTTTTAAATTTGACAAAAACGGGAAAATGACAAAATGGGAAAATCCATGTTTTTATTAAAACTGTGATAACTTAAACATTACAGCAAGTACCATACTTGTGTGGGTTTTGTAGGTTACGCTTTTCTATTAGGAAACTTTGGTACTCAAAAATCGAAGCACTTTATTTTTGTTCCTTAACTTTCATATTGAACTGCTATAATTTTAATTTTTATACATTTTTGTCATAAATTTTCCTCCAAGATTTATCTAAATCAGTTATGAATATTAAAAAAAAAATATAAATTACCAAAACATTTATCGCAAATATGATCAAACCCTTTGAAAATTCTGTATGACTTATAAAAAGTACACTTAAATATCGCCAAAAAATCTGAAAAGTGTTGAAAATGAACCACAACAGAATCTAACCCTTTCAGCAATTGTAATTTTTGTTTTTAATCCTTTCAAAGAAATGGTGACCGGAAGAACCCAAATAGCTAAATAATTTAAAGTGTGGCAAAACAACAACCGTAGAGAAACCACGTAGAACCAAGAAGTAGATTCGATGCCACACACAGCAAAAAGTTGCGAATCTTTGTGATTGTGTGATTTGAATGCAAAGCGAACAGCAAGAAGGTGTGTTTTGAAAAGTACGAAGGAAAACGAGAGTGAACGACAGAGGGGGAGAGAAAGAGAGTGTAAGAAAATCAAATATAGTTAGTGAAAATAAAATAAGATAAGCCGAAGAGGATAAAAAAAAGGAAAAAGTTCATCCCAAAGTGTAAAGAGAAGATAATCAAATATTTATAAAACGTTGCAAAAATATTTTCCCGCGTGGTTTTTCCCCTGGCTGCGACAGATCCTGATCCCGGTGTGTATGTGTGTGTGCATTGTAAAGAATAAGAAAGAGAGTGAGAAAGGCAGAAAGTGAAGAAAATCTGTGGTCCTTCGAGGAAATTACGCATGAGATTAAAAGTTGCGAGAGTGGACGGGGAAAAAAAGAAAGTGTAAAGTGGTTTTGGCCCCAGTCAAAGAGTGGCACCCGAGCGGGGAAAAAATAAGAATAAAAAATTTAATACCCGAGGAAAAGTTCCGCTCTGGTCACCGGGCACCGACCGACGACGACAATATTGTCGACGGCGAGGTGAGGAAATAACAGTCAACAGCAGCAGCAGCAACAAGAGCATCAAAATATAATCACCCAAGGATTCTTCGTTGACGGAAGCGGAAGCGGAAACCTATCAAAATGTATGAGAAATATTTTTTTACATGTTTTTTTTTCTTCTATCGTTACTGCTTCATGCCCAGCCCATCCACATCCGAACAACATTGAACTCGGGGAATTATTCCTATTGTAAAAAGAATCCATCAAAATTTGTTTCTAGAATGATTTTTCTTGACAATTGTTTTGATCAGTTTAAATTGACGAAATTTCTAAAAAGATAGATTTAGAAAAGATCTAAAAAAAAATTGAACGGACACTTTACAATTGGAAATATAAAACTGTACAAATCATAAAAGCTATTTTGGTTTATGTAAATACATTTCTAAACACTTTAAAAATATCTGACAAACGAACACAATCGTCCTCCTTTTCCTCACCGTTTGCGTTTTGCTGTTGTTGTCCCGTTGATCAATTGTGTACGTGTTTTTGTTCAATAGTTTTGTTAGTTTTTTTTCTCTTTAAATATTTTTGTACTATAAAGTTGAATTGGGACAAGGCATTCGTGCTTACAACATTGTAACACTGCGTTTCATTCACAAAATCATAAATAATGCATTGTCTATCAACAGTAGATTTTATGCTTATCACACGATAAATTATATGGTTATTTTCACCATGAATTTACAGTAGCCTTTATATTTTTTCACCATAGAGGATTGTATAACTCATGCAGTGTTGCGATTTTGAGCGCTCATGCGCTCATGAGCGAGCATTTTTCGCTCATTCGTGAGGAGGAGCGCTACGCGAGCTGGCTCACGTTTGCTCGTGCTCATGTTTGCTCATATATTTTATGAGCGAAAATTCTCATCGCTCGCGCTCGCGCTCATGTTTTGAGCAAAATGAGGAGGTATTTTACCTGATACGGGTTATACGATAATGACTTTTTTTTAGTTTTTTGTTGAGGTTGTATCTTGCGAAAAATGGATGCTGGATTAGACTAATCTTAATACTTATGGATGAAGATATTTTTATAAATTTTGTATTGAAGCATGTATTGGAGTTGGAGTTTAGGCTTGAGATGGTAGAGTATAATTTTCAAAGCAACACAAAAATGTTTTTTGGTAATATATTATGTAATGTTTTGATATTTATTTATAATCAATAATTTGTAAATAAACTACACCCAGAACTGGGCATCGGCATACGAGAGGATAAAGAGCACGATTCGGTAGTAAAATGGTACTGTGTGCGGACGGAGAGGATAAATCCCGAAATTGCCGTGAGTACCTTACTCATGGGTTCATTTTCCAAAAAAGTTCATCTATCAAAAAAAAAAGTACCGGTACCGAGATTCGAACCCAAGACCATCGGCTTATTGAACCGTGCCTTTGCCGTATAGGCCACCATGGTTCGGTGATTAAGTGGTGGTCATTTGTCCATATAAGCCACTCAATAGGATGAACTCGTCAATGAACGAATGAACACGCGAGAGGTCTTTACTCACGCAAAATAGTACTTTCCTCACGTTTCTTTTCGGGAGGACTTTCCCCTCGTTCTTTAACTTTGGGTGTAGCCTAATAAATGTTTTGAACATTAAAATATTGATTGCCCTCCTTTTACAGCTTATTTAAGACCTATAATTGCTATTAACTGAAAGTTTAGTTTTAATTTAAAAACTTCAAGCAGTCTTTTTGATAATCATACTCTGAAAAAAATGTGCTAAGCTGACAACATTAAATGAATACAAGCTCCTTTTTCGTGTTGAAATTATCTCAGGTACTTGAAATGGACTTCAAATTTGGCAATCCAATTGGCCTGTGCAAGGTTCTTCAACCATGCAAAAAAATCTACCTACACCCAAAATTCAGAGTCGAGATAATCGTTCTCTCAAAATTTATTGAGGGCTCAGTGCCAAAATCGATAGAATAATGGTACCAACTCACACCATCATAACAAATGAGTTCATTCGTTAGTTGAATAAATAAATCTCCAACAAGTGTCATACATCGACTTCTGACTTCTCCTTGGTCACGAAGCTGTGGTGGCCGAGGCAGCTAAGTCATTGGATTGGTTTGTCAAAGGTCTCTGGTTCGATTCCCGTTGTCGACATTTTTGGTTTTTTGTTTGACGGATGAACTTTTTTTTTGCAAATGAACCTCGAGAGAATAGTTCTATCGCCCATCTCGAGCTGTGTTCTCTGTGTCCGTGAATGGTACCACTATTCTCTCGACTCGAGACCATCATTCTCTCGGACTAGCGCTGCCAGTTTTGGGTGTACTTTGCAGATGAGCGCTAATCGAGCGCGAGCGCATGCATGAGCATGGGCGAGCACGAGCTACCTATCAAGTCCTCATTAGCGTGGCTCACGGATATATGAAAAAGACAAAAGTGTTCAATTTCGAACGCCTCGCCCGGAATTTTGTAGCATTATAGCCCCAGAAGCTAGCCTGAAATTTTGAGCGCATTTGGTTAATGATAAGTAGTTCCACTTTTGACCTGAAGTTATGAGGAAATTCCAATAAATTTAATTTATTTATTTTCAACTTTTTAACTCTTTTTCGAGAAAGTTTTCCTATGCCCTATGATTTTTTCTCAAAATAGAGGTTTCTTATAGGTTTTGATCCGGGGAACAACTTTGTAGAACATCATAAAGCGCTAGGAATTAATCCCGGAAAGATACAGGCAAATTTTTAGAGCACGTTAAATTTGTTTTCCAAACAAACACAAAACAAAACCTATAAGAAACTTGAGAATAGGAAAATTTGATTGGGTTTTGGGAAATTTTCTCTAAGATGAGGTTAAAAGTGAAAATTTCCTATAGTAAATTTTTAGAAGTTCCATACTAACTTCAGGCCAATGGTGGAAGTACTAAACCTTAACCTAATGCGCTCAAAATTTCAGGCTATGTTCTAGGGCCATATTGCTACAAAATTCCGAGCGAGGCGTTCGAAATTGAACACTTTTGTCTTTTTCATATATCCGTGAGCAACGCTAGTCCTCATGCTCATGAATGAGCGAGCACAGCTTCGGGCTAGCTCGCTCATTCGCAACCCTGAACTCATGTTCCCATCCAAAATCAAGAAATTTGATACGTCGCATGACTAGTTTACTGTATATCTGTATCATGGGCACAAAAATCTTTATTGACATTCTAGAACAAAATTTGAAGAAAAATATTCTAGATCGATTTTAACGCGTTAAAATAACAAACAATGTTACATTGCTAGACTAGACCATAAATGTAAAAATAACAATGAATTTATTTAAATTTAAGGAAAGTCTGTATTTCTTTATATTTTTATTAAAATCTGTATTTCTGTACACCAGCAAATCTTTACCAAAACCATCAAAACCGGAAATGGATTTTATTTGTATTTTTTGATTTGGCTCAAACTTTGTGCGGGCCTTCTCTAAAAAAAATCAAGACTAGCATTTTAAATGGGCGTAATATTCAATGCTTGGCCCTTTTGAAATGTTAGTCTTGATTTAAAAAAAAATCAAAGTATTTTTTCGAAAAGTTCGGAAAATTTCACGACTGTTTTATGTTTTAACATTGAAAATCAGACCATAAGTTGCTGAGATATCGACATTAGAAAATGGTGGATTGTTTGGTTGAGACTTAAAAAACTCAATTTTCCTGTTTCTTTTTCTTAAAGCGGCTGTATCTCAGCAACCCAAGATCCAATCTTCAATGTCTCTTATACAATTTCATAGCAAGTTTTCTGGACTTTTCAAAATATTTTTTTTTTAGAAGTGGTCACTCATGGTCACTATTTTTCAAAATCGAAAAACTGCAAATATTTCGCTAAAATCAAACTTTCCGTGGCTATATCTTGAAAACAGAGCCTTTTTGCAAAAAAATTGTAAAGTACTTTTCGATTGCAAATTCAATTTTACATAAAAAAGTTACGTCAAATTTGTTATTGCATGATTTTTTCAAAAATTCATTGCTTGGCGGCAGATATTTTGACCATGTTTCTCTAAGACTCAAAAGTTGCGGGTTTTTGTCCCCTAAAACATATAAAAAATCTCGAAAATCAAAAAGTAAGTATTTTGGGAAATTGAGTTTTTGTGAAAAAAAATGATTAAAACATCAGCAATTTTTTTTCCGTGTAACTATTTTTTTCTCAATAGTCCTCAAAAATACCTACAACTTTGCCGAAGACACCAAATTGATCAGAAAATTCACTCAAAAGTTACAGCTGTTTGAATATTTACGTACCATTTTTGTATGGACAGCAGCCAAAATTGTATGAAGACTTGTATGGGTGAACCAATGACACAAAATACCAACTTTGGTCAAAGGGAAGGCCCCCACAAAGTTTGAGCCAAATAAAAAAATACAAAAAATAAAAATTGTCGAAATCGGCCGATTTCGTAGAGAATTGCTCATATACAGGTTCTGTATGGCTCATTCTACCAGCATAAAATCCACAAGATTTCTATACATTACATATAATTTCTATAAATATTCCGCTGTGAATAAAAAGAAAAGTAAAGTTTTACAGTCAGCTCCCGGTAGTTTGAAACTTTTTTGTTCAACACTTTGTAGCTTGTTCCCGTTAGTTTGAACAAGTCGAAACAAAAATATGACAAACTGTCACTCGTTATCTCACACTATCAAAAACAAAATTTTAGTAGTGTTTGTGAGCGCAGTTGGCATGATTTTACTTTACGATTTATTTTGAATAGTAATTACAACTTGTACTTTTCCTTATTGTTTAAAAAACTAAACAAAAAAAATATTTCAATCAAATTACACACCATAGAATCCTCACCGCCTATGGGGCACAGACCAATTCAATCTTGGCATGTTCGGCACGGATTGTGATTCTCGCGGGAACAAACGCGAAAGCCTCGTTGTGTTGTGAAGTGTAGTCATGTAATGTTTTCGGCAATTTCAATTCAATCGCTTTATTTATCTTTCATACCATGGCGCTGTAGTACACGGACATGCGAAGAGAGGCTGTCGGAATAGAAAAGTTACAATTTTACATGAGTGCTGTGTGGATAGGGTTACCTTATGTTTTATCAACAAATAATTTTTTTTAGAAAAATATATAAATATTGTAAATTTAAATTTGTTAACCAAGAATTCAGATATGAAAATCAAAAAAATATGTTAAAAAATCAAAAAAACAGCCAGCTATCCTAAATCAACAACAAGGACCAAGTTCCCCGAACGTGATGTGTGTTTGTGTGGTAATGGTGGTCGCCGTTTTTTATGTGAATCAAAAGTTTCTCGTACACAACAATTCAAGTAGGCTTTAGCTGCCCTAAGTGGTTTAGGCGAAAAAATACGGTTTGAATTGAGAAAGACGCAACGCTCGTGTGGCATTATTTATGGCGGTGCTCAACGGCCTTGACAGTGAGTTTTTTTCCCAAGTGGTTTTGAGAGCACTTCTAAGAAAGTTTTATTAAATCAGGCAAAGATTTGATGTCATGGTTTAGATAGTGGTACAGCGCAGTACTGCAAAGTTAGGAGTAAAAAATATGAAAAATATCAATCTTCTTGAGTTCTCACCAATAAGATTTGTTTTTAAAGAACTAATGTTAAGTTCAGATTTACATCAAATAATTATTTAATCTCAATTTATGTTGAAATGGTAAAGATAATTTTTCACATTTACGAGATAAATTTCTAAGGTCTAATTCCAGAATCAAATTTTTGAATCAATTTTTTGTCGATAAGGTCGGACAATTTCTGGCTGATATCCAGAACGTTTCATGCACGGCAAACACTCATTAGCTCTTTGATCAGACCTAATCAGACGCACACACATTCGAAAAGTGTGTGTGTATCTTTCCAACTCGTTCTAAGTTCGCATCGCCGGTACCAGTTCGGTGCCGATTGCTGGCAAATATCCGATCCAAATCTCATACATCGTGCAAGTTTATCTCTGCACTGAATCAGCGGTACCTTTCCTTAACAACCAAAATCAGAAGGGAGAAGGAACCTATTTTTGTCCATTTGTACATTTCAATAAAATAACAACATATTTTAAATAATGAAAAATATTTACTCATTTTTGTTACATAAATTTAAATGTGCAAATATCGGTTATTTTCCTCTTTTATCCACTCAGAGTATTTTTTCTGCCAGGCTTCCCTCGGTGTGAATCTCCATCGAACGAAACGATTGCGCATATTTACATAAGCATAAAATTCAATTTGTTTTCCATTTTGTTCCGCCTCAAGTTGGCCTCTTTTTTCTGGGGCATGGATTTTCATCTGCCGCGTGCTCACGCCAGATCCCGGGATCTGTGTGGTGGCTTCTTATCTTTTCCAGCGAAGACGCACTTTTCACGCGGAGAAAAAACAGACGCCACCAACAATGCAAAGGCAATAAAGCAAGGTTATGTATGGGGCTGCTCTTAACCGTGTGAAACCTTACATGTTGAGGTTGTTCAATTGTTCCTTTAAAGAGTTTGTTATTGAAGAATTGTGAAGAGTTCACAACATACATTTTTAAGCTGTTTAGCCCTTTTACTTGGTTCGTCCCGATTTTCCCAATTCAGCCTCCACAAACACACACGCAAAAGCGACCTGGCACTAGAAGGGTGAAATATGGCATTCCGACGAAGATACGACGATAGTATCGTCTATCTACGGTGTTAGGTACGTTACACCTGGGGACGGAGAGCGAGATCCCATCCGGAGGTTTCCTCCCATTCTGGTGTGGTGCGCGTAATGCGTATGTGAGAAACCAGAGAAGATGAAAGACGCACAATGGTGCGTGAAAATTCCGTGCTCGTTAGTCGATGATAAAGGCTTGTTTTTGGGGGGTTTCTGACCTTTGCGTGTTTAGTCGGCGTTTATAGGGATGTTAACATTGAGGTATAACTTTTGGATAACAAATTGTTTTATTTAAAACTAAAAAAATAACAAAAAACCTCAAACATAACAATGAAATGCAAACAAACGACGAAGTTGACTTTATAGCTGTCGGCCACCATTGCTAGTACCAACCACTAGTGTCTTCCTTTTTATCTACAAGGACTTCGCCGCCCTGGGCTCCTAAGTGTATGAAAGTATGGCACGGAGCGACGGCGCCGAATACCCATATTTACACAAAGAATTTTAGAGCGCCCGCCGCGGGATTCGAACCGGCGACCTCTGGATTGTGAGTCCAGTGCGCGGTCCGATTGATCCACACGGGCGGGAACAAACGGGGAGTTTAATATGCCTAAAATGGAGAAATTTACTCCATGATGAATTGCAAAAATATGTATATCCACTGAAAACATTGATGATAAGAAATCAATTATAACTGAAAGAAAACAACCAGAAAACTAGACGTCAGTTAAAAAAATTAAAAATCAACTTTCAGATTAGAAGCGGAACTATAGTTTTAGATTTGAATAAGAACTGTGTTGAAAGGGGAATTTGGATTTGTTCGGATTTATTACAGATTTCATTGGGGTAGCGTAATTATTAAAAATAATAATCACCTCAGAAATATCCTTTTTTTAAATACTTTGTCTCAAATTTACTGCCTTTGCAGCTGGCCAACGACCCAGAAACTAGGTTTTGTTTTTACTCAGTATTTCATTATAAATAAAAAAATCCTTTCACTGTGATTTATTTAATTTTATAAGTGAGCTATTCTCCAGCAAAACCGGAAATTGATTATATTAATATTTTTGAATTAGCTCAAACTTTTTGGGAATCTTCCCTATGACCGAATAATCCAGTTTTGGCATTCATGGCTCCATACAATCATTTGAAGGATTTTTTTTATCGGTTTGATCTTCGGCTCTCAGAAAAATTGCTCACGTTAATTTTTTATTTGTCAATTTAAAGTGATTTTTTCACAAATTTCAATTTCCTAAAATCTTTTTTTCTGTATTCATTTTTTTTTGAGTTTTAGGGGATAAAATATTGCAACTTGTAAGCCATAAAAAAGCATAGACAAAAGTTGTTTTTTGGAACAATAGAAATATTACTCGAAAAATTGCAAATATTATTTGAAATTTATGTCCCTCGATCCTGACCAAGGTCGAAGGGAGGTGGGGGTGGGTTCTGTTGGCAAGTAAAAATTTTGTTTAAAAATTGAAATTTAACCCAAAAAAGTTTAAAAAAGTTTAAGCAGTACTGTGAATCAAAATTTTATAAAAATTCTAAATATTTTTAAACTAGTCCAAACATGCTAAAGATGAAAATCTTGAGTTCATCAAACTCCTATTTCCGTTAACTTTTTAATGTTTATTGAAAAACATATTTTTTGTGGAGAGAGCGAAATAAACTTGGCAAAATATTTGCAACTGCCTAAAATCAAATAAGAAAAAAATACTTAAAGGTTTTTTTGATAAAGTGCACTGTTGCCAAGATAGTTACTTAAAGTTTAATTTTAAATAAATAATTCCAGTTGTTCGATTTTTTTATGTAGTGTCTATGATTCTCCATTCAAAATTTTTTTTTTCGAAAAATGAGAGAATATTTTCATGAAAATTTCGAAATTGAGACATTAAAGCTTGGACATCTGGTTGCTGAAATACAACAAATAAAAGAAAAGGAAACAAAAAAAAATGTTTTCAAATGTGAAACGAGACGCCAGTTCCTAAACAAGATTTTTTCTATTAAATCAATTTCTGAACCTGACAAATTGCTTGCTATCGATAAATGACTGTATTTCCCCTAAAAAGGTGCTTCCAAAAACTCGAGTCGATTATTTTGTAGTATTTATATCTCATTAACTAACGGTCCTATTTTCAATGTTAAAATAATGAAACATTTGTGAAATTTTCTGATCCACTAGAAATAATGTTTTTAAAATTTTCGAATCCAGAATCAAGTCAAAAAATTGTGGTGCTCTGGAGTATTAACTCTTTAACGCCCATGGTTCCTACAGAATACCACTAATAATAATGTTCGTTAAAATTAAATAGAATTCTCCAAAATTAACATTATTTTCACGGAATCAAATTAAACGCTACTATTTCAGAAAGTAATTTTTGAAAACAGTTAGTGTTACTACCAAACTTTGTTTCAAGCTAATATGTATCTTTTTGACCGTCTCTAAAGAATTATGATTTTAAAGAATTTCATTGTTAATATCATGATGACATTATATCCTAGCACACTAGAGAGTCTGTTAGATACACTTTGGATATTTATATTTCTTTACTCTATCAAACTTGAATTTCAATCATTTTAAAGCTTGACCAACTCAAATGTTTATGTTTCAAGCTTGTGTGTATGCGTTTGCAGTTGAAAGAAAACCCCCTTCAACCAACAAAAACAACAACAACTACACCAGTGTCAACCACTCTGCTGCTGTGGCTGTGGCGGCACACATATCGAGAGTTTTCGCACAAAAGCACATACATTTTCATTAGCTGCGCTATTATTAGAAGGAAATTGTTGTTTTGTGGTTTACACCATCAGAGTCCATGTGGTCCACACTGGCTGAGCTGGGACGACTGTCTGTCATATATGCTTTCGGAACCTGCTGCTTGCTGTGCTGCTCTCGGGGTACAGACTTACGGGTACGGAATGTTAGAACCACTGACTGGAAGTCACCTCCGGCAGAATAGTCACAGTTTAAAAGTTTTGACATTGAAATTTGTGATTTTTCTATATATTTTTTTGATAATTCCATTGCATTTTATATATAATTAATTAAAAAAAAGATATTTTTATTACAGTTCAAATGGTTGTGTTTGTACGTGAGTGGCCTGTGGCAGGACATCCTGGCATAAATTACGTGGCCAGTGCGTTTGTGTGTTTGTGCAGTCTGAAAGCACACATGGACTGTTTAAACTGGCGCAACTTCAAGTGGCTTTTCCGAGAGGGAGCAAATTATGTGTGGTGTTGGTGTCGGCCAGATTTTGATGCATTGCCCATATCGACGGATCAGCACTCAGGTCGTCGGAGCAGTGTTTGCTCACTGCTGCATGCGTAATCGTTATTTATTGGGAACATGACAACGTGTGTATTACATGAACCGAGATAATTGACACATTTTGGAGTTACCTTGCGCCATGGTAGATAGAGTGACAAAATGTCGAAGGTTGAATTTGATAGGCTCTAGTGACATGGATGGCTATTTATTGGAAATTACATAATTAAGATTAAATGATGGGGTTTTAACTATAAATCCATCTTATTTTATATTAATTGGAAAGATTAAATTAACCACAATAACTAAACACAAATACTTACTGTAGTAATCTAATAATTGAATGTCTGAATAAATTTGTGAAAATCATATGCGTAAGTTTCACGTACACGATGTGCAAACATAACCTAAACCGCAAACTTGTATACAACCACCTCACACAACAACAGCGTCGAAAATGAAACTGGAAAGTGGAAAACAAGCATGAAAATTGCTGCGTTTTCTTTATAGAACAAGCGCGCTAAGACGCGATGCTGCGGATGTTCTGGGAAGTCAATAATGTGTGTCGTGCAGTGCAGAAATGGTGGGCATATTTTAGGTCCCGTGCAAAAAAAATTACCTGAAATATTTTTGCAAAATTCTCGAAGATAAAAAACTTAATTGGTAGTTATTTTGGAGCTTTATTTATTATGGATCAATGTTGTTTCTAGAAATTCGTCCGGATCAAATGTAGCAAGCATCATCAAAATCGGATAATATTTGACTAAGACACAACTGTTTAACGTTAAAAAATCGTATATTATCCCTAAGGACTGCATGTGTTAAATAAAGCAGGCTTTTAACCCCTTCCCGCCCACAGCAAAATCGAGATTTTTTACGGTTTTCTACATTACTCATAAATGGATCAACCAAATTGGATGAAATTTTAATAGTTATATGTTAACATTCTATACAAACTAATGCAGGTTGAACCAGGTTGAAAAATTGCATGGTTGCAGAGAAATTTCATTCTGAAGACAAAAATTAGTGGTGCTCTGGAGTAACCATGGGCGTTAGAGGGTTAAGCAAGCAATAGCTAAATAATATATCAAACATCATTACAGTAAAGTTGTTCATTTGTTTAGAATTTGAAAATAAAGCTTTCGTCGAAACACAATTTTAATTGTAATTTAATTTGACTACGATATCCCAATAGTAAATTTTTATCCAGGTAAGGAAATTTAAATAAGGAAAACCAAATATTTTTTAAGGTAAAGGAGTAAAAACTTTTAAAAATGTTTGGTTTTCCTAATTTAAATTTCCTTACCTGGATAAAATTTTTACTATCGGTATATCGTAGTCAAATGAAATTGCAGCTTTGTTGCTTAGAACGGGGAGGAGGATGTAAATTTTTTTGTTAATTTTATTTTCTGTGTTAAAAATATTACAAAATGTGTAAAACGTGTTTTAAGCTACCAATCCTTAGTTTTTTTTCGACTTTGTTTTCAAAATCACCAAATATTTCTTGAGTTATTTTCAAACAAGCTGCAATGCTATGCCTATTATACATTTACTCTAGATCAGTGTTTCTTAACCGGTAAGGAATTTCCCCCGGGGGGAATGAGGATGCAATGGAAATCCAATGATTTTGCAAAATAATGTTATCTGACACTTTCTTTAAAACATTCATGCTTACAATATTGTATAATTATTTGAAAAAATATTGATTAAGTAACAACAGCTGTTTTTATTTTATCATATTTTATTTATATTACTGACAAAAAATAATAATTCAAAAAATCAAACTGAAGAAATGTTTCGTAAAGTTTTAAAAAAACAAATTGATAAGGATTCAAGTTTTAAAATAATAACATGCACAACTAATTGGATGAAAACAAAAAAAAACTTTTTAACATATTTTTCAAAGTTTTAGGGATTTCTTTTTTAAAGATTTTTTTTAAATACATTTTGTGAGTTTTCAAGCATGAGCAGGTGATATAAATTTTCACATTCATTCAAAATTTGCAATTCTTGTGAAAATTGAACATTACAAATATCCTTATGTTTTTGGGTTGTTTATGCCATAAGCTGTTCTTAATTTCTCTGTCAGCACTTGAACTAAAAATATTTGAGAAGTTTTGTATTAGGTAGTTTTTTTAACGTTATCTAAATAAATTTCTGGAAGTTTCGCTTGCTTTTATGAAGCTTTGAAAAATAATAGAGTTTTAAAATAACTATTTTTCGTATTTTTTTCTTTTAAACAACAAAATATGCTTTCTTTCAATGATACAAATTAGTCACAAAAATAGATGGGGGGAGAGGGGGGGAATGAAGTTCATGAAAATCAGTCAAGGGGGGAATTTGACGAAAAATTTTGAGAACCACTGCTCTAGATTAAATAAAATTTTGAATTAGCGATATAATAAAAAGTGTTAAACAGTTGAAAAACCCCAATATTTGAACACAGTGATAAAAATTTATTTGCTATAATGTATTTTAAAATCATGAAAATATTTTTAACATGAAAATGTATTGAATTCACAAAATTGTGATACAAAAAGAACAAATTCCAGTTCGCAGCTTTCAATTTTCAAAACGAAACGTAATTATATTTAACAACATTTTGAAAATAAAGATTAAAAGTCATACATAAACCACGTTGACACTTTAGGGCGGGATTATATTTTCGTATCGGATCATTTGACTAGGTTGCTTAACGTTGTTTCTTGGAATCTATATAATGAAAAAAATACATTTTTTCAGTATTTTTCCAAAACTTAATGATAACAGGAGTATTTTGATCTGAATAACTCCGCAATTAAAAAAAAAACACGCTGATGTCTTTGCTGATTTGGTTACAATTGTACTGAGTTATTGCAGAATAGGGTGAAAAAACAAAAATATTTTTTTTTTTTGGAAAATCTTGAGACAGGTCTTTCAGGTAAAAATAAGAAGCTGTGTCAATTTTGATCCAAATCGGTTAAGGTTTAACGGCCGCTATTCTTCGTTGAAGTTTGTAAGAAAATATTTATAAAAATGTAAAAGGAGATGCAAAATATTCAAAATTTCACCGAAAGGTGGTGTCAAATAAATGTGTCGGATCACTGTCAAGTGTATTATTCTAATGTAAAATTTTATGACAAACAACTTTGTCGAAGACCACAAAATGATTATTAGCGATTCAAATTAGACGTTTTTGTATGAAACGATTTTTATCACCAACTTTAACGATCAACCCTTAAACCTTAACCAATTTCGCTCAAAATATTTGGGAGGTATCTCTGAGGTCGATTTTTTTATTGTTTTGTTACCATATTGTAGAGCAAGCTTTTCCAAATAGATCATTGGTTCCAATCAACAAGTCGATTCTAGTCTACATAAATACATTATGTTTATCAAACGACAAAAACTATGAAAAAAAAACAAGACACGGTTTAGTATTCATCAATCATTTTTAAATAACTTCCTGAGATCGAAGCAGTCTACGATTGGAGAAAGACGTCAAAAATTTTCGCTGCTGCTTTTCTTTGAATTTTTGTTCCAAAAAATAAAAAGTGGTTCCGGAACTAATCAGTGCAGTGGTGAATGGTGTTGTTCGAGGTGGAAATGTTCAAGCAATGGTTCCAGCGGAGGATTTTGAACAGGACGGTTCAATCAAGGACGTGGCTCGTTCCGGGTCGGTCGCGATACTGCTATGGAACGCGGAGGCCTTCGAAACTTCCCCGACGACCAGGGTGGATGTGGGTTCGCCTGGAAATGGACAACTTCCGGGAATCTGAAGGAACTGACCCAAATAGGAAAGGTGCGGAACGCAGAGAGCGAAGCGGTCGTCGGTCTCCTCGTGGATGGACTCGTCGAGGTCAAAACCCTGCAAACGAAACGGGAATCGGAGCCTTGGCGCACGGTTTAGTTCGTCGGAACCAGTTAAGGTGGAACGCATTTGTAGCGGGGAGGTTTCCACGAAAGGAGAGATATGAAGACGACGGAGCAGATTACGAGTGGGGCGGCGGCAAGCTGAAGCAGCCCAAGCAGAAACCGGCCTTTTTCGGTGTATTTCGGGCATGCGTGACCTTTGAAGAGAAGCTGATTTTGAAAATTTTATAAACTGGTGAGCTCGTTCTTTTTATAAGACAACCATACTTTCATTTATTCTGACATACACACACATCAATGAACACAAACCACGCCAATATTACTAAATACGCGGTAGGGTGTTCCTTTGGTCGTTCGCTGTGAGTTGTGGATTGCCTGCTTCTCTAATGAAGGTTCGACTAGGGGGGCATGCTTATTAATTTCTCGTCGCTCCATACCCTCAGTGACGTGATGGGAGCAAGGGCGTCTATACAAAGTGTCCCTACACCCGCTACAAATTTCCGGTGCTTGGGGAGGAAAGGGTTTCTTTTTATTCTTTGCGCCGGTATTTGTAGCACTAAAATTCGTGCAAAAAAACTTATGCACGTGGGTGTACAGATTACAGAGTAAAAGATGATCGAATTGTTCACCTAGCGCTCACATGTGTTCCAGGACCAAGTTGCCTGCGGGTATGGGGATCATACATACATACATACATACATCAATCATTTTTAAATAACTTCCTCAACATTTCGAACCAATGATATCAGACAAATTAAATTTACACTTTCAGCATGCATGATCAAAATGTTGGTACAGTTGCAAAGTAACCGCCGACCTTACAAGTCGCATTCTCAACGCCAGTCCGCAGTTTGTGTGCGCGTCGCCGCTTTTTTTAAAATGTGCACCGTAGACAAAAACAGTGTGGTTCTGGATTTTTGTAAACTCCAAAACCAACCAAGCCCAAAGCTTGTAAAAAAAATTCTCGCAGACCTTCAAGTAAACCAAGAAAACTTGCGAGCATTGCAATTATGCAATAGAAGAAAAATAGCCGTGTTGCAGTTCGCCGACTCAGCAATGGCCTCGTCCATCATCGACAAACCTCTGGTATATCAGGGTTGCAAAATCCCGATTTACCTGGACAACAACGCTACGGAAGTTCGTGTGCTTGACCTACCTCTAGGCATAAGCAATGATGACGTAGTCAATGTGATGAGTAAATACGGCGAAGTTTTGACCATCACCAACGACCGCTGGATTAACTTCTTCCCAGGGATTCCAAATGGAGTTCGGACCCTGCGGATGTTGCTGAAACAGCCAACGCCGAAATCAATCACTATAAACAATGCTGCTGCAACAGTGACGATTATAGGCAAAAAATCGCTTTGCAAACTCAAAGCAAAGAACAAAAAATGTGCGGATTCGAGTAAAAAGGTGAACCAAAAAAGCAGTAAACAACCGATTGAACCCGAGCATATTTGGACGCGGAAGACGAACTAACAAAAAAAACGAAGAGAGATGGCTGCAGAAGAAACAGATGAAGAAGATGAAGATGTCATAAAAGCAAAATATTATAAGAAAAAGTGTTGTGAGATAACTTCTAAATCCCTGGAAGAAGAGGACGAAGATAAACTTGAAGAACTTGATAATTCACTCTTTAAATATTCTGCTAAATATTTGAAACATAGACAGAAATCGTAAGAAAAAAGGCATGGTAATAATTATTGAAGTGATTTTAAACTCTGTAATCTTTCCTCTTTCACTATCCACCTTGAAGAGATGAATGCACAATGGTGTAAAGTCTCTATAATAATAATAAAAAAAAAAAAATGTTGGTACCGTTACAACTAAAGTATTACACCACTGCTCACTGCTTTAATTTTAGGCAATTCTTTTCAAAACTTTTTAAAATAGTCTTTGAATATTTTTTTTTATTATTGGACACTTACTAAAGATTGAAAGTATTTCCGTTTGTAATCCTTAAACTAATCATTTTGAATCAAATGAATTCCTTGAAATGTGTAATTATAACCGCAAGGAAAAAAACTTTTTTCCCTGTGTAAACTGCCGGACTTCCAAAACTCACTCGAGAAAATTAACACAAACAACCCATCCAACTTCACATTTCAACAATAGCTGTACGCTTTCAAATCCTTCCTGTGAAAGCTCCAGGCTTCTTCGCCAGAAAAGAGACGGACTAGCATATGCTATGACTAACAGCTGCCCTGTCCGAGCTGCTTAGAAAAACAACACATTTCATACTTCCTTTGGCAAAAAGTTCCGGGCATCAGAAGATGGCTCTTGAAGCTTGAACGTTTTGAGCCCATTCCACAGTGTTCGGAATGGCAAAATTAAGTGGAATAAATTGATAACTCCTTTATTTGACGTCCTAGCCAAATGGTGTCTTCGGAAGAGTTGTTGTACTTGATAAGGGCTATCTTTTGAAGTTATTGACATACAGGGTGACGACCTTCCAGGGTGTCAACCAAAACCTAACTTTGTTGGATGACGTTGTATGGCTTTGGTGTCTTCGGCAAAGTTGTAGAGGAGAAAATTTCATGAAAGTTTGTTAAAGGCGCCAAATTTGTAGCTCTTAATCTACTCAAGATATACGCCATTTTTGCAAAAATGGTCCAAAAATGCACTTTTTTGGTGATAACTCAAAATGTTAGCATTTTAGCGGCCTACTATGTTCTGAAGAGTTGTTTATGACATGAAATTACACATCTTTGCCGAAGACAGCAAAATGTTTTGAGCCTTTATTGAAGAGTTATAACCACTTTTATGTGATTTTAAGCCTATTTTCAAGTTGCTATGTTTTCAAAATGGCGCATTTTGGCGCAAAACCGAACAATGCACCTGAAAGTACACACTTTCAAATACATTTCCTGAAAATATCTCCGTGTCTATCCGTGTCTATTTTTAGATATCTCAATTTGAATTTGACGGGTTTTAATCAATTTATTTGTAATTTTTAAGCGGAAACTTATTGAAAACGTGGTAATAATCGGTAAATTGATCGATTTCAAGGGAAAATATATTGTTTATGCTTAAAATTATAACACACATTCTAAAATTATGAATAAAAACATGTTTAGTCCAAAAATAATGCAAATTAAAATTTTAAATAATTGTTCGTATTTAAAATTAAGTATTTCCTTTTATATTTGGTCACTTTAGAAAGGTTGTCGTATTTTTTCATAAGCAAAGTATTTTCCATAAAAATCGATCAATTTACCCTTCAATTCACCGATTTTCAACTCGTATTCAATATGATTTCGATTAACATTTTTAATTAAATTGATTAAAAACCGTTAAACTCAAATCGAGATATCTAAAAATAGACACGGTTAGACACGGAGATATTTTCAGGAAATGTAGTTGAAAGTGTGTACTTTTAGGTGCATTGTTCGGTTTTGCGCCAAAATGCGCCATTTTGAAAACATAGCAACTTGAAAATAAGCTCAAAATCACATAAAAATGGTTATAACTCCTCAATAAAGGCTCAAAACATTTTGCTGTCTTCGGCAAAGATGTGTAATTTCATGTCATAAACAACTCTTCAGAACATAGTAGGCCGCTAAAATGCTAACATTTTGAGTTATCACCAAAAAAGTGCATTTTTGGACCATTTTTGCAAAAATGGCGTATATCTTGAGTAGATTAAGAGCTACAAATTTGGCGCCTTCGACAAACTTTCATGAAATTTTCTCCTCTACAACTTTGCCGAAGACACCAAAGCCATACAACGTCATCCAACAAAGTTAGGTTTTGGTTGACACCCTGGAAGGTCGTCACCCTGTATGTCAATAACTTCAAAAGATAGCCCTTATCAAGTACAACAACTCTTCCGAAGACACCATTTGGCTAGGACGTCAAATAAAGGAGTTATCAATTTATTCCACTTAATTTTGCCATTCCGAACACTGTGCATTCATGACAAACTTGTTCCATGTTTTCTTTTCAGCAAAATGAAAATATGTTGGCAAACCGAGTAGTCAATAATAGTAGACTTGTCAAAATTAGTCAATTTATTAGATTTAATTTACTCGATCGAAAACTGACCAATATTGCTGAAAATGTTAGCACGAACGTGGAACCGCATGGCACATCCCAAAATAGACTCAACTCCACAGGGAAGGCGAAAAAAAGTAATATTTCCCTTCCAAACAGTGCTCGCTGAAAATCCCGTTTTCATGAAATAATAAAATCGACAGGAGCTAGATTTACGACCAACACACTCTGCGTGAATTTTGGGAGGGGCGTCCTCCATCATTTGGCGATTGTTTGGCGCATTTTGACCGTACATTTGCAGGCTTTCCAGCGTTCAGCACACTGCAGTGCATACGGGTTTAGTGGTTTTTCCCTGGTGGTGACGCGCGATTCTGAGGGAGCAGTACAGGCACCATCACTGCTGTGTGACTGACGAACCTCAGGGTTCGGTGGAAAACTAGACAACAATGGGTAGAGCGCGTGGGCGCGTTTGAGTTTTGGTGCTGTGTATTTAGTTGATTGGAATTAAATTTGGAATTCGAGGAAATTAAATTTGCATGCTAATGGGATTGTTTTGAAGGTTTTTACGCTGACCTGGGCTTTCAACGAGTTATATCGCTCGGCTGCTTTCAAATTTGAGTCAAACGAAATAAACAAACTGTAATAATTTTAAAAGGAACCTTGGTTATGAAATACGCTTTTATTAGTGTGAACAATCGTCTCAGTAAAAAAAAAAACAAATAAACGCTCAAAATGTGAATACTGTGTTGGATAGATGATATTTTTTATGTATTTTTTAAATTGCCATTGAATTGCATTTAAAATATCTTGCATATTTTACCCCAATTGACATTGAAAACACAAAAACCCCTTCAGCCTCAAGTGCGTCTCAAGCGTACTCAAGTGACTTCCACCTGATAGACCAACACAAACACACAAAATGGCCGAACGAGCAGCAATAATATAAATTCTTCATCATTAGTTTTCCTAATTGGAGTCAAGTTTGAGAAAACGCTCCAGTTTCGTCCTGATGGCCTTTTCTTTGGGCTAGCTCAAATTTCTCGAACGGAATTCGAGCATCACAAAAAATAAACTACAGAGCTGCAGGGCCAGGCCACAGCAGAGCAGGTTGACCCAAAAATGTACTCCCAAGATGCGATAGCAGTTCGGTGGCGGGAGTTCGCAAGAGGAGAGAATTCCAGCGTCTCTGCGCGTTTCCATTTGGCTGCGTTTCTGCTGCTGCTGCTACATATTTTGCGTCATAACATCAAGCTAGCCAAGCCAACAACAGTCAGAAATATGGCTGAGGTTTTTTTCTTCTCTTTCTCTCTTGCTTTCTTTTGCTCCCTTTACTTCTGCTTGGGACGCAATTTTCCACCCACTTCCATCCGCCGCTCCACGCTTCGTACCGGATTTTCCTCGCGCCACTATTCGAACATCGTTTTTCATACACTCTAGCAGACGTTGGAGCACTGTGGAAAGATAAGCTGGTGGTCAAAATATGGTTTTTAAATAAATTTCCATTGAAACTTAATCCGAACAAATCTGAACGTCGAAACGAAAAGCTATTATTTTTTTGCCATTTCCAAGAAAAAATATGATTTTTGCAAGCAATTCCAAAAAAACAGGAATTTTTCAGAAACTTTTTTACTTGACCCTCTCCAATATCATTGAAACTTTGTAAACATCTAAGGCCAATTTTACAATAAAAAAAGTGAATCTTGACCTCACCTCCTATGCGATAAGCGATTTTAGTGTATTTAGAGCCAGTTGCACTAAAGAATTACATTTAAGAAGGGCGTAAGATATTTGAATTATTATTATAAATTTTTTTATATTGCTGTATCTCGAAGCCGTTGCATCTTATCAAGAGTGGTCAGAAACAAACTTGTAGTAAATTCTGAAAAAAAACATGCCATTTTTTTTTTAAACTAAAAAGTAAAATTTGAAGGATATGTCACGATTTGTCTTCTTTTTTTGTGAAAATTGCCAAAGATGTTGCAACAAGCCCCACGAAAAATGCAGGATGGTATGTCTCTCCTAACAAAATATGTATAAAAAAATATTAATACAGTTTTTCAAAAGTGATACAGAATACAGCAATAAGGAGCGGTCGTGGCTGAATGTTTACGATGTTCGCTTTATAAGCGAATGGTTCTGGGTTCGATACCCATCTGCTCCCAACGAGAAAGTTCTGGACTCATTGAATTTGGAATTATTGAAAAAACTTCAGCTCACGGCGGGGTTCGATCCCCTGTCCTTAGGATTGGCAAGCAAAATGCTTTCCACTTTACCGTGGAGCATTAGTAGCTTTAGTAGGACTTAGACTGATATAGTTGAATCCAAGAAACGGACGAGAATAAAGTTGAATGCAAGTTGTATATCAGAACATACAAGAATGCATTGCATTGCATGCATGCAGGCGCATTTGAAATGAACCTACATTACCTCGCTATAAATAGCCTGGGCGACTGCTAGAATTCATCCAATAAGAGATGAGAAGAATTGAAAGCATTCCCATTAGAAATGTGAACACACGAAGAATTCGAACAACAATGCCAACGGTCGTTACCACTCGCCTAGGGTGGCTCCTCAGACCATTCACCTTCCCAAAAACCGTCCAACTCCAAGCGAAACTTACTTGAGGATACCGTGGAGATTTTCCCTTAATACTCTTAAAAAAGTGGAGCATCAACACTTCCCGTCTTCCAATTCCCTTTCCTTGTCCCTGGTGCGCGGTGGAGATGGGAGCGGCCGGCAATGGACGGCTGCCATGGTGGTGAGAATCTAGTTCAGGTGGAATTGGTTCTATTCCCAATTATCGATTCCTAGGCAACTTGGGCTTAGACAATCATCACATCACATGGCGAAAATCCAGTCTGCAATCCGCTAAAATCACCGTCTCCTAGCGAAGCGAAGCGAAGTGATACAGAATACAGCAATATTTTATTTACGATAAATAAAATTATTTAAATAGCTAAATAAATGAAATTATTTAAATAGCTTACACAGCAAAAATCCGATGGTAAAATCGCATGCAAAGCATGCACATCACCTTGTGAGCAAAAGCATGTAATATTGTATGAGAAAACGTGTACACAAAAAGCATATACAAAAGAAAAATAAATAAATTTTGCACACCCCAAAAATAACATCAATCTGGTGAGAGTCATATCCAGATTACCAAGTCCGCGCCCCAACCACCTCGGCTATCTCGCCGCTGTGAATTAAGCTTGATTAACACCAATGTAGCTGTACGTTCCCCATACATCGTATATAGTTAATTCAGTATACGACGTACGGGAAACCTACTGCTACATCGGCGTTGAACACAGCATTTACAAGACGGTGAGATAGCCGAGACGGTTGGGCGCATCTTGGTAATCTGGATATGACTTTCACCAGATTGATGTTATTTTGGGGTGTGCAAAATTTATTTATTTTTCTTTGTACATGCTTTTGTGTACATTTTCTCATACAATATTACATGCTTTTGCTCACAAAGGTGATGTGCATGCTTTTTCATGCGATTTTACACAGAATTTTTTTACTGTGTACGCCCCTTCTCAAATGTCATTCTCCAGTAGAAAAGAAGCCTTTATTGGGATAAACTTCCCTCGTGCTTACTCAGCTTGCTGTGTTTGCATATGGGAATTTAAGCAAACTGGGGCAGGTTAGACTTGAGTGATTTAGAAGTCATCCTGATTTGTTATGCACTCAATAGGTAAATTTTGTTAAATTTTCGTTTATTTGACTGGATTGTCCAACATATTAACTGGAAATCTATAGAATAAAAACATTTGCAAGTATTTTCAGAAAATGTATGATAATTACAGTAATTTTATATGAATAACTTTAAATTTTAAAAAAATTAGCACTAATTTTATTTTTTACAGAGCTTGATTTTAGAGTTTTATTATCCATACTTTGTTAAAGCTATTCAAATTAAATGATTGGTTTAAATATCTAAACATTCAATATTAGGCCCTTTTGAAATGTTAGTGCTTACTCAACTTGCCGTTTTTGCATATGGGAATTTAAGCAAACTGGGGCAGATTAGACTGATAAAAAATAGATTTAAAAAAATATGTACAAGCTTAGTTTCCATTGCACAGTGGTCCAGATCGTAAAATTAAGTGGAAAATAGCTCTTCCGAAAAATGGTGAAGTTTTGGAGCTTTGGTGTCTCCAGAAGAGTTGTTGCTAATTGAGAGGGGCAACTTTTGGTTTGGTTGAAAATTAGGTGGTTCACGACTAGGGTGATTTTCAAAATCTAACTTTTCAGGAATATTTTTGGGATTTTTTATTGTCTTCAAGAAAGTTGTTGTGCTCGTTAATCCAAGCAACTTTGTTGAAGACAGAAAATAATATCTTTCAATCTACGCCTTCTACGAGAAAGCTTCTGAGTGAACCTTCAAAGTCTTTTTCTTAACGTAGCAATTCAGAGTAAAGTTTTAGAGTAAATTGTTGTTCGGGGCCCTTTTAGAGCTCTAAAAAATAATTTTAATTTATGACATGTCAATTTGACTTCAGAGTCAATAGTTACATCCAATTAAAGGTAAAAAAAGATGCAAATTCAAAACTTAAATATCTCGTAAAAGCGCAAGCCAATTTTTAAGCGCCACATTTCATTCGAAAGAGAGATCTTACTCTACAAACGCTGAAAAAATCTCAGAAGTCTCAGATAACTTCATTTGATAATGTCTAATTTTGTAGGAAAAAATGTATGAGACCGACCTAACGAAATTCCAAAATTGTCAAATTTTATGTTTTTCCATGTAATTTTGCCCGCTGAATCCAAATCTTCCCTCCGAATTGACCCAAATAGCCCAAATATCGATTTATGGTCATATTTTAAGTTTTTATTAAATGTTTAAAATGCGTCTCATGCACTGGATTTGAGAAATAAAACATCACGAAAAACAATAACAAAGATCATGAAATCTATTTCTAACATTATTGAAATTATGTCAAAACTTGTTCAATACTCTTTTTTTTTTGAATAACTTTGTGCAATTTTTGAAATAAATGTATCAAATTTGCAACAGATTTAAAACATTTTCGCTTGATTTTGTTTTGAAGGTCGCATAATGAAATTAAAAGTAAGTCCAAATATTTTATTCGTCTGTCTGTGTGGCCCTCTCCCCGTGCCATACCTTCACACTTAGAAGACGCGGGAGACGGAGTCTTGTCGCAAAAAGAACGATACACGCCTGTTGATCTGTTGACGAAACCGCAAGGTTTCAGAAGGCCACATTATTATAAGGTGTTACGTCGATTCTGTTCCGATCAATTATTTTATTTAATTTGAATGTTAAATCGTTTTTTTTTTCTCTTAAACGTATTATGAGATATTTTATAATTTTAGGAGAGCACTTGATATTTTGGAGCATGATTCGCATATTTGTCCCACCATAATTTTCATACTAAATTGATTATAATTTTTTCGACTATACTCATGTTTTGAATGACTATAGCTTATAGCTTGTTTTTTTTAAGTTTTTAATTCTTTGACCTAAACTAAATGTTGAATGCAACAATTTGGTTGACATTTGGTTTTAGACTAGACATTGAGATCCGGACTGGTCCCAAGTATCATCACTTGTGTGATATCTTATGACTCGCCACAGAATGAACGTGCCACAGGACGACGACGATATCTTATTTCTGCATTGATCAAATTTGTCAAGCATTGAAATAAAGTTTCATTGAAAATTAAGTTCTCAAATTAGTACATTTTTTGAATGCCCTAACAATTAGATTTGAATTTTAGTTTTTCTTTTTATAATTATATTTTTCAGAAGAAATAAGTCTATCGTTTTAAGGAAAAAATTAAATAATTATTAGGAGATGACAAAGATGTATAACTTTCAAAAGTCAAATTTTAACCATCAGTCACAAAATTAACCCACAGTTCCCTTCATCCCACTGTGGTTGGCATGCGTTTGATTGTGGTAGTGTATTTTGAGCTATAGTACCTTCTTCTATAGTGGTAGTACTACACACTACCACCGACCGTCCACCAGCCGATATAGCGCTGCTGGGAAGAGATTGGAAAGATAGTGAATGGCGACGCCGCCGCCGCCGCGACGCCAAAAACGCAGCACTCAAATGTGGAGCAAACTGCGAGCTTTTCTGTGTCCGTTCTGGTGAAAATCGCCACCGTCAGCGGCCGTAGTCGTTTCGGGGTTTGGGGCCAGACTTGGCTGACTGACTGGGAGGATTTCGTTAAGAAGTTGCTCTTGGGGGCCCTTTTGTGCTGTGCAGGGCGGCGCGTGCGGCACTTAAAGTGCAACTTCATCATTGACCGCCATTGTTTCTTTTTTTAGTAACCACTTGAATGGACCTTTCACAAGAGTTGAGAAGATTTGTGGTTCTTTTATCCTTTGAAAAAATGACTTTAGCTTGTCTTTAGTCTTTTGCAGTTTGCTTGATTTTTTCTGCTCTAAACGGCACGTGTACTCTCTAAGTCGTTAGAAAGAAGGCAATCTTAATTTACACGTGGTGCTGATTTTTATGGCAACCAGCTGCTGCTGCCACTTTTCAAGACACGAGACAGCTGGTTTCAAGGGCTTCGACGCAAGATGATGGAAATTTTCTCGCAACTATGCTTGTTCTCTTGTTAGGCCATGTTTATGAGAGTTTGAAAAATGGTGGGATGGATTTTATGTGTACTTGTTTTAATCATGGCCTCCCATAAACAATTACGAATCACGAAATGGAAATTTAATGGGATTGAGAGACTTTATAACTTTATGATAAAATCTTTCATTTAGTCTAATTTGGTCTCCTTGTGGCATCCCTTTAAGGATGCATCAAACCAAACTGTTTATCCTAAACGTAATATTACGCAAAAAGCCGGCTGCTGACGACTGGCTGCGGCGAACACAGGCCGGTTCCAAAATGAAATTTTAATTAACATCCTGCCACCATCCACCCACACACTCACATAAAGGCGGTAATGAGGGAACCAGAAATCCTTGATGTGCGAACAAATGTGAGAGGCAAGAAGCCAAAAGAGCAGACTTTTGCACAAGCAAGCTTTTCACAAGAACGAAGTTTTCTCACGGTGTCCTAGTGTGATGAGGTGGTAGAGGGGGAAAACATATTCTTGCCAAGAGGCATTGTCCGGGGCTTCTTTTTGGGGGGAGGGAGGTGGCATCCCCTTTTCGCACCCGCAAGTGATGGAAATTATAAAAGGTTTGCATCTTTTTATTTGTCACCATTCATAAACAACAAATGTGCTTGTTCGCTCTGTTTCATAGAGAGAACGAGATGGGGATTGTCGCTCTCGGGAGCTTTGATATCTGTCTTTGATGTCTAGAGTTTTTTTTGATTAGGTCCTATAAACATATGAAAGACAATAGTTTATTGGTCCTTTTCAAAAAAAACTCTAGATGTAATCTAGCGGGGTGCCCTGAGGGGTCTACAATACGCCCTTTTAAGTTTCTTGAGCTGAAATGTATGTTGAGTAGGCAATATTGAACAAGAAGACTGCAAATTATCTTTGAGACACTTTTGAAATTGTTTATTTTTTTTACAAATCTCAATCATACTTATTTTTTTAAAGTGATGGCGATTTGTTCAATTAAACCATGCGGAGCAAAGTGGAGCAATTATTTTCCATTTTTTCCCCGTATTTGGTAATTTTTAGCAACTTTTGGTCTACGAAAAACTTTACTGCTATTGTTTTATGCATGAATTTCTCATCTTTATTTTTTTAAATGCTTGTAAGGGCCTCCTTCAAACATCCAAACATTATCTTTTATCTATTTGGTGATTTTCATATTTTCTAATCAAGGTTTTATGTCGAGTGTTATAAAAAAAATATAAAAAAAATCATTGAAAAACTTCTACAATCGAAAGTAAGTTGAACTCTCTATTCGTACCAGTATAAGCAGTTGACTGGTTGGGATACAATATAGCTATACAAATTTATAATAAATTCCTCGAAGATTTTTTGTGAGATTAATATCTTGACTGTTTCTAAAGCAGTGTTTCTCAACCGGTGAGAACTTCCCCCAGGGATTTTTTTGCCAAAATTCTCAACACTTATTTGGCTCTTTCTTTGAAACTTTGAATCTTACAATTATTTTTTAAATTATTGTTAAATTTATGCAATTTCTTAGATAACTACAGCTTTTTACTTAGATTTTATCTTTAAAGGTATCAAAGATGTAGCTGACAAAAACTAAAAATCATATTACTTAATTTTTGTGATTTTTCCATATTGTGCAAACATGAACATAAATTCTTAAATATGTTTGCTTTAGTCATACAAAAGCTGTACTTTTGAGCAGCAAAGCAAAAAATAAATATTTATGATTATCTGTATCCTATCGATTTATTGAGAACAATAAATATTTATTCATTTTTTTTTTTGGTTTTGATTAACATTTTAAGCATTAATAGAACCTTAATTTTTTTTGTGAATACCAAAAAAAAATTCAAATCTTTGAGTATTTGTATTTTTAGCTAAAACTAATTGGTTGTGTAAAACTAGCACTTCCCACAAACAACATTATGATTTTTATGCGTTGATACCAATTATTTAAAAATTTAAGGGGGGAATTAAGTTCTTGAAAATTAGCCAAGGGGAATAGATCGACAAAGGCTTTCGAATATCAGGGATATTCAAAATGCGCTTGTATTTACCAAAAAGGAAAAAAATGATGTTATATTGGATCTTTAAAAAAAACTCCAGATTTGTATATACAGTAGGGTGCCCAGAATATGGGACTTTTTTTCAAAACCTCGCTCCACAAGCTGAATATTGTTCCTTGACCTATTCTAGGACTCTGGACCAAATATGAGCAAAATCGGTCATCATTTACCCATTGATACTCGGAGGTGAAGTTTGTATGGGAAAAATCGAAAAAATGTATGGAAAATCCAAGTTTCTTACGGTTTGGTCTACACGGTGCGCTACTTCCATCCGAATATTCCCAAAAGTGAGATTCTTAATGAAAATTTAATGCTCTACAACTTTGTAGAACATACCAAAGCTGTAAAACTCGATCCTGAAAAGTTATTAGCTATTTAAAAAAGTCATTTTTGTATGAAAAACATTGTTTACACCAACTTTAGGCTCGGGTATCAATGGGTTAATCTCATTCAATGTCGCTCAAAATTTACACAGATGCTTAAAATAACCCAAAAAACCGTTTTCCACTTGTGGAGCAGGGGGTCATTTTTTCTGGGCACCCTAATATACAGCCATTCCACGTCACACAGGAAGTCTCCAAATCAAAAGTGCTCCGATTTGGCTCAAATTTGGAGTGGGGGTTCTTTGGGCCAAATAATTAGACCCGTATTTTTTTGTTTGGCAATTAGGGTGGTCATATCCGAAATAAGGTGGTCAAGAAAATTGCGTTTTTCGTCAATTTTCGCAAAAACCACATTTTTCAAAAAATGATATCTTCGGAACGGCTGAACCAATTTTGGAGCGCCACAATTCAAAAGAAAGATTATTAGTTGGGCTTCTAAGGAAAAATATGTTGAGGTCCAAAAAACTAGCTGAATATTTGAAAAGGTCCTATGAAAATTTCATTTGCCGATTTCAAGGTCTCGGGACTAAAGAGCCCATGTCTGAAAATATTTTCCCCTGATTCCTTGTAATATTTTACATAACATATAGAAAAATTGCGGTTATCCATTAACACGTTTCGGAGATATGATTTTTTAAACAAAAAAATTGGGTTTTTTCGACGCACCGCGCGCAAGAACGGGAAAATGACGAAAACGGTAAAAATCAACTTTTTTCACTAAAACTGCGATAACTTGAAAATTTCAGCGATGTCCTGTACATGTTTGGGTACCAAACGGCGCGTCGAAAAAACCCAGTTTTTATGTTTAAAAAAACAAGTTAAAAAATCATATCTCCGAAACGTGTTAATGGATATTCGCAATTTTTCTATATGTTATGTAAAATATTACAAGGAATCAGGGGAAAATATTTTCAGACATGGGCTCTTTGGTCCCGAGACCTTGAAATCGGCAAATGAAATTTTCATAGGACCTTTTCAAATATTCAGCTAGTTTTTTGGACCTCAACATATTTTTCCTTAAAAGCCCAACTAATAATCTTTCTTTTGATTTGTGGCGCTCCAAAATTGGTTCAGCCGTTCCGAAGATATGATTTTTTGAAAAATGTGGTTTTTGCGAAAATTGACGAAAAACACAATTTTTTGGACAACCCTATTTCGGATAGGACCACCCTAATTGCCAAACAAAAAAAATACGGGTCTTATTATTTGGGCCGAAGAACCCCCACTCCAAATTTGAGCCAAATCGGAGCACTTTTGATTTGGAGACTTCCTGTTTGACGTGGAATGGCTGTATAATTCTTATTTTTCTGGATTTTAATTGCACTAAGTTTGTTTCGATTGATTTTAACTTTGGGCAACGAATTACCGCGAAGGTTGAAGAAGTCACAAATCAAGAATGATCAACAACATTTTCACCTTGCATTCTTAACTTTCTAGAAAGGTTCGAAAATGTTAAAAAAAATATGGATCGTTCCATTTTTTTCGAAACCGGGATATTGAAATGGTAATTCTGTACCTCTAATTATAGTCCTAACACTATTTTTTCCATTAGCCATTGAACAGACAAATTTCAATAAATCGTTAACATTTTTTTTCTCAAAAATTGGCAAACGAAGTAAATAAAGATTATACTGTAAAATAATGGAATCCCAAACAAATAAGATGTGTAATAGAATTCGGTAGATTGGTACACTGAAAACTATCAGTTTAAATTAATTTCAACCGTAGTAAAAAATCATCTCACAACTGATTTTGGGAGTATTCTAACAGTTGATTCCGACCTAGATTGAAAATGTATTACAAAAATTAAAGCGGCCAGCCCTACTACGTTGTATTTACCGCAGAGAGGATTCTAAGGACGGATCACATTTCACAGAATCTACAGGGGAGGAAGGATGCGTGGACATACCGTACCAAACGCTCCGATTAATTTTAGTGTAATGATATACAATTAATTGAATTATAAAAAATGAATATAAAATAGTCAAATATCTTAATTATCAGCCGAAAAATAATACGTTATTCATTGATATAAGGTAGATAGTACAGCACAGCATTTTTCAAGTTGAAGAAATAAAGAGATTGTAAGAAATTACAAAAAGAAAAAACTGAGTAGAAAATTGTAAAAAAAATAAAATTGTGCTTAAGGCGTAATCTAACCACAAGACTTTCCAGCATACTTTCATCGGATTGGCTGCGTTTATGTTAGATTAGATTAGTTGATTCCGATCTAGATTGCACCATATCTTAACTTTCGGTTATTCCGATAGTCAAATTCACTAATCTATTTTGACTTGTGTTTTTTTCTTTTTTCGTATTTTGTGTTTTTCTTTAACTTTTATACAACATTCAAACAATGAAGTTATTTAAAAGTGATTAAAAAATGTATAGCTGAACTCAAAAAAATATATATATTACTTAGGTGAGAAAAATATTATAATTTCACAATCTGCATCTTATGATTCCTGCATGTGACATTTCTTTTGTAACAAAGAAATGTAATCTGGTAATCATGATTGTAGAATTTCTCCATCAAAGAATTAACACATTATTCAAGACCCTATGAAGAATATTTCAATGAAAATAGCTTTCGAAACCACTTCACATTGTTAGTTAGGAATTTGAATGTCCTATCCTATAAGTCTGGCAATGCTGTTAGAAACATTTTCAAGGCTCACCGGAAGTAGTTATTTATTATAAAAATGTTATTTTGAACCATCCTAATGTTTATTGTAAGATAGAATAAGCCTTTAAAATTAACCGTAGATTTTGAAGACGAGTCGTAACGGCTTCTAAATCTATGTTGTAAATACACATCACATGTACAGACATAACGCATCATAATTGATAATTTTATTTCGAAACAAATCCCGTTCAATTCCGTGGCTTTCTGTCTCCTCACACTGTGAGCCCAACCTTATATCTCAGCTAACCATTCGAAGAGTCCATATTTTCACTAACTCACTCTGCATCATTTTAGTATGTAAGAGCACGAATTTACGAATTTTACGAGGGATATCCGAATGGTTTGGCACACCTTAACTTTAAACAACCAGGCAAAACTGCAGATTATGGAAAAGGAGGAAATGGACAAAGCATAGTTTCGGGTCGTGGTTGTGGACGTGGCTGGGCGACATTCCAACCCTGAACGAGGGAGAACTTACTATGTGTAAAGCTAGTATCACTCAAAGGACGAAATATGATTTCTCTTTGGCAGATTGACCACTGAATGCAGCAGCAGCCGCAGATTCTAGGAATTAGGAGAGGAATTTATTTGCTTTGGACTTTGGAGCAAACTGAGAGGATAGACTGTCGTACAAGGGACAGTATGAAGTCCACCAGACAACGGACTTGAATAAATAATCGGATAAAAACGCTGTCAACTCAACGAGAAGTGCATTGGATAGAACAGCAGACGACAGAATAACAAAAAACACAGTGTCCAGTCCAAACAAACGAGGGAAAATCCTCTGCACACGGTGTGAAAAGTGTGGAAAACAACGCAAAGAAAAACCCATCAAAGCTTGTTGGTTGGTTCAACTCCAGTGAGATCGCCGGGGATCAGTTCGCCGAACCATTGACACCGGGCACACCTACACCCACACAGCCACGTACTAGTGACACGTGTACGTACACATACAACGTCACCAGCAGCAGCAGAGACACCATGTCCCGTTCGACACAGTCATCAGGCAGCCAGAGGAGACACAGATCAAGGTAAAATATTCAATTTATGTTGTTTATCGATTACTCGAGGATTTTCGGTGTGACCCGGTGCGGGGGGCAGGGGGTTGGCCGGATGACGTGTCACGCAGGATAACGGACAGGAGACACGCCGGAGCGGAGTGGCCGCCCTTTCTTTGTATAGCACACACATGCCGCTGCTGCTGTTGTCGGTGGGTGGAGATGGGAGGGGCTGAAAGTCGGAAAAGGCTGTCTCGGGCTGGGTGTACACACTTACAGACATGTATATAACAAACAGGATAGGTTAGTTTTATATGGCTGGTGTGTGTGTGGGAGGCTTAGGCCTTTGTCATTATCCTTATTTATATCCCGGGCTAAAGGCCGTGAGTATGAGCCTTCTGAGGTCAAAGGTAGATTTGGTTTGTGTGCAGTGTATTATATTGAGGTGGATTTAAGTCTTATCCGTGCGAGTTGCTGTAAGTTATTGACCTGTGGCTGGATGGTATTCTCAAAGAGAACTTTATTTGAAGTAGAAAATATGTGATTCTCGCATTGACTGTAATATGTTTTTCTATAAAACAAAAATTACGTATAAGCTTTGCAAGAGAACTTAATCGTTTCTTTTGAAAGATGTTTGTCAACTCTGAACTACTGAATATTGAGTCAAATAATATTACAAGCACAAATTATTGGATTCGTAACGTAGACTAAAAAACTATTTAAGGCCTATACAATTTTATTCAAGTTGATGGGCGGCCACTGCTCAAAAAAAAATTCAGATTTGTCATAGAAATAGGTTTACGAAATAAAGTGAATCCCTTAATTGCATAATTTAATTAAATTCATTTATTTGTTGTTCGGAGGATTTACCCAATTTGTTAAATCAATTACATATTAAATCCTTAAAACTACAAGTTGAATCACGACGATCAACATTTCGTTGGTCTAAGTGGTTTGAGTGAGAGTAGAGGAAACTATTTAAAAAAAACTGCTTCTTATTCTAGGGATTTATAGAATAATATTTTTTAACGGATATGCCGATGCAAATATTTTTGAAAGTTTATGTCCCTTTACTCTGCCCTAAATCGAGGGGGAGGAGGCAAACAAAATTTAAATTGTAATTACAGGCCGTGGGTTTAACCTTTCATTAAAAAAAATGGTTGTAAAATGCATCATAATCAATCACAATCGTATTACAATCATTAGTCTTGAAAAAAAAAACTTGGTATCGATGAAAAAAAAGCTATTTGTGGTTCTGTACATTGGAATTCCACAAAAACTCAAAATAATTTTAACACGTCTATTTCAAGTGAAATTGCGATGTTTTAAAAAAAAATATTTTTGTCTTTTGATTTTTTAAACCAATATTGATAAAAACTTTGCAAAATATTTGTTACGGCATTAATACTTATAAAAATTAAAATAGATCTAAGGCGTCATCCATAAAGTATGTCACGCTAAAATCGGCCAGAATTAACCCCCCTCCCCCCTATGTCACACTTTGTCACGCTGGCTCTGACCCCCCTCAAAAAGTACGTCACGTTTTGTCGGACCCCTTCCCCCACCATCTTGTTTTTTGTACAATTTAAACATGATTTATAAAAATAATTATTTTTAAATTCGAAGTTCAATCGAGAAAATTTTGATTTTTTTTGGTTTAAGAATTTGGATTTTTTTATTTTGTTTAATGTTGTATTGATATAAATCACCATCAACATTTTGTTTTAATCTGATGATTTGATATGCATCTGTCATCAAAAACTCTGTTTCTTAAAGATTTTAATCGTGTGTGATTTATGAATAAAGTTTAAACTTTTTTAGCTGTACTTTATACTTTTTAAAGCTATATTTTAACATTGAATATTCAAAAAAAAACAAGAAATAGTCTAGTGTGACGTCACAGTCTCACGAACCCCCCTCTCCCCCTTGTCAAACTTTGTCACACTTGCGAAAACCCCCCCCCCCCCTAGAGCGTGACGTAATTTCTGGATGACGCCTTAATGAAAATAAACTGTCTTTTAAATGAATTATTTTATTTATCAGCTAGGTTTACCTTTCTTGAAAATTCTTAGGAAATGGCTTTCAAAAATGTCTGCAATGTGCAATGGGAGAATTTGCAATCAATCAATTTCAATATATACAAATTGAAGAAAACTCTGGCACACCTGGGTAAAACCATGCACGGCGTCTTTTTCAGGGGGGTAGTATTTTTTGAAAAATAGCAAGAAAACTGTCATATACATATGAAAGTATGGAACATCCCCGTTCATTTGCGGGGCGAACGAAAATCTTTGGTCGGGAAAAATCAAAGTTATCCTCATTTGAAGTTTTTGAACTTTTTTCCTATGGGGCCAAATTTCGTCTATTTCAATTTAGTATTGTTATAAGTCTACATGGGCATGATTTATGGTTCAGATCATATGATTTCTTATGGGAAATGATGCAAGGAACATTTTTCCTGAAGCACGCAAAGTGATTGAAAATAAGGGAAAAAAGTTATAAAGGTTTTGTTGGAAATTTGGGAGATTTTCTGATAAAATTGCACACCTCTTTCCCAAAAACCGCAATGTTTTTGATATTCAGATCATTATTTTGATTAATTCTTTTTTGAAAAATGTTTCTGGGCCCATTGAGTATATAAATCACTACAGAAAAGTGTAATTGGTTGGGTTTATGCTCAACTGTAAGCCACTTTTATGAATTTTGGATTTCAACCGAATCAACATATTTTTGTTTGTTTTTGTTATAAAATGTACCGTTTCCATTAGATTTTCACATTTGTATTAGTCTTATTAAACCTCACAAGAGATCTCGTACTTATATTGAGGTCAGGTGATAATATTGTAAATCAAAATCAAATCAAACCATCCACATTAACGACCCCAGGTCTTTTGTGGTCTCTATTGCAAGTTTCTGCTCGAACCTAGGAGTCCGAAGGCTTGAATGGGGAGAGCACCCAAACCTCTTTCTACTCCAAGGAACCTTCTACCCCAGTGTTTGAACAGACGACCTTTGGATTGCGGGTCCAACCGCCACCAGCGGACACCGGAGTAGGCTTGGTTTGGTGTGTTGTTTGTACTTATGGCATGGAGACGACTCCTACACCTGGAATGACTTAACGGCCTAACAACCAAGGCCGGGACCGACATTTTACTTCCTCATCCGATGGAAGGTTGGAGCAGATGGGAATCGAACCCAGAATCATCCGCTTACAAAGCGGATAGCGTAACCATTCGGCCACGCACTGCCACTGTGATCAATTATTTGTGTGTTTTTTAGCAAAACAATTTAATTGTTGTATTGTTCGTTGTTTCAAATTTGGATGCCAGACTTGTTTAGTATGTTAAGCTCAATTATTTGAGATTAAATTAATATATTTACATACATTTAAACTTTTTAATGATTTTTACGCAATATTTATGTTATTACCAATAATTGCCAGTTCAACTCTGTAGTTTCAATACAAATAATATAGCCCAAATGGAAATACAAATTAACAAAAGGCATAGAAATAGAAACCCTGTGATTGTATTTACACTGCATGTCTCAATTAGATACAAAACATATCATGTGGACCATGTACTCACAAAAAAAGTGAAAATTTAATGTAAACGGTACATTTTATAACCAAAACACACAAAAATATGTTGATTCGGTGAAATCCAAAGTTCAAAAATGTGACTTACAGTTGAGCATACACCCAGCCAATTACACTTTTCTGTAGTGATTTATATACTCAATGGGCCCAGAAACATTTCTCAAAAAAGAATTCATCGAAATAATGATCTGAATATCAAAAACATTGTGGTTTTTGGGAAAAAAGTGCGCAATTTTATCAGAAAATCTCCCAAATTTCCAACAAAACCTTTATAACTTTTTTCCCTTATTTTCAATCACTTTGCGTGCTTCAGGAAAAATGTTCCTTGCATCATTTCCCATAAGAAATCATATGATCTGAACCATAAATCATGCCCATGTAGACTTATAACAATACTAAATTGAAATAGACGAAATTTGGCCCCATAGGAAAAAAGTTCAAAAACTTCAAATGAGGATAACTTTGATTTTTCCCGACCAAAGATTTTCGTTCGCCCCGCAAATGAACGGGGATGTTCCACACTTTCATATGTATATGACAGTTTCCTTGCTATTTCTCAAAAAATACTACCCCCCTGAAAAAGACGCCGTGCATGAACCATACTCACATAAAGCACTTTTTGTGACTTTTCAAGCAAAACATTATACATTTACGTTAGAAGTGAACAGACTACGCTCATAATACCTTCAAAACATCATTTTTAGTTTTCATACGACCTTTTCAAATGTTAGGTTAGATTTTTAAAACTTTCATTTGCGTCCAAGATAGATTGGAATGGTGCGGAGTTATGATTTTTTTTAAATGTGTTTTTTTTGCGAAAATCGACGAAAATGGCCACTTTCGGACCACCGTAATGGCCAAAAATGTACGGGACTAATTATTTTGACCAAGAAGCCCCAGAAAAAAATGAGCCAGATCGGAGAACTTGCTGTAGAGCAATTCCAGCTCAAATCAGGAGTTTTTCTGGTATGTTTGAACCCGACCATCTCCGATTTTAATGAAACTATGTAAACTTTTTATCCATGGCTTATGTAAGCCATTTGTGTGTATAGGGAACCAGTTGCACTCGAAAATGGCATTTGATAAGGGCGTAAGTTATTTAAATATTTTTTGTATTTCGTAAGCCTTTGAATTGAGTCAAATAGTGATCAAACACAAACTTTTAAATAAAAATAATCATCATCTTTTTTGAGATTTTTCGTAAAATTAAGTTATAAGATGAGGTCACGATTTCTTTCGCTCAAAATTTTTGAGGAAATAGCCTAAGATGTTACATAAAGACTCACGAAAAAATGCAAAATGGTATGCCTCTCCATAAAAAATACAAAAATCATTTACGAAACAATTTTTTTGAAAAGTGGTCTAAACGTTGATAAACCGATATTAGGACTTGACTCTCCAGACAATTTTACATACAAATCTTCATACTGACCATTGTCCTTAGTCCAATCCTTGTGAAGATTCAGCGGTTTTGAAAATAAAAATGTTGAAAAAACATTGGTTTTGGCCATTTTTTACCATTTCTATATGACAGACTTGATTTTTCTCGTAAATATTTTTACCGAAAAGCTCGTCCAGTTTTCCATTAGTTTGTCTTTGTCCACTTTTTAAAATAACTCGTTTTATTATTTATGTAAGCTAATTTACTATCCAGGCTGCCATAAAAGTTAAAAAATATGTTTTCTGATCGATTTGGTCAATCGCTGCCCAGATTTATTAGGAATTTATTTGGTCTTCGGCAAAGTTGAAGGTTTAGGAATTCAAAAATCAGGAACGAATAGACTGCCCATGATCGCATAAATGTCCCATATGCAATTTCGTCACTTTTGAGTTATTGATACAGTTTGGTTCAAAATCGTGTGCTTTTTCGAAAGAGCCTATAACATCCAGTACTTTGTTCTAGGAATCAGAAGGAAATCAAGTTTTTTCGTGAAAATGTAACACGTAGCCTTATGTGTGGGACAAACTTCAAATGCGTTTTTCTCAGCTTGCTGTTTTTGCATATGGGACATTTATGCGAACATGGGCAGTAGATATCCTATGGATTACCACTTTTTCACTTTTAGCTCCAAAACCATATTGTACTAATATACCTTTATTGATTTTTATTTTGTTGTTAAACCTGATTTAGATTATCAAAAATTACATCTTTTGACTTTTGGGAATGTTGATCAATATTGGTTTTCCCAATTTATGATTTGACTTTTGGACAATTTTTTTTTTTTTGAGGGAAGAAAAATATAATTTAAAAAAAATCAATTCTGACATATTGATTGTTCTAAACGCCAAAGAAAGTAAAGAGCTTACATGGTGTTCTATGTTGTTTTCAATTAAAACTGAATCTACTGAAGGTAAAATAAATTCACGTGGTCCAACTATGCGTTCATGATATCATCAACAATTGGCCATTTTGAATAAAATTAAAGCTTACAAGCCTTACCCGACAAACTTCGTTCTGCCGTTTTTTCGTTTGTTGACGTTTTTAACTTTTTTGCTTATTCAGCCTCCTGTGATCAAAATTTGATTTTACGTAACTTTTCCCATACAATCTGCAGATTTTCCGGAATCGGTTCCAGAGTGGCCAAAGTTTTAACTTTTTGGCGTAAGAACCTTCCTTGGACTTATACTAACCCAACGCAACAAAGAGCACCTCGATCCGACGCTCCGTATTGAACTGATTCGCGTTCGAACAAAACCGTCGAAATTTTTTATACCTCTAGCCATCCCTCAACAAAATTTCGCATCAGCTTCCAAACTCCTCAATCCTCCGTACAATCTCGGAATTTGCCACATTGCGCCTGCAGCAGTACAGGGGGAAGGGGCCTTGTTGCGATGCCCAAAAGCAAGCATCGGTTTTGTGAAATGGAGAAATCAAACACTCTTCGATAAAACAAACCACTTATCGTGTGGATATCGTGAAACTGAACCACGGTAGAAAGGAGGGGAGTACGAACGAGTTTTCCGACGCTTTTGGCGCACGAACATGGAAAAACAATTTGAGGCTGGAGCTTTTATTTGCGCACAAGCGAGATGAATTACGGGAAAAGTTGGTGATTGAATCGTTTATGGGTGGGGATGTTTAGCCTCAGTGCGATGTCAACAAGATTAGCCAATTAGTTTCCAAAACAAGCGATTACACTTGAAGCACTTAAGCTGTTCGGTAAGAAAGCGGTTAAATGGAAGCTAGCATAACATCTTTTGTGTAGTTACTGCTAACCGCCGGAAAAATCCCTCATGTAGAGGGATAACAACAGTCTGATCCGATTAAGTTTGCAAGTTTGAGAAAAGCAGGGCATGTAGTGGACTGAGCTTAAAATTGATTATCCTCAATTTATTGCATGAAGTTTGCAACACTGCAACTTGACGATTTCATCCCTTGGCCAGGACGAAGAAGCTATTTAGCGTGTTGCATGTCTGATGATGATCTGCTGCTGTTTTATGTATCGAGTTCCCAGGATGCGGACGGAAAGTTGCTCTTGTGTGCACGGAAGAAGCACGCTGGAAAACCAAACCAAACCGATTCCCTGGTACATAATCCGTTGCCGCATATGTGGCCAGTGCAACTGCTGCTGTCTCGTGTTTTCCCAGGATTTTCCCAGTGCACACCATTCAATTGATGGAGCTTAGAGTGGACGGATAAAAACAGTTTTGCTTTAAAACATTCTCCACTTCCTGGGTTCAGCCCTCTACCTCTCCCCCAGATGGTCGTGGTTGAACAAAGTGAAACATACATGTGATACCAGGACAGGACTTTGCAATATGTATAGCGTAGGTGAGATTTAAGTAGATTCGCTAGTCTGGTTCAAGTTTTAAGCTTGCCTGTTTTTTTAAACTTTAGACTAATTTTGAACAAAAATTTGTTTTTGCAAAAAAAAAAAAACTTTTCTGATACTGGACGACGTTTTTTGTCCAGAACTCTCTAAACCTCTGGTGCAGAGAGAAAAGTCGGAAGGTGGTGAATTTACAGTATGTAAAAAAAGTATTTACACCAGGCCTGCCCAACCTTTTCGGCTCAATTTTCACAATTTTGATCGTCAAAATTACAATTGTTCATTTTTCATGGTTTCTTTGATGGAATCGGTTCTCAGATGTCCAGTGAACATATCTTTGATAAAAGTTTGGAAAAATATTTTTGCAGGTCGTTTTTATGTAAGTTTTAAGTGAAAAATTGGTCCGGCCCGCGGGCCGGATTGATTTTTGGCGTAAAATGTAGATAAAAACGACTTGTATAAATATTTCTTCAAACTTTTGGTAAAGTTATGTTCACTGGTCATCTGAGAACCGATTACATCAAAGAAACCATGAAAAAATGAACAATTGTAATTTTGACAATCAAAAATGTAAAAATTGGGCCGAAAAGGTTGGGCAGGCCTGATTTACACCCCTTGGGCACTATGCACATTTTGTGATAAAACATCTAAGCAATTTAATGTTGACATAAACCTAGTACTACGTTTTGTTCAGAAATTCATGCCAAACATTTTGCTACAAAAAGCTCATGAAAAGATGTTTTATATGAAAATACAGTCGACTCTCTGGTTGTCAATATCCAAGGGACCGTCGAGGAAGAGAATCATCAGTTTACAGAACGATGCAAAATGAAGACTCGATTGAAAATATGTTTTTCTTGATACCCAGCTATGGGAGAGAATCATGGCAACGTCCAGCAAACAAAAACAAGCTAATGTCAAACACCCTTCAAAGCTTCGTTTCGCAAAGAAAAATGTCTAGGCAAGCCATGAGATAGTGAAAATATGGACAACCGGAAGAGATTTTTAAAGCAAACAGAATCCAAGGGACCGTCGAGGAAGAGATCCTTCAAGCAAGAGAAAATATCGAGGAATAAAGACAATCGAAGTATGCAGTTTGAAGGGACTGAAGAATTCATCGATAGATGGAGCAATATTGATATCGAGAAGATCGACAGCCAGAGAGTCGACTGTATATATAACAAATACTATTACAAAAATCGAAAAAGGTGCAAGAAAAGTTTGTACACCTTTCGAAAAATTAACATAAATAAAGTTATTTGTTGACAAATCACCATAAATCCAGTCTCCCAACTCCAAATAGGCATCCTTGACTGATTAAAAAATAATTGGGATTGAATATAAAGTTTACTAACTACTTAGTATAAAAGTTTATATAACTCTGGAAATTCTATATAAAACTATCTAAACTTAACTTTGCAAACTTTAAATTCAACTAAATGTCAATATATTACCATAGAATTGCTAAATAAACATTTTGGAGTGGGTATAACACCGTTTTGGGGGTCTTTGTAACGATAGAATAGATTTTTCGTTGGAATTTCGTACCAACCTGGAATTACGTCGTCGGAAAATCCACCGGCATCCGAACCGGTCCACGATTCACAAGTCAACTTATGTAGCATCGGAAAGGGCATACAATTTCCGATCTTTTGATACCCAGACATCTAAGTTTTCTATAAAGCCTACGTTTTTAAATACCTGAGCAAAAAGTAAGTTTAATCCACGAGAACAAAAATTACGAAAGTCCATACATTTTTGGCAGATTGCTCAAACGAAACCATAACAACGTTTTTGCTTAGGTATTTAAAAACGTAGGTTTTAAAGAAAACCTAGATGTTTGGGTATCAAAAGATCGGAAATTTTATGCCCTTTCCGATGCTACATAGGTTGACTTGTGAATTGTGGATCGGTTCAGATGCCGGCGGATTTTTCGACGACGTAATTCCGGGTTGGTACGAAATTCCAACGAAAAATCTATTCTATCGATACAAGTACCCCCAAAACGGTGTTATACCCACTCCAAAATGTTTATTTAGCAATTCTATGGTAATATATTGACATTTAGTTGAATTTAAAGTTTGCAAAATTAAGTTTACATAAGTTTTATATAGAATTTCCAGAGTTATATAAACTTTTATACTAAGTAGTTAGTAAACTTTATATTCAATCCCAATTATTTTTTCAATCAGTGAAGGATGCTTATTTGGAGTTGGGAGACTGGATTTATGGTGATTTGTTAACAAATAACTTTATTTTTGTTAATTTTTCGAAAGGTGTACAAACTTTTTTTGCACCTTTTTCGATTTTTGTAATAATATTTGTTATATAACTTTTCATATAGATCATTTTTTCATGAGCTTTTCGTAACAAAATGATTGGTATGAGTTTCTGAACAAAACGCAGTACTAGGTTTCTGTAAAATTTTAAATTGTTTACATGTTTCATCACAAAATGTGCATAGTGCCCAAGGGGTGTAAATACTTTTTTACATACTGTATGCTCGACTCTCAAAGCAAAGTGGAAAACTTCGAGTACGAGTGTGTGTGTCCCTCGCATGTCCTGAAATATGAATGCTAAGCTTTAATGAGTGCTAATTTATTCATCAATACGAAGCTAAATGGATTTGAATGTGTGTTTATGAACTGGCGGATCAGATTCTTCGTCGTCGTTCCCACATCGTCGTCTGTTTACCATTATGGTACTTCAGTACACAGTAATGAAATCATGTTAATATTACATTTGGGATTGAAAACATGTAATTTTACCTCTAAAACTGAGTAAATTCACTACAATTTTAGTGTTTTGTCACTTTTTCAGTCTATATTGATAAAACTATAAATGATACCTTCCAAATTTACACATTTTTTACTGTGTTGCGACAGTAATGAGGACGGTTGTGGTGTTGGTGAATGAAATGCTAATGATGTGACGGTTTACTGGAAAGACAGCTCACGATAGAGTTTAAAGCTTGGAGGGACGGATATAGGTCATGGTTCAAACGGGTTTCCAACACATTTTAAAATTTCTTTACGTGATTCGTGAAGAAGATCGAGCCATGTAGCTTAGTAGTAAGCGGTAAATTTGATGTTCTGGATTCGATTCGATTATTCACTGCACAATTCTTATCATAATTTTAGCTTCTTTTTTGACGAAAAAACAATTCCATTCAATTAGTAAACGTCGACCTAATTAGACGGTCTCATCACGACCCTAATTTTAATCTTAATTCCCAGCGTTTCGGCAATTTAAAAATGCCCCTTTTTGATTTATGCGCAACATTTCGCCCCAGCTAAGTGGGCAAGCTTTAAGAATTGAAACGCCCATTTTTACCACCACAAATCACACCCCCACCCCAAACAACCGTGTCCCGCGGACCAGTTTTCCTCCCCGAGCCCCACAACTTTCTCAATTCACATCTGATGTGATGGGCTGAAAGTGTGTGGTACTTGCGCGACATACGACAACCGTTTATCTACTTGGAAGGGACACAATCACGCCGCCTCCCCCCGGCCAGTTTGCGGAAGTCTGCCTTTGAAAGTAAACGAGTGGAAATGTGTTACGTGAGCAGAAATACGAATTCAGAGAGAGAAAAAAAAACTCCAGGTCTGTCTGCCAAACAAAAACTTTTCCAGCACTTTCAGTTTGCGGTGCACTGTTGAAAAAAAAATATTTTTTTGTACAGAGATCAATGAACTTTTAAAACAAACTTTTTTATAATTATTTTTTCAATTATTATACTATTGAGTTTGAGCCGGGACCGTGGTGTTGGGGTAAGCGTGGTTGCCTCTCACCCAGTCGGCTTGGGTTCGATCCCAGACGGTCCCGGTGGCATTTTTCGAGACGAGATTTGTCTGATCACGCCTTCCGTCGGAAGGGAAGTAAATGTTGGTCCCGGACTAACCTACAAAGGTTAGGTCGTTAGCTCAGTCCAGGTGTAGGAGTCGTCTCCCTGGGTCCTGTCTCGGTGGAGTCGCTGGTAGGCAGTTGGACTTACAATCCAAAGGTCGTCAGTTCGAATCCCGGGGTAGATGGACACCAAGGTGTAAAAAGAGGTTTGCAATTGCCTCAACAATCAAGCCTTCGGACACCTAGTTTCGAGTAGGAATCTCGCAAACGAGAACGCCAAGGCAATGCTGTAGAGCGAATAATTTGATTTTTTTTTGAGTTTTGTGATTTTTTTTTACTGTGCCCAAACGGGTCCGTCCGTTCGCTGGTGATGAAGACACGGAGGACAGAGGGGACAAGCCTCCGACAGGCCAACCAATTTCACTTTGTAAGTTTTTCCACGTGCAGGTGAAACTCAAAACGAGGAAATCCAGTGAGGAGGTAAATTTGTTTGGAAGGGTAAAATATCTTTATGAATAAATGGATTACTTGGGGAGACACGTTTCTAGTGCTGATGTCCTCGAGCTTTAAAAAAAAGGGGCCGAAATTTGAGGCTAATTTGACAGCAACAACTGTGCTGTGAAAGGATAATGTCACCGCTTATGGGAGAGTTGTGCTGTCCATTTTTGAGGGAAAAGTATCGTTTTACGTTATAAGGGTAGATTTTTTTTTTCCAGGAAAATTTCTTTAAAGACAAAGAGATTCATTTCTTGGTTTGCCAAATCCTGTTCTGAATCTCGCTCTGGCTGTGAAAAGTTCAAGGAGCTTTTCACTGCTAGAAGATTCATCGCAAGAGAAGCAGCATGAAATGGATCCTCTTTTGGTAACGATTCTCCCTAAGTGGATTCCAAAGTAGCAGAGCTCAACATTGCACACCGCGAGTTCTGAGAAATTTGTTCGGTACACTTCCGTTCGTTGATTCTGTGACCATATGAGTTGGAAAATGGCATGATTGATTTCCTAGAAGGAGTGGAGAAATTTTGATTGATTTTTTTATTTTATGATTTTTTAAGAGTATAATTTAAGTAATACAAAGTAATCACCAGTTCCAGGGGGCCAATGTGTCCGGATGGCCTCGGACATTCTTTTGGGGGAAAGCAAGCAACTTCCAAGAGCCAGTAGATATTTTTTGTTATGTCGGACTATGGGAATCACAGATAACATTTTTCTACTATGGACCATGTTCCGGATTCACCGGTTCCAGGTGACCAATGTGTCCGGATGTCCTTGGGCAGTCTTTTGAGAGGTAGCAATCAATCTCTCAGAGTCAGAAGATATTTTTTGACATGTCGAACTATGGAAATAACATAAAACATTTTTCTACCATGGACCATGTTCCGGATTCACCGGTTCCAGGTGACCAATGTGTCCGGATGTCCTTGGGCAGTCTTTTGAGAGGTAGCAATCAATCTCTCAGAGTCAGAAGATATTTTTTGACATGTCGAACTATGGAAATAACATAAAACATTTTTCTACCATGGACCATGTTCCGGATTCACCGGTTCCAGGTGGCCAAAGTGTCCGGATGGCCTCGAACAGTCTTTTGAGGGGTAGCAATCAACTTTCCAAAGCCAGTAGATATTTTTTGACATGTCGCATGACATATTTCCGTGACTTCTAGATTTTGTCCCCCACGGTTGTACTACGGAACCGGTTCCGGAGGTCCCGGGGCTACCTGAAGGGGTCATTATATGTCGTTAACTCATTGGGGGCTTTGTTTTTGATAATACTTCAGTTTTTTACACTAAAACTGCATACTGTAGAAGAAAAATATTGAGTAACCATAAAGTGACCCCACTGGCCAAAACGAAGGTACCCCAAGGGAATCTGCGATTAATCCGGAACAATCCGAAATTCGGGCCCAACTCAAAAGTCATTCGAAACTAGACTAAAAACTGGACCTGCCCTGAAAGTTGAAACGAACCGGAGATATGATTTTTTACACTTTAAAATTTTGTTCCTCAGGAGGCATGGCCTTTAGGGTGCTTAACTTTTTTGTAGCTGTACTGTAAATTGAAAAGCACAATAATTAAATATAAGATTAAATATAAAAAAAAAAACAAAGTTGACTTTATAGCTGTCGGCCACCATTGCTAGTACCAACCACTAGTGTCTTCCTTTTTAACTACAAGGACTTCGCCGCCCTGGGCTCCTAAGTGTACTAGAGTATGGCACGGAGCGACGGTGCCGAAAACCCATATTTACACAAAGAATTTTAGAGCTCCCGCCGCGGGATTCGAACCAGCAACCTCTGGATTGTGAGCCAGTGCGCGGTCCGATTGATCCACACGGGCGGGACAAGATTAAATATAAGATTTATTTAAAAACTTTGTCCTAAGGGGTAATCCAAGGTAAATTTTTCGATAACTCGTGACGAAGCGGCAGTACGACCCTTTTCATTTTTCAAGATTTTTACTAAGACACTTTTTTCAGTGATTTGTAGCTCGAAACCGTGAAGAGATAGAAATTTGGAGTCAGAGGGACTTTTGTTTAGACTTCTGATTTGATGGCGTACCCGAATAAAAACAAAAATATTCCGAATCAAAAACGTATTTTTCATCACAAAATGTTAAAAAATAATTTTAAATTTACTGCCATTTTTCGTTACTCAACTGTCAAAAATCGTAAGACATGTCAGTTTTTAAAATTAAAGAAATTACGTGTTTTTTTTTTGTTTTTTGCAGGGTTATTTTTTAGAGCGTGACAATGTTTTACAAAGTTGTAGAAGAGAGAAAAAAATTTTATATATAAACATAAGGGGTTTGTATGTTATCAGAATTTTAAGAAAAAGTGGTTTGATAGAGTTTTGATTTTGACCATTTTTTACCAGTTTTTCGAAGTTTTTACCCCTCAATTGTGTGCTTTTGAAAGTATTTTTTCGGAAAGTTCAGCCAATTTTGCATTAGAATTACCCTTTGGACGTTTGTTGTAACTCGTGCACTGCTTAAATGTGGCGATTTTTTTTAAATTCTGTTCATAATAAAAATATGTTTCTAAGAAAAAATCCCCTTATTCTAGCAATGCACTTGCCACAAAAATAATATTATTTTAGGCTGGTATAAATTTCATTTAATTCATTTATTCATTTAATTTAAAATTTTAATCTAATGTTTCACTTTCTCCATACAAATGTTGAAACTATGGCTTGTTATATCAATATTTAAATTTTTTTTTTTTGCCCCCACCCTCAACTCCAGTCAGAGCCGCCCGTGGGAGTCGCTCAACCTGCATTCCTGTCATACATGAGGTCTGCACAGCTGATTCCACGTAGATTTTTTCCCGCCAGTAATGACAGGAAACGCTGACAAACGGAATATGTGCTAAAATCATAAGTGGTTTTTAACATATGAAGGGAAATCATCGTGAACTGGAACTGCCGGCCGTTAGCCCGGGTAAAGTGGAAACGTTGAGATGATTGTTGTCCTCTGCTCTCATCTCGCAAAAAGCCATACAGAGAACCACGTCCCTTTTAAACCGGCTTCGTGGCTTAATGGTTACGGCTTCTGTCTCCCAAGCAGAAGGTTCAGGGAACAAATCCCGGTCGGTACCTTTGAAATGTGGAATATGTTTGAATATGAATAAAAACTAAAATGAATCAGGTGGGATTTGAACTCACACCTTTGGATTGGTGGTGGTCTGGGACGCTAAGCAGTCGGCCATCAGAAGGTTTACACTCAAGCAGTGAATCGATTCGTAGTGTTGAAACATGTTATCTCTTCTTCTCATATTATTAAATACGCGCTGATCCCTGATTTGCCTGAGGGGATTGGAAGTCTAAATATAGATTGAGTTTCCTTCAGATGCTTGCTTCTATGTTTAGGCGGGGCCGAACAATGCCCAGCGACCTCGGAATTGGACCGCAAGGAGCTCTGTCATTCTGAAATGGGTCGTTGGAAGCAGCGCGAGGGCTATCACCACCTAATACCCGGGACTGAGATACCCAAGTAACAAGCAAAATGCCTTTACTTCTTAACAGGTTTTATAAAAGGTTTGAAATTTGCTTTTCTGTTTTATGAAAACATTGATCAAAACTTGCTGGGTTTATGATACGAAAGTTTTAAAAATATCTTTAAGAATACTTTAAGAGCATGGAACATAGTTTTATATCACACTTCATTGTTTCTCTTCAAGCTATCCCAGAGAGGTTATTTATAAGACTTTTAAGCATTGTCAAAACTGCTTTGAAACTAAATTAAAACTACTCTGTTCTATGAAAGCATATCTCCAGATTATTTGAACTTGATCTGTCAAATCACATTTTTTGTACAGTCGGTCGGTTTAGTGTCAAAGAAACTTTTACCAAAATTTGTGATCCCGGTAAACAAGTGATACTTTTCGCCCGTTTCCGGCTCCAGCGCGGATGTAACGGAGTACACCTATCCGAGGGTGATCGAGTACATGCCGATTTGGTCCATTGACATGCATGGGCAGTAGATGTTTTTTTCCGGCACGTGTTGATCGAGTAACACGAGAATCATCATGGGCGCCGATTCCGTAGCTACCGTGAAGCCGACGCGCAGAATCGACAAGCTACAAATCATCAGTTAGGCCATCCGTTTGTCCGTCAGGGCCTTTCGAGGATAAGCTGGATAAGGCGTTCCGAGAAGCGGATAAATTCGTCGCGGAGTGCTAGTGTTTTAACGTTGGTCTAGTGTTGTTTATTAAAATCAGTGTTGTTGTGTCGACGGTAAATTCCTTTATGCGAGGAAAACTTATGATGATCCCAATCAAATAAATGAATAAAGAATATGAAAAAAATGTATTTTGTTTTTTATCCAACGATGAAAAAATAACCATAAAAAACGTTTTGGATCTACCTCCTGCTAACTAAAATTCGCATGCGCTACGGTCGCAGTACTACGCCTTTTGCTCTTGGTTAAAATCGCCTTAAAGCTCACTGCAGTCTACATGTTCTTGCTTAATCTTGAACAAGAGCTTCGCAAGAAACAGAGCTCTTAAAGTTTCTTGTACAAGAGCTTCTTAAGAAAAATGGCCCTAATAACTGCTTTGAGTAAGAGAGAATAGTTTTTATGAGTTCAGCCATATTAACACGAAAAAGCAACGGCCAAAAATGGAAGCCATGTTGATTTTTCAGAAAAAAAATAATTAATCGGTCCATCAAAATAAAAAATCGATGCAATTTTGAACGATTCATGCCTTCGATGCATATTTTTTCGAGGTATCTAAGAAAACTGACCGGTGAAATTTTGATGGCAAGAATTTTTCAGTTAGAACGGCTGCGTAAAGTCACAGTAATTTATTATTTTGATATTATTTTATAGTTATCAATATAATTTAATCTTTTTTCATTGGCCATTTGTGATTTATTTCATAAAGAATTATTGAATTTAACGAGATTATAATTAGAACTGATTTTCCTTCGACAAATCAATTTTATCTTCAACGAGAGAAAACATCTTTAATGAAAGTTTATTTCAGTCTTGAAAACCTCTTCTGTGCGCTTATAAATTTAAGAAGCTTGAGCATAAGTTTTGTTTAAGCAATTAAATACACCTGCAGAGTGTTTTAAAAATCAATGTCTATGCTGATGAGTTTTAGATGACTCCTAATAAATGGTCATGATAACCTCCTAAAATAGTCCACTTTGCTCTTAACTCAGGTTTAATGCTGATTTATTGTTGTCCTGGAGATAAAATGGCTTTATGGTCATTTTTAGCTAAGATAACTTCAATCTCTCCTCAAGATAGGTACAAAACTGAAAATGTTACTTGGGTAAGCTGTATCAGCATTCGGCATGTACACAGTCTAATACAAATTATAATTTCCCATAATTTCGCTACCGGTTAGCGGGTATTGGATTGGACCACACACACACACACACCCTCAACTCCAGTCAGAGCCGAAGGATAAAAACTTTGAAAAATATTTGCATCAACCTTAGTGAATTTTAGTTGTACAGCACCGCAAAAAGTTTTTTTTTAGCAAAGCAAATTTTTTTTCGTCAAAAGATTTTTTGAAAACTAATGATCAAGTGTAGAATGCATTTTTCAAAAACTTTTTCTTTGGAATGTTGAAATTGTGGCTTATGATTTATTTTTTTATTTTCTATTATTTTCATCACACTTAAAAAACAGATAAAAACACTAATTTAATTACAAATAACTTCTTAAGATAAGAAAAAAATCCAATTTTTTCCCATCCTATTTCCACATCCCATTTCCTTTAAAATTTCAATGGAAGTTATCGCGCAATTAACTGAAAATAATTGAAAAAAAAAGTTTGCTGGCATTGATTTTCTTTTTAACATGGTTGAACCAATTAAAATATATTCAGAACGTGGTTGAACCAATTAAAATATACGCAAAACGTTTTTTTTTGTAAAAAATCCTCCAAACTTAAATCTCATAAAAATTAAATTAGAATATATTTGGTTGTATATTTGCCGAGATATAGCTATTTGAAGTTAGTAGTTTCAAAAAACGGATGCCACGATAACTCAACACTGCTTTGACCAAATCGGCTCAAAATTCTGGTGAAGGCTCATTAAACTGGTCTTGTGTGCATGACGAAGGCCGATTTTCAAAAAGTTTATTTTAAAAAAAGATAAAAATATTTTTGTGTTTTTCATATAAAAATTCGTCAGTTTTTGATTTTTGTATTTTATTTTTTTTAAACCAAATTTCATAATCGGGCTTCGTCATGCACACGGAATATTTCTTGAGAGTCTTCACCCCAAAATTCAGCAAATTTGGTCTATCACATCTCGAGATATCGTGGCACCCGGAAATCAACTTGGTGTTCCGAGAAAAACGCTCACAAAGTTTGACAGTCCGCTTTGCACATGGCAAAAGTTTAAACTTAAATCATCTTCTACTCACTTTAATCATGACATATCTCCATGAAACTTTGGGGAGTGATTGGAATTATTCTTTGTAATATTCAGGATAATGAAATTTTGAGATTTCCTGCACAGAAAAAAAAGTTGAATTTTGGAATGTTGGAAATTTGGTAGGTTGAATATTACCTCTTTTTTTGAGTAATATTACATAAAAAATGTGTAAAAATGTGAACCTGATGAATATTCATCAAAAACTGATGAAAATTCATCATTTTATGGGGTAAAATTCATCATTTTTTTGACACAAAATCTGTCAACATTTCCTAATGAATATTACCATCATTTTTTTTCTGTGTACATGTATGTAACCCCTTAGATCATTAAATGATTGTGTGACAACTGTTTTGCTGTGAAATGCATTTTAAACACTTTTTTTTTAAATATTAAAACCTTTTCCTGTAATTTCATTTTTCTTACATTTTTTTAAACGATTGCAACAGAATTTGGAAAATTCTTCAAAAAATTGTCCCAATCAAATAAAATCAAAACAAATCCTTTAAAAATAATTCTTACAATGTAAAATTTCCCAAAGCAATCATCTGAACGGCAGCAAACTTGCTGCAAAATCCAGTTAAATTTTTGTGCTCGCACACACTAACACACACGCATGTATCGACCATACCTCACACACACACACGATAACGAAAAAGCACACAATTTTCCTGCTCAGCACGCGAGCGTTCGGGCCATAAATTACGTTCCATAAATTCCTTTTCGCAATTTATAATGGCTCCATCGATTCAAAATTCGCTGCCTGCGCTAAATGAAACACTCCAGCAAAAGGGGCCCCCTTTACACGAATGGAAGAGCGGGGTTCTTGGCTATAGTGGCAGAAATAACTAAACGTTCATTTATCATGGAATTGGTAAACCATTATCTTTGGCGATTCCACGACCCCACCCTTCAAATTGGGGACTGCTCCTTACGCTTTCAAACTTTTGCTCCAAACTAATTTGCGCAGGGTGGATTTCTTGGCGCCAATTGGAGCTGCTAAATCAATTTGGTTTCTGGAGGGGGACATAATTTGCACACGTGCCGCTGCTCCTCCGGCTGACTAGCAGGCATAATCTAATGATTAGGCGAGCGAAAAAAGACGCATTTCGAAAAAGTTCGACGGAAGAAATCGCCGGGACATGATTTATGTGACGCAAGGACATTGGACTGCACAAGGTAGCGGAATTTGGTTTTACGACCTCCTCGGCTGGAAACTTTGACCTGAATCAGATTAGTTTTTTTTGCGTTATTAGCATTTTTTGAGAAAACGTGAAAAAGTGTCGGCTAAATGAAACATAGCAAGTATCACTGAGCTGACTAAGGCAGATCAATAATTAAATTAAATTTAAAAAAAGTTAAATTCATAAAAAAAAACCTCTCATGTGGATCACTCCGAGCTTTTCTCCGCTGTGCCGCTGCGTGGTTCAAGAGTTTTAGGATTTTTTTTTCCACGGGGCCACCCCAGAGAAGCGCGTAGAGAATTGGGATTTGGACGGTTGCCAGCCAGAACAACCTCAGTCAGTCAGTCAGCAGTGCAGCCGACGACCAAGATATGCGTCCCTCGGTGCCCGTTCCGGGATTGGCACGAACGGCGGGGGCACCATAAATAAGCAAACCGACAGCTTTGCGAAATGAGCTTTTTCTTCAAATCAAATAATTTCCTGGAAAGCAGGTGAGGTCGCACACGACGATGAGGATTCTGGGAAGTTGTTTCTGCAAAAAAATATTATTTGATGGTAGATCCCAACAAGATTAGGCTTTTATAAGATGTTAACATTCAAATTATATATTTATATTGAGCAATTCTCTACAAAATCGGTCTTTTATATTAATTTTAATTTTTGTATTTTTTAATCCAGCTGAAACTTTTTTGGTGCCTTCGGTATGCACAAAGAAGCCATTTTGCATCATTAGTTTGTCCATATAAATTTCCATACAAATTTGGCAGCTGTCCATACAAAAATGATATGTGAAAATTCAAAAATCAGTATCTTTTGAAGGAATTTTTTGATCGATTTGGTGTCTTCGGCAAAGTTGTAGGTATGGATATGGACCACAGTGAAAAAAATTGATACACGGTAAAAAAAAAATTGGTGATTTTTAATTTCACTTTTTGTTACTAAAACTTGATTTGCAAAAACACTATTTTTTTATATATGTTTTAGATGACATCAAATGCCAACTTTTCAGAAATTTCCAGAATGGGCAAAAAATCTTTGACCGAGTTATGATTTTTTGAATCACTACAATTTTTTTCAAAAAATCGAAATCGCACAAATTTTTCAACTTCATTTTTCGATGTAAAATCAAATTTACAATCAATAAGTACTTCAGTGTAACTTTGATAAAATGCTAAGATTTCGAGCTATAGCCATTTTAAGGTAACTTTTTTGAAAAAGTAGCAGTTATTATTTTTTTAAATAAGTGCCCTTGAAAAGCTGAAAAAAATCACTACATTTTGCTTTTTTGAACTTTGTTATTAAAACCCTTAGCCGTCTTTTTGAAAACAATATTTTATTTTTTTTTTTTTAAATCAAGACTAACATTTCAATAAATTCTCAACCCAAATGTACCTTCATAAATATTCTTGTAATTTTACAATTTAAATATTGTTTTTTTTTTATTAAACTTACAATAGAATAAATCTGTATTTTCATCAATTTTCTTTTCTGGACTTTGCTGATCAAAAAACTTGTTGGTGAGTTGTTATTCCCAGACAAATAAAACTACCAACATTTTTTTATGTAAACCTTCTATTACCCATCTCCGCCATCTGGGGTCAATTTCAGTCTTGTTCTAATAATGCTTCAAATTTCGCCCGACAAATCAGGAGCCAATACAAATAGTTCAATAAATCAAAAAAAAATGAATGGAAAGAGAAGTCTTTAATCAATTGGAAACACTTTGAAATGTATTTTCCTGCATAGAAGATCATTTTTAGCATGGTTGAGCTAGATTGAGAAAAAAAGCATGTTTTTTGGGAAATTTCAATGCACAGACTTGCTAGAAGTTTTTGTTCAGGTTTTTTTTACATTTCTTAAATATTTTGAAAACTAATGATAGCAAAACAACTGGGTTTATTTTATTTATATTGTGAAACGGCCTAATTTCATAGCTATTAATAATAATACTCAAAAGTACTGTTCAGCATACACTCATACAAATTTGAGCTATTTAGCACTTGTTTCACTGTAAAAAAGGTGCAGGTGGTTATGTTCTACATGACTAATATGACAAAGAACTTTGTACAAAACTCCTAAAAAATATTCTATTTTATTTTATATTTTTAAAACATTGCCTATGTATTTAATCCTAAATAATTTATTCCTATAAAATGTATTCAATCTTTGGCACCTCTGTGGAAATAAATTGCCAAAACAAGTATGGTTCGGAAAATGTCCAATCAAAATGGTAATATTCATGTCCAGTATCAAAAACCATGAATTTTGGTACCCATATTGCCCCAAGTCGAATAGTTCGATTAAAGTCCCCCCGGTAGAACCTTCCCGAGGGCACTGGCCACTCCGGGTGTGGCCAATATCCTATAAATGTGGTCCCAAGCCCATTGCCCCAAATCATTCTGGTCTGGTGACCGTCCTTACAATCTTCATAAGAACAGAATTCCTCCCAATTTAGTGCACAAACTGTGTCTTTCAATGTGTGCGTGTGTGTGTGTGAGCAATAAAATTACCACCGTGGATCCGCTTTTGTCGAAACCTCGTAAGGCACTGAATTTTTCTGAGGCTATCTGTTAGCTAAATAGTTCGCATGAAATGTGGCAACAGTGGTGCAACATTCTCGCGTGACAGTTCCACGAAAACAGGAGCGGAGGCAAAATTTGCTAAGTGCTCTCAGCCAATCAGCAGCCGGTATTTTTCCTGCATTCATTTTTTATTTTCATCTTAACTTTTGAATACTTTAACATTGTTTAATCAACTTTGTGAAATAGTCTACTTGCAATTTAAGACTTCCCCTTTCGTTTGGTGCATAAAGCATGCAGATTGCTTGAATTGGGTGGAAGATATAAGCGTTTAAACAATTACACAAATCGTTACACTTTCGCTTCGCGAAATTTTGGATTGACACCCGTAGACAGTGCCCTTAGGACAAAGTTCTTTGTCAAAATCAATTCAAAAATAAACGACTCGTGCTCAAAACTTATTGCATAAATTACTATTAAAACTCTTTCAACTGCTTTCCCTCTCTTAGTAAAGTATACTTAATTTTCTGAACAACAAAAACAAGAAAAAGTTCAAAGCAACAAAGCAAAGTCCGTATCGGTGACGATGTTTCACGGTCCATAGCCCGCAAAAGAGGAAGTTTGATTTCCCGGCTCAGGGACAAAACAAACGGTAAAACATAATGCTAAAAATAACTTCCGATAGGCCCCACGGAAAATGGCCAGAAAAGCAAATGAGGGTGGGGGAGGGGGAAAAGCGAAACACATTCAACCACCACCACCCATGGGTTCAGTTCAGTGCCCATTATTATCATTTTCACCGTTTATTGTGACTGTGTTTTTTTCTTTTTTACTTTCGACGGCGATTAATCGACAGACCGTCTCAAACGGTACTTTCTCAGACTCTGGCAGCAAATGGGACGATTTGGCGAGAAAACAGTCGGAAAATGGCTGCAACAAAAAATCGCTTAATTTTCCTTACATTTTCTTCTTTAACGACCAATGAAGCGTAAGATTTCTCGTTGGGGAGGACCTTTGCGTGCCGGCAGTGACGTGTATGTGCGTGTGTGTTGGTTCGCCATTTCGATGTGAGTGTGTGTGTGTGCGTGTGCTAAAATTAAAGTCAGTCAAGTCTTTAGCTGAAATTAACAGACCAATAAAGATGCTGACGGAAGCGCGTTGCCATTTGTTTGATGGTGCAGGCCTGGTGGAGCAGAAAGATTAATTATACGTTTTGGTGGTGGTTGTACGTCACATTGTTTGGTTTATGGTTTTACTTGTTGTTCGCAGGGTGTTCACACATTAGAACTTGTTAACTTTTTGTGGTTTTGGTGTCAACTTGTGAATCGCGTTTTTCTTAAATATTCATCAATCTCAAGATCTGCACACCTTTTGCTGCTATTTTAAAGTTGTAGCAATACTTGTGTCATCAATAATACATGCTCATCAGCTTTAAGCAACTTGCTGTTGTCACACTCGAGTGCACTCACAACCACTCTGTCATTCTCTTTGTTTGACGAGGTTGATACTTTTTATCACATTGTACTATGAAAAAAAAACACTCATTTGTCAATAAACTCGCAAATGTTCACAGCCTGAGGGTTATTATTCGACATTGTGGTGGATCCCCCCTGGGCACGCACACACACATTCACTAGAACAGACAACACAATTGCCATCACAAACATGATGAATCGGTCTATTTTGGTCGAAAGGAATGGACAAAGACATTCGCCTCTCGAAGCAAATGCCTTCGCCGAGGGAGAGGAAAATTCGTAACCTTTTTTGTGAGTTCTGTTTTCCCCCTCTTTTGTGAACCCCATCCCCGTCACCCACCTGTAGTAACCCAGTTTGCACGTGGCAATGCAGAAGCCGTCACGTGGACGTAAAGTGAGTTAGCTTGACTACTAAAAACTAAAAACTAAAAACTAAAAACTAAAAACTAAAAACTAAAAACTAAAAACTAAAAACTAAAAACTAAAAACTAAAAACTAAAAACTAAAAACTAAAAACTAAAAACTAAAAACTAAAAACTAAAAACTAAAAACTAAAAACTAAAAACTAAAAACTAAAAACTAAAACTAAAAACTAAAACTAAAAACTAAAACTAAAAACTAAAAACTAAAAACTAAAACTAAAAACTAAAAACTAAAAACTAAAAACTAAAAACTAAAAACTAAAACTAAAAACTAAAAACTAAAACTAAAAACTAAAAACTAAAAACTAAAAACTAAAAACTAAAAACTAAAACTAAAAACTAAAAACTAAAAACTAAAAACTAAAAACTAAAAACTAAAAACTAAAAACTAAAAACTAAAAACTAAAACTAAAAACTAAAACTAAAAACTAAAAACTAAAAACTAAAAACTAAAAACTAAAACTAAAAACTAAAAACTAAAAACTAAAAACTAAAAACTAAAAACTAAAACTAAAAACTAAAAACTAAAAACTAAAAACTAAAAACTAAAAACTAAAAACTAAAAACTAAAAACTAAAAACTAAAAACTAAAACTAAAAACTAAAAACTAAAAACTAAAAACTAAAAACTAAAAACTAAAAACTAAAAACTAAAAACTAAAAACTAAAAACTAAAAACTAAAAACTAAAAACTAAAAACTAAAAACTAAAAACTAAAAACTAAAAACTAAAAACTAAAACTAAAAACTAAAACTAAAAACTAAAAACTAAAAACTAAAAACTAAAAACTAAAAACTAAAAACTAAAAACTAAAAACTAAAAACTAAAAACTAAAAACTAAAAACTAAAACTAAAAACTAAAAACTAAAAACTAAAAACTAAAACTAAAAACTAAAAACTAAAAACTAAAAACTAAAAACTAAAACTAAAAACTAAAACTAAAAACTAAAAACTAAAAACTAAAAACTAAAAACTAAAAACTAAAAACTAAAAACTAAAAACTAAAAACTAAAAACTAAAAACTAAAAACTAAAAACTAAAAACTAAAAACTAAAAACTAAAAACTAAAAACTAAAAACTAAAAACTAAAAACTAAAAACTGAAAAGGGTCATTATCTACCACCTCACACGAAATCAAAGTTGCTCCGACCCCTCTTCATTTTTGATAATTAAAAAACGCAGTTTTCAATCATTTTTAGTCTGACTGGAAACTGAAAAATAGATTGCAAAACCTCTGCCATTTTTCGTTACTTAACGGTGAAAAATGGTGGAACTTGTCGAAAAATATTTGATGTACATTTTGAAGGATAATTCTTTCATCAGGAAAAAAAATTAAAAAGAGTGATTTGATTGTAAATTTTCAGGGTAATTTTAAAGAGTGTATCAATTTTCTATACACGCAAAAAAATAACTTTAAAATTTTGTGATTTATGTAGCCATGGGTTATTTTAAAAAGTGTATAATTTTTATTAGAAATTAGGCCGTTGCGAATATTTTCCAAAGTTCACTTTGAACTTTTACGAAATTGCAAAAATAAAATTTTCTTCAATACTTGGAAATTAAAAAACACTTTTTTCATTGAAATGTTATTACCGTGTCCTGTAATTTCAATTTTTAACATTATTATCTTTTTGCCTCCCCTCGACTCTAACCAAGTCGAGGGACATAAATTTCAAAAAATATTTGCAACGACCTTACACGCAACAAAATAACTTTAAAATTTTGAGTATTTTGTAACTATGCAGGGTTATTTTTAAGAGTGATATCAATTTTCTATAAAGTTCAGTTCAGTTTTTCATCAAAACCGAGCCTACTCACCAATAAAAAAAAATTAAACAAATTTTTTTTGAAATGAAATGAAATTATTCTGAATAATGAATATAAGAAATAAATTTATTTTAATAAGTACACTGCAAATTTTGGATTGTCATTTCAGTAAAATAAATAACTGAAGTTCAGCAAAAGTTATGATTACCAATATTTTTTTGAAATGAAATGAAATTATTTTCGATAATGAATATAAGAAATAAATTTATTTATTATTATTATTCTTATTTATTTATTTATTTCTTATATTCATTATCGAAAATAATTTAATTTCATTTTAAAAAAATATTGGTAATCATCACTTTTGCTGAAATTCGGCAATGTAAAAAAACATTGCTTAAAAATCAGTTACAGCATGTCTGTCAAACTGGAATGTCACTTATGATTTATTGTTTGTACGCTGCCGAGAAAAAAATCTTTTTCAAATGTGTTGTGTTTTTAAATTTTGTATTAAGATTTTTAGAATCTCATGTTTTTTAGGTTTAGAGGATTGATGGAAAAAAATGTATAAATAACAGTACTGGAAACATTTTTAATGGCAAGCAAAATCCAATTTTGATAACTGAAATATCAGCAAAGATTGCTGAAACTTCAGCAAATGATCTGTCAAACTGACAAAGGAAAATAACTGAATTTCCAGCAAAAAAATTGACGTTTCTTTTGCTTAAATTTCAGTTTTTTTAACAATCATTTTGCTGAAATTTCAGAAAATTCAGTAAAATCTAAACTATTGAATCGTTTACTGAAATTTCAGTTGATGAAAATTCATTAAAACTTAACTGGATTACAGCGAAAAAAAATATGATGTTTTTATTTATGCTAACTCGTCTCAAAGTCACCCCATCTCCCAGTGATATCATTGTGCGTGTCTGTGCGATAATGTTTCATTCGTCTTGACTTGGCTGGGTTGACAGCTCTGCTGTAGCTGTTGCCTGTAGGGAAGCGGCCTCGGAGGACGAATCCGAATCGGCACACGCCAATCTAAATTTAGCGCCAGACTATTTTTAGACGCTGCCCTGCCCTCGAACTGAGTTTCTCTGTTCAGCCACCCACGCACAGCCCAACAACGACGGCACTAATCCACACACAGCACCGGGATCGGGCTTCGTTTGAGCCAGAGCGGGACGAACGTCATCGACGATGGTTTGGTACCCGAAAATAAGGTTTGATGTTTTGGATCGATGAACAGTTGGACTTTGAATGATTTTTTTTTTCAAACTCGGGTAAATTTGACAAAAATCTTTCTTGAACAATTTTAAAGTAGATTTACGAGTTGATTTTCAATTTTATCAATATTTGCACACAAATCAAGCATCATTTCCCACCGTGTAACACCTGTTAGTAACAAAGAATCCAGGCCTTGAAAATTGGGTTCGTTTTCCATCTGCGTCACACTGCTGGGTTGTCGTTTTTGCGACGTTACAGAAAATTCCAGGATGCTGTGCTGGCTGTGGTAAGCAAGGCACCTACCAGCACCATCTTTCCCCTAACCTTTCTCCCTAATTGGGGAACGAGCCACGTGTGGCTGGTTTGGGGCCTTAGCCTAGGTGTTACCGAGCAATGGGGAGGTTTAATTAAGTAATTGGATTTTGAAACCGGCGCAAACGAAACTGCTTAATTTATTAATCCCGAGAGCCGTCACGAAGCGGGATGATTCTAACCTCAGAAGACAGCTTTGCGAAGGGTTTGAGTTCTGGGAGAAGCTCGTTGTGGTTTTCGGGGATTTGTTGTAGAGATTCATATTTTGTTTTTTTTTTTAATGCTGTGAATATTAAAGTAAAAATATACCTTTTGATTGTATCACATTCAATTTTTAAAGATCTAAAAATTTTAAATAAACATGTTTTACGGATCCGTAAAGTAATTTTGCAAGTGTTGATATAAAATGCATGACTTCTTAGTACTTTGCTCATCCAAATAAAAAAATCATAATATTATTTACATTCGAAAATCAAAAAAATAATTATAACTTACATTTCTTCTTTGTATTCAGCTCCCTCCGTGTACGCACGAGAGCATGCAGCTAGTGCTCAGTGCTCCATCGTTTTTTCGATTTTTTTCGCCGTAATTGATTGTGGTTGCCCGCGAGTTTGCTTCTCCAGCATGCCAAAGGCCGGCCGTGGCCGTGGCAGTTCGAGTGCGGCCTCGAAAACCCGCGAAGTTCGTCTACCGGCCGTGTGCAAAAAGGTAAACAAACCAACGCCGTGTCGACCGCCATCGCGCAGGGGAGCGTGAGCGCAGAAGGAATCGACAAAAAGTTACTTCATCCCGGATATGTTCCAAGATCACCAGTGCGAACCCGTTCGGGTACCTCCGGTGCCACGACCAGTGGCACATCAACATCCGCCAACATTCCCATCAGGAACGAGTTCCAGATGCTGAGCGACGACGAAGAAAACAACAACAACACCGACGGTAGCACCACTACCGACGACGATGACGACGATGGTCGTGCACGGAAAAAAGTGCCGACGCCAAAAAAGAACAATTCTCCAACGGAACGAAGACCACCTCCAATTTTTGTTTTGGACACGTTGGCGGACGATGTTGACGAGTTGCTGGAAGGCCTCGGATATTGTCTGAAAATCGGTAAGTCGGCAGTGCAAGTGATCACACTGAATAAAAAGAGCTTCGACCTGGTGTTTGAAGAATTGAAGCGTAGCAACTTCAACTTCTACACATTCAACCCCGAGAAGCCCCCTGTTAAGGTCGTCTTGCAGGGTTATCAAGACCGTCCGATCTCCGACCTGAAGGGTCACCTTTCGGACGCCGGAATAAAACCGCGGGAGATTAAAGTGCTCTCGCGCAAGACAACGGTAACAGGTACACACACACTGTACCTGTTGTACTTCGACCGCGGCACCGTCAAGATCCAAGACCTGCGGCGGACTAAGACGCTGGACGGTTTTTGGGTAAACTGGCGGTTTTACACCAAGAACCCGACGGACGTAGCGCAATGCCACCGTTGCCAAAAATTCGGCCACGGCTCGCGGAACTGCAACCTCCGGCCCCGCTGCGTGAAGTGCGGTGAGTCACACCTCTCGGAGACGTGCGCACTGCCACGAAAGGCGGACTTGGGGGACAAGGCAGAACAAACCAAGCCGCGCGTAAAGTGCGCGAACTGTGACGGCAACCATACCGGCAATTACCGCGGATGCATCGCGCGCAAGGCCTACCTCGAGGAGCAGGAAAAGAGGAAGAAGAAAGCAGCAGCGTCCCACCCTCCTCAGCGAAGTACGAGCGCAGCCGTTCCTGCAGCTGGACAGCTTACGGTTCCAGCGGAAAACTCAGCGTTCCCTCCTGGTTGGGGGCGTTCGTTCGCCAGCGTGGTCGCTGCCGGTAGCGGCAGTACGGCCCAGCAAGAAGTCACCGGGAAGATCTCTTCACCCTGCCGGAGTTCTTTGCTCTCGCGGGGAGATGATGACGCGGTTTCGGAGCTGCCGGAACAAGGCAGAACAATTCCTGGCCCTTGGGGAACTGATGATCAAACACATCTACAAAGGATAAATTACCTGTGATCTAGATATAAGCTTTCTCTTCCTCTATCCCCTTTCCATTGCAATTTCTGTAAGTTTTTTTTAATAGTTTTTTCTTACTCTTGCTAGTGCCTTAGTTAAAGAAATAATTGTTCCTAAATGGATTATGATGCAACACACAGCTGTAAGGAACTTCAAAACTCTGTTATGCACTTCAAAATAACTCATTGTATCTTGATTATTCACCAATAAAACCGAATTGAAATTGAAATTCTTTGTATTTTTTTTCAGGTGAGTTCCCCCGATATCCAAACAACTTAATTGCTGGGGTGGTAAGTTCATTCCTCGAACCGAATTACTTCCGTGGGACGTTCGCGTTCTGTTTGAGCAGAACTCCAAGTCATTTCCACGCAAAGCTTCGACTTTTCGTCATACGCACGTACGCACGAAAATAAATAATGATTGATTGTAATTGGAAGATCATTATCGCAGTCGTTCCACCGTCATTCTGGTACCGTCTGCGGTCTCGGTGATGGCAGGCAAAGTCATTGCCGTGAAATTCACTTAGGTTTCCGAATTGAAATTATTGTCAAAAGCAACATGTTCAAAAGTTTTCAGAATATTACTAAAATAATAAGATTCAACACAATATAAAAATTACATTCTGATATTTAACAAAACTAGATCGAATCAAAAATTCCCTAACCCAATCCAAACAATTTTCCCTCTCAATAAGGGACTAAATTTGTTTCCTCGTGAACGGTCTCGATCCATCCAATAAAAATCATAAACATGTCAAAAGGCATATGGAATCAGATACACCCCTAAATAAAAAATAAGCATATTTCGGTTCGTTTTTCCTTCCTCGCCATTACTTCACGTACATTTCACTCGACAGCACGAGGCAGAAAAAAACGCTCCGATAAAAAAAAACTCTCCATTTATTGGGACTCCTAATAATATCATTAACGTTATCATGCGACGTGACACATTCCGTACATTTCGGCTCATTACACCCGCGTCGTTGTCGTTGACGTCGTCGACGCTGCCCCAGAGAGAGGATGATGGGAAGCTAGACCAGGCGTCGCAACGCCGGGACCTTCACAGCAAGGACTCTTTAACTTGTATAAATTGATTCCAATTGTGAGGCGGGGCACAATAATAAAAAAGGCGGAAGCTTTGGGACGGGAGAGGCAAAGTGTGATGCTGTAAAAAGCTTTATGATGAATGCTGGGTAATGAAATTATTGTCGTGTTTAATGAATTTTTGAATATTGTTTGAGAGTTCGAGCTGACCCTACTAAAGATTTTTCTTGGAATAAAAAATGGTTGAATTGAGTTTGATTGGTTGTGACAGAACCGCTCTGACTTTGAAGTTTAAAATGGGATTTAATCCAGAAAATTGGTGGTAGTTGTGATTGTTCCAGGAAACGGCAAAAATGTTCCAAATTTGATGAAGGTCCATTATACGAGGTTTGATAATGACAACTATTGCGCTCTCCAATAGCTGTTCCTTCATATATTTTAATGATTTTTGAGATTGAGATATAATTCGGAAATTAACCTAATAATGGGTCAATCTATGATTTTTAAAGGTGGCACAGGAGTGTCTCGAATATGGACCACCCTAATATGCAATTTTTTTACATTTTTTCATTCTACAGAGTGGACGATCTCTTCGAACTTTTTAGAAAAAATACTCTATGAACAAAAATTATAAGCTCATGAATGTTGTTTTTTGAACATACTCAATTTTGTCAGATTAACGTATGTTTCAATTAATTTGTGAGAAAGGGGCAAAACAAATATAAAGATTTATATAACAAGCCAGAATTTCATCATTTCAATGAAAAAGTTGTTGGATAATGCACTATACACTAGTATAGTTAGTTTGCTAGAATTAGTTTTCAAAAAATCTAAATATGGAAAAAACATATTTTTTTCGAAAAAAAACAACTTTTTGCGTTGCTGTACATCGAAAATTCATCTAAATTGAAAATATTGTCAAACAATCTTAAACATGGTAAAAAAGGTTATAAACGCAAAGGAATGCATTTGTTCTGCTGATTGCACGCAAAGTTTGGTTGATATTTTGAAGTATAAAACAAATCTGTTTTTGCTCACGAAACGATTTTGAACGGGAAGGGGAAGACAAGAATTTTGAAAAATGTTTGCAGCAGCCTACACAGAAAAAAAAATCATGGTAATATTACATCTGGGAAGGGGTACATTTTTTATGTCAGAAAAGATGTGTAATTTTACCTCTGAAAATGTGTAATTTTACAACTTTTCTGGTGTAATGTCGCTTTTCCATTCTAAATTGAGGTAAAATAACAACATAAACACACAATTTTTTGCTATGTACATTGCAACCTGATTCAAAAGATCCATTTTAAATTATTTTATTTCACTATTTGTAAGAACAACTATTTATATATATTTAAAAGAATCTACAGAAAGTTTTCTCCAGATTTTGCACGATCACTCTCACACAAAAAAAATGATTTTCTTAAAATAAACACGAAAATCTAAAATATGATTGAAAACTTTTTACACTCAACTTTCATTGACAAAATGTGAAAAAATAAATATTTTTTAGGCGAAACTTTTTTTTTAGAATAGTCATAACCATAGTCTAGGCTTATTATTTTTACGATTTCGCGGACAGCAATTTGCGTGAAATTTACGGATTTTCCTTGCAAGTCAAAAAAACAAAAAAAAAACGGTACACAGAGAGCCAGCAATATTTTCAACCAGAGCTTTTTGCATCAAGATTTGTGGTAAAAATATTTTTGTATTTTCGATAAAAAGGGAGCTTTCAGTATATTGTTTGGTTTATCCCCTAAATTACTGCCTGTGCATCCTTAACAGATATTTTATACAGAAAGATTAGGAATAGGAATAGGAAAGAAGGATAAACTTTTTTTTCACAATACCTCAACTAGACATAATGTAAAATGCATATTTTGATCCAATCCCATCCTTCTTGGAATCACGTTATTTAAATGTATTTGAAGCACCATGCGTCTCCAGCAAAATGTAGGTCTATGGAGAAGAAGGTGCTTTTTGTTCAAATAATGTAGGGGAACAGCATCTAATTCCAGCGCGCCTCTAATGTTGCCATATCAGCACTTTGACATTCAATTACAGCTCATTAAAAGCGTTATTAACTGAAATCAAGTGATAAATAGCTCAATAAGAAGTGAGCAAGCAAGTTTCTATCAAAAGTTTTGCAAAATTAGTTGTTTAAATAGTGAAAATCAGCTAAATGGATGGAGTTAGGAGTGAGTGCTTAACCTACCAAACATACGAGAATTTCCCCTACCGAATTCCCTTTTTCTTTTTTTCCCCTTTTTTTCGAGGATTTTTCACAATTTTAATAATAGAAGTTTTCATTGATCTGATAGTGATTTTAGCTAGGATTTTAAAATGCTTTAGTTTTTTCCTTTTTTCATCTTTTCGGTACTGGGATTTGGTTTAGACCGAGTCGGCATTTGTAATTTCAATTTTCTTAAAGTTAAAAGTAATTAAAGAGGTGAGGTGTGTGTAAATGTCAGTGGAAGATATGTTTTTTAATGCGGTTTTTTGCAAGAATCGTCAAAAACGCAATTTCTAGAAACACCCTATTTCGGATAGGAGCACTCAAATCGGTAAACAAATTAATATGAGTTTAGTTATTTTGGCCAAGGAATTCACAAATTCATAAACCTTCTTTGAGCCAAATCGGATAACTTTTGATTTTGATCCTGCAGGTTTGCTGTATATTTATTTTCAATAATATTTCTTTTTGATAATGCCATTCTAATTTCCACATCAAAATCAACCACTGCTTAAGTCTCTTTTCCTATAAATATCCAAACAACTCATCAATCATCCTAATTGCACCTCCATCCATATCGCCCAGATTATTTAGAAGTCACCGTCAATTGCGCGGCTCATAAACTCATCACAGGAGGAGTCCATCAAAGCGCGCACGGCAGACGCCAAAAATGCCAAAACACAATGACACACATTGTCACCACCCCACAGCGGCGGTTGCCAAATTAGTGCACGAAAGCTCGGGCGCCAATTTTGTCGAGTTCAATCACGAAGCTTCGAGGGGGGGCGACCACCACCACACCTCTGCGGGAGGAGTCTATTGTTTGAGCGCCTGTTGGCATCACGTTTCAACACGACGGCACATATCGACACAACAATACACAATCGGAGAAAGAACATGAAGCTCTTCAGCGCCGGTATAAATGTGTTATTGGCTAGAGGCTGTTTTTTGCTGTTGTTGGTGGAGATTGCAAGTTTTGTAGCCCGGCGATGAGCTCCGTGTTGCGCTTTTGCCATATGTATGCTGGTGTGGTGCTGGTTGTGGTAGTGGAAGTTTCGCAGAGTTTGACGGGGTCATGTTCAGAATAACAAGGAATAAAATCAAATTAATATCACTTGTTGGAGTGGTATCGCGATTTTGTGGTGGTTGATGATCTTTGATCATAAATTTTATTTGATAATAATGTTTTCGATTGAGTATACTATTATAATTCTTATTCTAAAAAATGTTACGTCAGCAATCAGTCCTAAACACATACCACTCAACACGTGACCCACCCCCTCTCCACCAAACAAATAAGCCAACCCATTCACCACTCCGTAGACAATTTGTCATCTCAAGGGCCACCCCCGAAACACATTCCCACTTGTGTTCCATGACAGCAACAATTAATCAAAACGGGTTCGCGTGTCGACCGTTTGCGGAGAAAAAAGCCTAATAATAAAAAAAACTTTTTTTTCCGTTCATTCATTTTTCCTATGCGCCCAAAACAGAACTCATAAACACCAGCCAGCGGAAGCGGCACCCGGAACACCGTCAGCAATTTTTCCTCGTCCTCGTCGACGACGGAAAAATTAAACTTTTCAACCCTTGTTTCCGCGGGCAGCCGCCAGCTTTCACGCTAAACGTCCCCCCAAATTGTTGCAAAATGATAACACCATGGCGGGTCCCGACACGCTAAACGATAACGAGCAGTTCTCTAGGATTTCGGTCATTCGATTTTTTTTTGTATTTTTTAATCCGACTGAAACTTTTTTGGTGGCTTCGGTATGCCCAAAGAAGCCATTTTGCATCATTAGTTTGTCCATATAATTTTCCATACAAATTTGGCAGCTGTCCATACAAAAATGATATGTGAAAATTCAAAAATCTGTATCTTTTGAAGGAATTTTTTGATCGATTTGGTGTCTTCGGCAAAGTTGTAGGTATGGATACGGACTACACTGGAAAAAAATGATACACGGTAAAAAAATTTGGTGATTTTTTATTTAACTTTTTATCACTAAAACTTGATTTGCAAAAAAACACTATTTTTATTTTTTTTTATTTTTTGATATGTTTTAGAGGACATAAAATGCCAACTTTTCAGAAATTTTCAGGTTGTGCAAAAAATCTTTGAACGAGTTATGAATTTTTTAATCAATACTGATTTTTAAAAAAAATTGAAATATTGATCGCAAAAATTTTTCAACTTCATTTTTCGATGTAAAATCAAATTTGCAATCGAAAAGTACTTTAGTAAAATTTTGATAAAGTGCACCGTTTTCAAGTTCAATTCAATTCGGGTTTATTGGTGAATAATCAAGATACAATAAGTTCTTTTGGGGTACATAACAGAGTTTTGGAGTTCCTTTCAGCTGTGTGTTACATCAAATCCATTTTGGAACAATTATTACTTGTAAATAAAGGTGTCACCAAGAGTAAGAAAAAATAAGAAAAAAACTTACTAAAATTGCAAGGGAAAAGGGATAGAAATAGAGAAAGCTTAAAACTAGATCACAGTTTTTTATCCTTTATAGATGTGCTTGATCATCAGCTCCCCAAGGGCCAGGAATTGCTCCGCCTTATTACGGCAGGTCCGAAACCGCGTCATCATCTCCCCTGCGAGAGCAAAGAACTCTGGCAGGGTAAAGAGATCTTCCCCGGTAACTTCTTGCTGGGCCGCATTGCCGCTACCGGCAGCGACCACGCTGGCGAACGATCGCCCCCATCCAGGAGGGAATGCTGTGTTGTCCGCTGGAACCGTACGATGACCAGCTGCCGGCACGGTTACGCTCGTACTTCGCTGAGGAGGGTGGGACGCTGCTGCTTTCTTCTTCCTCTTTTCCTGCTCCTCGAGGTAGCTTTTCCGTGCGCTGCATCCACGGTAGTTGCTGGTATGGTTACCTCCACAGTTTGCGCACTTGATGCGCGCCTTGGTTTGCACTGCCTTGTCCCCCAAGTCCGCCTTGCACGGCAGTTCACACACCTCCGAGAGGTGTGACTCACCGCACTTCACGCAGCGGGGCTGGAGGTTGCAGTTCCGCGAGCCGTGGCCGAATTTCTGGCATCGGTGACATTGCGCTGCGTCCGTCGGATTTTTGGAGTAAAACCGCCAGTTTACCCAAAAACCGTCCAACGCCTTAGTTTTCCGCAGGTCTTGTATTTTGACGGTGCCGCGGTCGAAGTACAACAGGTACAGTGTGTGTGTACCTGTGACGGTTGTCTTCCGCGAGAGGACTTTTATGTCTCGCGGCGTTATTCCGACACCCGAGAGGTGCTCCTTGAGGACGGAGATCGGGCGGTCTTGGTACCCCTGCAAGACGACTTTAACAGCTGTCTTCTGCACGGGGTCGAATGTGTAGAACTTGAAGCTTTTACGCTTCAATTTCTCCACAACCAGGTCGAAGTTCTTTTGGTCAAACGTGAACACTTGCACTGACGATTTACCTATTTTGAGGCAGTACACGAGGCCTTCCAGCTGCTCGTCAACATCGTCCGCCAACGTGTCCAAAACGAAAATTGGTGGTGGTCGTCGTTCCTTTGGAGTAATTACTTTTTTTGACATCGGCACTTTTTTCCGTGCACGACCATCGTCGTCGTCGGTAGTGCTACCGTCGCTGTTGTTGTAGCTGCTTTCCTCGTCACTCAGTCTCGCGAACTTTTTACTGGTGGGAATGTTGGCGGATGTTGAAGCGCCATCGGTCGACGGATTGCCGGAAGTAGTTGAACGGAGCCTAATAGGGCTGCGATCCTGGACGCGGTAATTAGCGTGTAATAACTTGGGGTCGAATCCTTTGGCGCACACACTCCCCGGCGCGATGGCGGTCGACGCGGCGTTGGTTTGTTTACCTTTTTGCACACGGCCGGTAGACGAACTTCGCGGGTTTTTCGAGGCCGCACTCGAACTGCCACGGCCACGGCCGGCCCTTGGCATGCTGGTGGAGCAAACTCGCGGCTAATCACGGTAAATTACGGCGAAAAATTTCGAAAAAACGACGGAGCACTAAGCACTTGACTGCTGCTTGCACTCGTGCGTACACGGAGGTGGCCGTTTTCAAGTTAAATCCATATTAAGGTGACTTTTTTGAAAATAGTCGCAGTTTTTAATTTTTTTAAATTAGTGCACATGTTTGCACACTTTTGGAAAACATATTTTTGAAAAGCTGAGAAAATTCTCTATATTTTGCTTCTTCAGACTTTGTTGATACGATCTTTAGTTGCTGAGATATTGCAATGCAAAAGTTTAAAAACAGGAAAATTGATGTTTTCTAAGTCTAACCCAAACAGCCCACCATTTTTTATTGTCGATATCTCAGCAACTAATGGTCCGATTTTCAATGTTAATATATGAAACATTTGTGAAATTTTCCGATCTTTTCGAAAACAATATTTTAAAAATTTTCAAATCATGACTAACATTTCAAAAGGGCCAAACATTCAATATTATGCCCTTTTAAAATGTTAGTTTTGATTTGAAAATTTTGAAAATATTGTTTTCGAAAAGATCGGAAAATTTCACAAATGTTTCATACATTAACATTGAAAATCGGACCATTGGTTGCTGAGATATCGACATTAAAAAATGGTGGGCTATTTGGGTGAGACTTAGAAAACAACAATTTTCCTGTTTTTAAACCTTTGCATTGCAATATCTCAGCAACTAAAGATCGTATCAACAAAGTCCGAAGAAGCAAAATAGAGAATTTTCTCAGCTTTTCAAAAATATTTTTTCCAAAAGTGTGCAAACATGTGCACTAATTTAAAAAATGAAAAACTGCGACTATTTTCACAAAAGTCACCTTAATATGGATTTAACTTGAAAACGGTGCACTTTATCAAAATTTTACTAAAGTACTTTTCGATTGCAAATTTGATTTTACATCGAAAAATGAAGTTGAAAAATTTTTGCGACCAATGTTTCGATTTTTTGAAAAAATCAGTATTGATTAAAAAAATTCATAACTCGTTCAAAGATTTTTTGCACAACCTGAAAATTTCTGAAAAGTTGGCATTTTATGTCCTCTAAAACATATCAAAAAATAAAAAAAATTAAAAATAGTGTTTTTTTGCAAATCAAGTTTTAGTGATAAAAAGTTAAATAAAAAAATCACCAAATTTTTTTTACCGTGTATCATTTTTTTCCAGTGTAGTCCGTATCCATACCTACAACTTTGCCGAAGACACCAAATCGATCAAAAAATTCCTTCAAAAGATACAGATTTTTGAATTTTCACATATCATTTTTGTATGGACAGCTGCCAAATTTGTACGGAAAATTATATGGACAAACTAATGATGCAAAATGGCTTCTTTGGGCATACCAAAGGCACCAAAAAAGTTTCAGCCGGATTAAAAAATACAAAAATTAAAATTGAAGAAAAAAGACCGATTTCGTAGAGAATTGCTCAACTGCTTCGCACTGATTTGGCTTGTTCTAAAATAAACAGGCAGTCACTTTCACGGTTCCATTCAAGCCCTGGGAAAACACCGGCACATTACAAATTGGAGTGGCGGAAAAATAAAGAGAAAATCAACAGCTGAATAGGTTCCCCATTATCCAAAAGCCCGTGTCGTGGTACACGTGGATGTGTGTTGGAGTGTTTATGCGAATGGCTTACGGAGATAAACCTGGTGCCAGCGTCGAAGGACCTCGGTCACACGCTGCCTGTTCTAGCTGATGGTCCTTGGATGAGATATTTGCACGTATTGTACGGACAAACAAGGCACAGAACACATACACACACAAAAAAGCCGCTCTAGGCTGTCTGGCTCAATAAAAACCCCATAGAAGGGAGGGAGGGGGGGTCCTAGCATTTCAACTCACATAAAAAAGACATTATCACTGGCCCAAGTCAATGGCGATGACTCTGAGGGTTTTTTTCATAGCTTCTCGTCGTGTCTTGACAAGGATTGCTATCCCTTAGTTTTGTTGTTTCGCTAAAATACTATCACAAATAACTATTACTAACAAATGTTTTAACAGTTGTTGGGACGTTGTAAATAGTTTTAGAAGTTTGTCCGAAAGTTTGTCGTGAAACATTCGTGAAATTACCCGATCTTTTCGAAAAAAATATTTTGAAAATTTTTAAATCAAGACTAACATTTTAAAAGGACCAAACATTGAATATTATGCCCATTTAAAATGCTAGTATTGATTTAAAAATTTTCAAAATATTTTTTTCGAAAAGATCGGAAAATTTCACGAATGTTTCATGTACTAACATTGAAAATCGGACCATTAGTTGCTGAGATATCGTCATTAGAAAATGGAGGGGTTGTTTGGGTGAGAATTAGAAAATTTCAATTTTCTTGTTTCTTTTTCTTTAAGCCGCTGTATCTCAGCAACCAGAGGTCCAATCTTCAATGTCTCTTAGACAATTTTGTAGCAAATTTTCTGAACTTTTCAAAAAAAATATTTTCAGAAATGGTCACTCATGGTCACTATTTTTAAAAATAAAAAAAACTGCTAATATTTCGTTAAAATCAAACTTTCAGTGGCTATATCTTGAAAACCCTTTATTAAAAAATCTGTGAAGTACTTTTCAATTGCAAATACAATTTTACATAAAAAATAAGGTCATATTTTTACTTATTATATATTGTATGAAATTTAATTTTTTTCAAAAATCACTATATTTTCAAAAGTTGCGGATTTTTTACACCTAAAACATCAAAAAATCTCGAAAATCAAAAAATAATTATTTTGGGAAATTGAGTTTTTGTGAAAAAAAGTTAATAAAAAATCGGCAATTTTTTATCCATGTACCTTCTTTTTCTCAATAGTTCTCAACAATACCTACAACTTTGCTGAAGACACCAAATTGATCAGAAAATTCACTCAAAAGTTACAACTGTTTGAATATTTACATACCATTTTTGTATGGACAGCTGCCAAAATTGTATGGAGACTTGTATGGGTGAACCAATGACACAAAATAGCTTCTTTGGTCATAGGGAAGGCCCCCACATAGTTTGAGCCATAAAAAAAAAACTTAATTATTTTTTTTTTCAGATAGATGAGTAAGCAAAAAATAACGTATTTTTTTTCAAAACAACTTTTCAGTGATAAAGTTTTGTTTGAAAAACAGCTTCAAAATTTAGAAAATTAATCATACTGAAAATACTAAGCGCTAGAAAAATTTTAAAATATAAAAAAATGTTTCAAAATGAGTCAAGAAATCAGGGAGAAATATTTTTTTTTCTTAAATTCAAATTTCGAAGAATTAAAAATTGAAAACTGTTCAATATTTTTTGAAACAATTTTTGTATTTTTTTCATGGAAAATACTTTTTTTGCAATTCCGTCGAGAAAATACTCACTTTTCCTGTCATTCTTGAACGACGAAATAGCCTACTTTTATGAACCAAAAATAACAGAATCGAATAGCAACACTTTTCAAAATAAATGCTGAAAAGTTCTACTTTTCAGCACTGAAATGGGTGCTGAAAAGTTGAACTTTTTAGCACTTGTTTCGAAAAGTAACACTTTCAAACATTTTTTTGATTTAAACGGTTTATTGACAAAATACATGAAAATTGGACTTAAAATTTCACTCAATGGGTGTTTTTCGGAATTTCAAAAAATGTTGTATGGAACTCGTTGCTAAACTTGATTTTTTCAGTAATCTTCGTATTTATCCAACTCGGTGAACCTCGTTGAATCATCTTTTTGCAACTTGTTGCATAAACTACTATTTCGGAATTCTGAGCACTCCATCAAATTGGGCGTCCAATTTTACATAAAAGTCTTTTTGACATCAAATTTCCAAACCATCTCCATTTTAGGCTGCACGTTACTGAAAAACACTCAAAATAGGAGGGGTCGTACCGCCCCTACGTCACGAGATATAGAAAGTGGAGCTCTGATTCGTGACCACGGACGAAAAATACCCTTTGGGACAAAATTTCACGCAAATCGAAAAGGGGTCGGGGCAACCTTTCCGATTTCGTATGAGTTGGCGGAGAATTACCCATGGACCATTGTTCATATGAGGAATTTTCAAAAAAGTGTGCACTTAGTTTATTGATGGTCTCTTATCATTTTTCCTGTATTTCTCGAGTCACGAAACGGCCTACTTTACATCCCCAAAAAAAAACGGAAATTTCAGCTTTTCAGCACTTTAATCAAAAAGTTGTTATTTTTGATACTGTTTTGGAATTTGACTGTTATCTTTACGGTTAATAACATTCAAGCGGAAAAAAACAAAGTCCATGACTCACCGAGGGATATCACTGTGATGGGGGATGATTCTACCCCAACCGGAAGGACGCAAAAAAAGATAACAGCTGGAAGAGGTATGACGGAACGCACATACCCCGCCCCGTGGCATTGAAGGGTTAGGTGTTATACGGATCCAGCTAGCGAACTGTGCCATACCACGTGTTGGCATGGCATTCCGAACCGGATGGTTACTTGGCTAGCCAGCGGCGGCCATACGGATGAGCGGGAGGTTGTTGAGAGAATAATAATAAAATGACATGATGTAGAAAGACACCGTAATGGTGGGATGAGTCACATTATGGTTCTTGGTGGTTATCAGGAAGTGACAGCGTCAGACAAGCTAGCAGTTTGTGTCTTACTATTGTTAATTGTTAACAGTGACTGTATTCTGTAAATGAGCTAGATTCTTTTTGCATATTTGGCGCTTGAACCCCGTTCCATGTACAAACAAATACGTTACCACGCCAAACGTGATGGCTCGGAAAACATTAACCGGCAGACCATGTTAAATTAATGTACACATATTCTGCAAGTCTACACAAGTCTTGACACAAGTCCTGAAATGACCCTCTGCAAACCATGTGAACATTGCCACCGATGACCGGACCATGTGAAGGACTCTGGTCACTCAAACCTCCCGCTCACCAAGGCCCGGACGAAGGAAATAACATGGAAATGGTATGTGGCCAGTTTTCATTTTCCGTTTTCCCCGGTGCACCTTCTTCGGTGCAATCTCCGGTTGAGGCCAGCGTCCAGCCAGCCGATGGCGTCATCGGGCTTAAATGAGAGCAAAGAAAAAAGTCAATAGAAAAGCTGTGAATCAGCAACCATTGCCTGGCTGGCTGAATGAGCATATGTTTCAATGTAAGGGAAGGGTCGGGGGAGGTCTAGAAAGGTCCTTTATCCCCCACTTTAGTATGATCGATGTATGCGGCAAGCCACTATAGCTTTCAACGGCGCTCTTAATAAGGTTTATGCTGACGCTTCGAGTGTATCCAATTTATGACCGATGTACGTAGGAAATTCTTCGAAACAGGGTTAGGAAAATCTGGATTTATACTTGAGGAAGAATTGAAGATAAATTATCAACTTTAAAAAACAAAATAAAGCAGCATTTAAATTTATCTGTCGAATCGAAGATGTTGTATCCTGCTACGTCTCAAGTAAAATAAAGGTTTAAAGACAAAATTTCCTACCCTGCTAGGAAAGAGAAAGGGCTGTTTCCTAGGGTAAAAACGATTGATGACACTCAAAATCATGAATAAGGACATTTCTGATTTTTTGCTTCTTCATCAACGTCGACTTTGAGCGCAACTGTGTCCGTGTATTTGTGCGCAAGAATGTGCTAGCGTTTGAGTAAACAAGTTAGTTAGCAAGTAATTAGATTACACATCTATAAAAGAAAGCAAGAGTCTGCGTGTGTGCGTGTGGGTAAAATTCCTTTTGTTGAAAGGAAAATCTCCTGATCCATCCACCCTCCACGGTGACATTAGCCTGGCTCTCTGGCTTGAGATCGGCCGTTTAATTAACTGTGAGTTCTGCTTGACTGTTCTTAATTAACGCAACATGCTTTTCTTGCGGCCAAGCAGCCACTGTTCCCATGTGGGGGGGGGGCAAGATAAGAACCGACGGGATCTCGCTAGAAAGAGAGAAAGGCCTGACCGAGATTGGTCCTACTGGTGTGATTTGGTCTGATGAGCTTTTGATGGCTGGTTCTGAAAGTTTTTTTTTTGTTTTACAAAAGAAATACTGAAAAAGTGATAACGATATGCTGTCCTTTTTATGACATTCAAACATGATTACTTATAATTAAAATGGTTAGCAGCACGACACAGACCGGGGGCTTTTATGAGATTTTGTTGATTAATAATTATTGTTTTGATATTTTTTGTGTGATTCACGTCTTTTATTTTAAGAGCACTATTGATAATAAGTTCTGATATTTTCCTTGAAATTGGTTTAAGTTCGCTTGAATAGTTTTAGTGTCTATTTTTATGTTTATAAATACATTTCATAGCATTTCCAACAAATTGCAGTCACAAATTTGTTTTTGAGAATTGAAATTGCAATTTCTTACATTTCATTTTAGAATAAAAAACGGCAGGTTAAAATTGTGAAATATATACAATTTTGTAAAATAAAGAGCAATTTTCTCTAAAATCCTAGATTTGCAGGCTTGGGTGTCGTTCAATTATTCGAACGTTTAGATTTGAGTAAAAATCTTGACGTAGAGAACACCAAAACCAATGGTTTTCTAACACATTTTCTTGTTCTTAGTTTTTTGTATTCAAATCATTTATGCAAGTCCAATTAAAAACTAAAAAAATCACACCTACCTTGAAAATAGCCTTTTTATCAACACTTTGAAAAAGAGCGAAAGAGCTGTTCAAAAGAGCCGCTCTTTTTAATGAGCGAACGAAAATGAGCGAACGAAAATGAGCGGCTCCTAAAATAGAGCAGACCTTTATTGGAAACATAAAATTGCTGCCAGTAGTGAAACAGTGATGTAAGTGATAAAAATGAGTTTTCATATGGAATTTTAAACATTCGCCATTTTTATTTTTTCTAAAAATGGCTATATCTTGACACTGAAGTGATAACAAACTGTACAAAGAGCTTTTTTTTATTTTCAAAAAGAAGTTGCCTACAAGATGATGATTATTGGTTTCGGGAGGATTTTTTTTAGCTATATTTTGGAAGAACTTCGTAAAAATTTCAGGCAAATATTACATTTTTCCAATTTTCTGGATCAATATGAATAAAGAACATAATTGGATGGACCCCTAACTATGATTTGAAGTGAAATACGGGGCAATTTCAATGCACTTTTAAATGTTTTAGAACAATATATTATTTTCTTTGAAAACAGGCCATTTTTCAGTATATCGCAAATCGCGAGTATTAAACGATTTTTTGCTTATTGCGAGATAAAATCACGTTTCTCCTTCGCTGTGAGTGACAGGAGATTATTGCCGCCTAACTACCGCAGAGTAAAAATCAACAAGTTGAACTGAAATTCTGCGTTGATTTGGCTGTCAACTTGGTTTGTTTTGAATATTTTCCAAAAAGTCAGCTGAAAACTCAAGGCAACCTTTGACAACAGCCAAAAATTTGTTCTGCGGTTGTCATGCGACCATTAGCTTGCGGTCGTATCACCGCGCGTGAACTCTAATTATTGACGCCCGCAATAATATTTTTTCTTTGTATGAAAACATTGTTTCGAGGCAAAAACCTATCAAAATCCGGGTGTGCCCGAATGCTTCCGTATTGTAAGAGTTTTAAACTGAATTCTTGGGTGAGAACAACTCAGTAAAGAACAATTGTTTCCGCTTTCAAAGAGCTTGTACTTGTACTGAAAACTTTAAACCCACTGAGATTATCCTGTATATGATAACGTCATTGAGATATCCCATTCCATACATCATGCAGCAGTCATAAAAAGTTGACGACTTCCTAAATTTCAACTCTGATGCACTCTTCCTCTATCCCGTGTCAACTGCTCCGCTGTCGGTTGGCCCAGTTTTGCTCAACTCGATTTCCCTTTGCCAAACCACATCTTTCCGGGCTAGTTTTCCCGCGCGTTTTTTTCCAATAACCGAGGGAAAGAGAGCTACACAATATACGACTGTAATAACATTATCATCTTCCTTCCTCGAAATCCTTCCCCCGCTCCTCACTGCCATACTACTAGTTCTGGTTCGTGACGGCGAACCGATACATTTCAAACAGGGAAACTTTCAACCAAGACGATTGTGTGTATAGGTTTGGGCTGGTGGAATAAACCACACCGGGGAAGACCGGGCAATCCACAACATCTAATACACAATGCATGTACAGAGTACACACACAGAACCGTCGAGGAAAAGCCGGAAAATATCGGCCATTATTCTGTATCGCTTTCGTCGTCGTTGACGTCTTTCACCACAGAGCTTGGCCTCCGCGCGCCGTCTGGCTCAGGCTGGTTACACGCTACCCCATTCAATGATAATCGTTTTGACTTTTATTTCTACGTTACACTCTTTTCCCATTCTTTGGCTTTTCCCTCCTGGGGGAGGGTGGTCTGGTTGGGAAAAAGGCACAACTTTGTAAGGGCTCATTTCAGTTTCCTTCTTCGAGTACGAGTACACACAGTCAAGCAAATGCGACTAAGTATGGAGAGCTAGCCGCCCGTCAACTCCTTCAGAGCAATGCGATATGGCCATCGGATATGGTGCCTTTCGAGGGGGATATTCTTTCCCCTGTCGTTTGATTCAAGGTCGTCACGGCACATATCCGATGTGGATGGTAAAAGTGAGCGGAAATCGGTTGGGATGGAGAGGGTATATTGGTTTCAAAACGGAAGTGCTTTGATTTGAAAATGCTTGTTACGCGTTGAGGATATCATATACATTTTTTGTTTGTTAAAATTTTACATCATTGAGCGAATTGACAGTATTATAGAATAACAGACTGCTCTTTTCATTAAAGTTTGTACATAACAAAAACAATCACTTTATTGAATATTTATAATACAACAATCAGCTTTTCTAAAAGAAACAACCACACAGAAACAATACATTTAAGTTCTCGAAATCAGGCAACTCACACAAAATCAACAAAAAAACACAAATCCTTCGTAGATTTTCTTAAAACTTAAGAGCGAGTCCACGCACAGAGCATACCCATCTCGAATCGACCTCACCAATCTGCCTGAAATTTTCAGGGGTTGTTTGGACATATTAGCCAGCATCTGAGCTAAATATGAGCACTCTATGTCAATAGAAAGTGGAGCAAATAGAGACACAACGTTTAATGGTTAAAAATGTCAAACATATTAAAATGTCTGTAACTAAGGCAATTCAATACAATTTGAAAATCAAGAAAACCATTTTCTTTTTAAAAAAAATACAAACATTTGGATTAATTAGCTGATTAAGAACACGACGAGATTGACTCAAATTATTTTTTTTCAACTCTTGTGTAATCGTCTAATATCTTGGCAATAAAGCTGTTTCAAATATTTTTCATTTTTAATCTAATCTTCCTTCAAAATAAAATTCGAAAGAAGTGCATAGCAAAGAAATCAGCTTGACCGACATACCGACATCCAAATAATCCTTTATGCAGTCAATCTTTTGCAGAATTTTTAGATCTTTTTGATACAAATATTTTTCAAACTTTTGTTTAATGTGGAAAACTTCGAACAGTCACACGACGTCAAAAAAAAAACAGATTGCAAATGACTCCAAAAAATCACAACAATTGAAGAGTAGTTGACCTTCAGAAACATGAAAAATCCCTTCATTTTCTGGTTCCAAAGTTTGTATGAACATAACTTGATTATTTTAAAAGAACTGTTCCACGACATTATTTTTTCTCACCAAATGTCATAAATCTTTTTAAAAGCAAGGCTCAAATTATTTATTTTGAAAAAACTATCATCGACTGACTGTTAGCACTAGTTCAATAGTTCTCGAGATCTGCTTTTTCTTGGTTGATTTTCTATCAGAGGTTGTATTTTAGCAACCGCAAGCCCAATCTTCATTGTTTTTATTTTTTTTAATACGCAAAAAAATCACTTTTAGATGGATTTAACTAAAGACTCCTCAAACAAATATTTAAATTAAAAAAATAAGTTCTTTATCAACCTTGAGTTAAGGCGGTATTAGACTATGACAAACAAACTCTCAAGCAAACCAACTCTTTGACAGTTTGCCTGCTTTGTTTGTTTTCATGTTTTTGTTTGCAGAAACGTCAGCCTACATACATTAGGCTTTGTTTGCGAGTTTGGCAAACTGTCAAACATATAAAAGTGCGAGTTTATTTGTATGTTTGACATGTTCTAATACCTCCTTTAGACATTTTTGTCCCCTTGAAAAAAAAAAACGAGAAAAAGCCAGTACCTTAGCGCAAAAGAAGTTTTTCATCTATAAAATGTTTTAACAATTATTATCGTAATTGATCGTAGAAGTTTATATGGAAAACATCGCAAAAATGTATAGGGAAAATTCTTATGTCAAATTTAATGAAAACAACTTTGTTGAAGACCGCAAAACGATCCGAGTTAACCCTGACGAGTTATTAACTAATTAGCGATTTAAAGAAGACGTTTTTGTATGAAAAGATTTTTTTTTTCACTAACTTAAATGATCTATACTGCCCATAATTGAAAATTCGGCTATTATGCCAAATCAAGTATTCCGAGAAAAACGCGTTTTAGTGTTTGTCACTAAATCTCCGTCAAGGCAATTTCCCATAAGAGTGGCATATTAGCCGTTTGGTTTTTCGCATCGGCAGCCAAGTCCAAACACTATTTCAGTAAAATTCAAGTTCCAGAAGATGCGTTGGAACATCCTCTACCACCTGGTGCTAATATCTCGTTTTTGCCAAAAGTGGATATTAGCCGTTTTTTCGATGGTGGGCAGTATAGCGACCCTTAAACCTTTATCGATTTGACTCAAAATTGACACAATTACATATTTTTACCAGAAGAATCAAGCTAGGGAGTATCCCTGATCACAACTCCTCAAATTTGTATGGACAAATTATAATCAAAAATGGTTTCTTTGGCCATACCAAAAGTATGAATATTCTTCTGTTACCAATTTCGCAGGGAATTGCTTTAACTAATTTTGAAACATATAATTTCTTGTTTTTGAATTTCTACCTTTAAGTATTTTATTTTTAATTAGATTTTTAGATTTAAATGTTTTTAGTTGATTTATTATGTGAGCTTGATCATTTTTATAGAGGTAAATATCCTCAGTGCTAAAAGGATAACTTGGAGGAGATAGACGTTCTAAGTATTTCTACCAGCAAAAAGTGATAGAGGCCACATAAGATCATATCACTGAAACCTGAAGGGAATCTAAAAGCTATAAAAAAGGTCACAGGAAGACGATGTATGTGCAATCCGACGACCTCGTCTACACATTCCCAGCAGTGTGGGCGGATCGGTTTCGATGGCTTTCCATCATCCAAATTAACCTTCCACAACCTCTTTTCGTTTAACGTTTGCCACCCAAATGGGCTTCATGCTCCAAGCTATCAACGACGAGGGCGCAAAAGCAGCTAAAGATAACAACGAGTAATACCTCCTTTTGCCAAACCACACGAAATGTATACAAAATCGTACCGCTGATGGAAGATCGTCACGACGGTGACGGAGAGCTTCGTAGATAGTGAAGAAGAGCGAACTTCGAAAGGAACTTCCGGACGATTTTTTTTAGTAGCACGATGCCAGGAAGACGATGGTGCTCACGTTCCGGAAATTGAAAAGAGGTACCCGCGTGATGGTGGGAAAAACGAACGAAAACAATACTGAAAAAGTTGGGAACTAGAGTGAAAGACTAGTTTTTGGACTTGGCACCTGAAAAATCTATGGAAATGAAGTTACCCAAACTAGATACCTCTCCCCTTTCGTGGAAGTTTGTAACTTACCTAAAAGTGTGGAGGCGACGAATAAGCGAATGAGAATAAACGAAACGAAAACTCAACTAGTTAGTTTGGTGGAAGCTTTCGTGATAAATGCCCGGAGAAAATGAACTCCCCTCGCGAAAAGGGGTGAAGCTTGGCTGTTAAGCTTTTTTATGTGCTTCTTTTACCTGTGATGGCTTTTCGCGGCCCCGAGACCTTGCTGGTGTGAGTTGGGAGGGTGGTTTTTGCTTTGTTCCACGTTCGGTGACTGGCTGCTAGTTGAGGGGAGATAGAAAAAACCGATGATTTCCTCATGCACGATACAGAAAAAATCAGCTCCAAACAAGTTGTGGTCGAGGGCTGAGGAGAAAAAAGGAACACTAATGGATTAAGTTTTGACCGAATGCAATAGAAACGTACCTTAATGAATAGCTGAGGAAACCGGTTTCAAGGAAGTTGAAAGAACAAAGTTGTATAGAGCTTTGTTTACTTTTCATACTATTCACTTGAAACAGAGTTTTCTTTGTTGATGGGAATTATGCATTTTTAACGGAAAAAGAAATACAATTTCAACTCAGGACTTTTCATTTGCTGCAGTTTTCTAATTTCTCACATTTTAAAGAATTTTCTTTTTTTTAATTTAATGAATTTTTCTTTCACTTTATTAGGTACAATTTAGCAATTTTTCGAAAGATTTTCGCTGAACTATACACAGTTAAAAAAGTAGTAATCCAGCTGCGTGTAAAAGGCCTGGGTGTAAAATAAATATTGCATTATTTTATGCAATTTTATGTGATTTTACACCCTGAAATATGTAGCCCTTCAGTATGGGAAACCTACTTGACCGAAATGTCAAGCTCATATATGCGTTTATCCTTTCCGTTTTCCATCGGTCTGATGGCCGAGTGGGCTAAGGCGCCAGTCCTTACTGTTGGTGCTGGGTTTGAATCCCGTCGGTTGCAACTTTTTTTTGTGTTTGCAAAAAATGTACATGCAGTGTGTAATATTAAGTGTTTATTTTGACGAAGGTGATGTGCATGCTTCTGCATGCGATTTTACCATCGGATTTTTTGCTGTGTACAGTAAAAACTCACGAATGACTGAGCTTGATGCAAATCAATAATATCCTTTTTTTTAGTAGAGCGAATCTGTTTCGTTTACTCTGAAATTTAATTGCGTCAAAATCACAATCACAAATAACACTAAAAGCTACACCCAAAGGGAAAATATATATTTTTTGCAGCAAGCCCGTAGATCATTTTTGCCCGCGTGTAAACACGTCAGCGATCTGCAGTTCTCACCAACACATATAATGCAGGTGCGTCCCCGAGCAACACTCCAGAGAGAACATTATGATCGCACTCTGTCCCTCACAATTCATCAAGCGTCCATGGCGCGGTGGTAGCGTGTCGGATCAGCAACCTAGAAGTTGACGGTTCAATCCTCGTTCTGTTAAGATTTTTTTTTTCTGCAATACAATCAATCTGCCGTCGGTAATGTCGATAATTGTCGGTAACGGGCAAAAATGTCATACTCCTATAACGCAAAAAATGCATGAGGACAGATTTCATGCAGATTCTGATATACTTTCATGCCGCCATGTATCACAATCATGCGACCGCCGGTTGGGTGTATGAAACAATAATTGCACTCTCCGACTAAACATAACTTACACCTCTATACATCTGACAGAAGGGATAATTCCGATTGACGGATAGATAAAATGCCATCCATCAACCGGTGGCGGCCTTTCCGGTGACAATTTTGGCGGGTTCACAAATAGCTTTTCCTGGAAAGCCTCGTCACCCCCCATGGAAAACACAAACTAACGCAAGCTCACACAAAACCCAGTCACCCCTTCTGACACGCAGACACAAACACACAAATTTGTCGATTGACAAGCCGTCACGTGAACCCACCACAGAATGATGCGTGTGCGACCCCTTCGGAAACGTGTGTTGGGGGTTGGGAGTCAATTTGGCACACGTGGCAGCAGGAAGGGGGTTACAAATGAGTTTTTTTTTTCAAATTTATAGCAAAAATATGTTTTATTTTAATTGTAAATGAGTTTGAAAATTTACAACATTAACAGTTTTTCTGTGTTTTTTTTTTTCGTAAATTTTTTGAAAAAAACCCCCTAAAAACCCTGATTAGGCTTAGAGTCAACCCTGCAAACCTTCACCCTTCTATGTTGACACCGGCTGAAAAACCCCCCACCAACACGGAAGGTGTTTTTGGCAGCAGCTTCTTCCTTCCCTTCAGGAGGATGGGGCCTTGTTGTTGGGGATGGCAAATTTAGATATAATCAGATGCTGCCGGCGATAGAGACACATTTTGATAGAACGTGCCTACAAACATGCTGGCAGGATTGTCAACACCTTTGATTTTTGGGGAGCAAAAAGCGACTTCCGGTGTGTTAGTAAGTGTGCGTGTGTGTCATGTTTCGAAGAGATGATAACAATCATGGGGATTGAATTGTTATTGGTTTGCGCCGGAAATGTTACCGAAATTGGTTGTGGTGATGTTTTAAATTGAATGTCTGAGTTAAATAGGTATTTTATAAATGTTGAAACAGATTTTTTTTTTAGAAATCATATAAGAAATAGCCTAAAAAGAGAACAGTTAAGGAATTTTTAATCTTTCGAAAAAAAAACTTCATTTTTAAAGCATTAAATATCTAAAATATAAGTGAGTAAACCCTGTCTCTTTGTTGAGTATTTGAAAAGATGACTTGATAGTGAAAATGCAAATTTTATTTGAAGTATTTGTCCCTCACCCCCATCCCTCATCAAATCATTTATATTTAAAAATTCAAATCATCATTGAATTAAAATTAAAAAAGTTGTTAACAATACAATTTTGAATCTTAAAAAAAACTTTATCCCAACAACACCGAAGAAGCAAAAATAATCAATTAAATTTGGTTAAGAAAGCAAACCAATTAAGGTTGTATTTTTTAAATTTATATTTTTTTTAGAAGGCTGGTACAAAACTACAATAAAAAAAACATTTCTAATTTCAAGACTAATTTAACAAAAGGTGTCACAAATTTTATAAACCAGTACTACAATTATGCTTATTTATATTTATTTTAATTTATGGTTCCGATTTTTTTAAGATTAAAAACAATAGGAATAGTGTTTTTTTGCAAATCAAGTTTTAGTGACAAAAAGTTAAATAAAAAATCACCAAAATTTTTTTACCTTGTATCATTTTTTTTTTCAGTGTAGTCCATACGCATACCTACAACTTTGCCGAAGACACCAAATCGATCAAAAAATTCCTTCAAAAGATACAGATTTTTAAATTTTCACATATCATTTTTGTATGGACAGCTGCCAAATTTGTATGGAAAGTTATATGGACAAACTAATGATGCAAAATGGCTTCTTTGGGCACACCGAAGGCACCAAAAAAGTTTCAGTCGGATTAAAAAATACAAAAAATAAAATTGAAGAAAAAAGACCGATTTTGTAGAGAATTTGACAAAATATTAATTAAGTTTAATAATTAAACTCAATTAATATGAATTATTCATGGTTAATTCTACGTCAAGCGAAATAAAGAACATAAACTTAAAATCAGTGTTGGAATTCGAGCGAGAAGAAGGAAAGCATTTCTCGCTCGCGAACGAGGGAGAGAACTTGTAGTACTTTTCTCTTCTCGCTCGCGCTCGCATTTTCGTTCGCGTTCTCGCTCTCGACGCGAGCGCTTGCGAGCGCCTCTGGCTATCCGTTCGTCCCAAGCTAGCAATTTTTTTATCAGGCTTATGAATACGGACCAGGCGATGGTATAAAGGTGTAACTTCAATCGCTGTGTTGTTTTTTGTTCGTTTCTAACACGTTCAACTTCTCGCGAACGGGCAATTCTGGCTCGCGAGAAAGCCCGTTCGCGAGCGGAGGAGAGCACGGGCAATCGGTGAGTTTCTCTCGGCAGCTCGAGACTCGCGGCGAGAACTCGAGAGAGAGAAATTTTTCTCGCAAGAGCGCGATAATACCAACACTGCTTAAAATTACGAATTATCGAGAAAAGAATGAACAAGGGTTATTGCAATTGTTTAGTGCAAAAAACCTGCAATAATGTTTGGTGTTTGTTTCAATTATTTCTCCACTTTAATTTATTTACCAATAACTAATCAAATCAATAAAATAAACTGAGCACTTAATTTCCCAAACAATAAACTAAATGCCCAAACCCTCATCAGGCCCAACTGATGGTGTCAATAGCAGAGGCCGGTACACGATGTACCCCATTTGCTAAGCCCACTTTCCCTAAATCAATCATTAAATTTGTTACACCCATTCAGAGAGAGAGAGAGAGAGTTTCCCCAAATGATTATGTTGCTATTTTGCGTTATTGTTTACGACAACAAAGGCGATGATTTCGTTCAATGGCAGCCGGCAGAAATTTCTAAAGCGATTTTCACAATCGGGAGAAGTGGGGGGGGGGGCTCTTTAAAGCAACTCTTGCCTTTTCCCCCCAGACTACGGGCTCGCTCTCGAGCGGGAAAGGGATTGAGCGTGGAAAAAGGTTAAAACGAAAGCCAAGTCAATTAATTTCCATATTATGATTCCGTTCATAATTTTTCCTGGAAAGATGTTTTCGAGGAGTTTGGAGCGAGCACAGCGTCAACGTAAAGATGTGCTCCACGAGATAAGATCCGATCTGCTCGAAAGTTGCTGTTGTTTTGGCTTCGGTATATTGTTGAGCCTCATTGATTTTCCTCGAAATTTTCTAGAAAGGATGGTTGTTTCTACAGTTGCCGTGGAAGAGGTCCCCCGCCCCCGGTTTTTGTGACCCGGGCAAGGGTTCATCTGATATTTAATATTCATTTCGTTTTGAAATTCAATTTAAATTTCAAAAAGTTACTGACGTTACCATAGCTTTCAGCAGAGAAGTGACCTTATCAGATGGTCCTGGCTCAAAAGAAACATGCAATACCCGCAGATTATGCCATTTTCCATCAGCACAGAAAGTGTTTTACTCCTCCGCAACGGGTTGAAGAGTAGAGGCTTTTTCAAAAGAGAGGGACAAGTAATTTTCCCGATGCATTTATCGTCGTCCCATCTTGTCATAAAACAATGTCACTTCCGGAATGTTCTCTTCCTTTGTCGCACTCTATCCACCCACACATGTGCAGCTTTTAAGTCATTGCAAGGATTCCAGAAGCTTTTATCGCCACCCCACTCTGGCATGCACTCGTTCGGAAAATGTGTGTGAGCACTTTTCCAAGCTAAAGACAATTAAATTATGATTTCCTGTGCATATGGTGCTGAAGAGACACCCCTTTCCTGGCAGACATTTCCCATCAATTTTATTGTGTCCCATCATAGCTCGAGGAGGGTTCTTCTCTTCTGCTCTTATCGTGTGGAACGCTAGTACCATATTTCTAATGTTATCTAGTTGCATAATTTCTTCTTCTCTCTCTTCTGCTGATGGATCGGTCAGTGTCAGCTGCAGAAACGCAGACCTTTTTCAAGAAAAGCACTACTGGAACTAGGGGAAATATACCCATTTTAATCACTCTAAGCCGTTCGACCAATTCTCATCACTTTGCCGTTTTCCGCTATTAAATCAACATTTACAGATATTTCAACAATGGAGAGTTGCTTGCTCACTTTAATTCGAGCTATTTATAACTTTGGAACAGTCAAAAACACTTTTTGAAAGCCGTTATTCATGAACAAAGTTCTGATAGGCCGATAATAGAAATAGGCTGAAAAAGGGTATAGTTCCCCTAGTTCATCATGGAGATTTTTTTATTTTTCAGTAAAAACTCGGGATAAGATTGATAGCTCTGGGGCCAGCCGCAGTGTGTATATAATTTTTAATTCGATATTGTCCTCTAGGGTTTGATGAAGTTCAAAATTACTTCGCACTTGGAGATCAACCCTCTACAACCCAACCCCGCCTCAAGATGGGATTCAATCTAAAAATTCGTCAAAAAACCATTTTTCGACCAATTTTTGATCTGTAAAAAGCATTGGAAAAAAGAACTCTTAACATTTATAAAAATTCTATGGTTGGAAGATTGACTTGTTTTATGTGACTTTGGTTGTGTTTCTATTTAGCATTTCCTCATATTATTTTAAAATAAGTATTCAGTAATTTTTGAAGTGTACCAGACTATGCCTCTAAGCATTAAAATAAATAATAAAAATGTGACTGTAAAAACAAAACTGAATAGGCAAAAACTAATCAAAAGAGGTGGTAGAGTAAGCAAAATACTATCAGAAACAAACTCAAACCAAACGAGATAAATGCAAATTAAAATGCTATAAATGAAACAAGAACAATAAAAAACAAGAGAAGATAAGTTTTTCGTAAAACCAAAGTTGCTCAAAATGACGGGAGAATTAAAAATTTTGAAATAAAAAATAATGCGGTAGAGGGTTAAAATTCCTAGCGTACTTGTTCAAATGGTCTTGAAATCTCCTACACAGCTAAAAAAGTAGTCATCCAGCTGCGTGTAAAAGGCCTGGGTGTAATATAAATTGTGCATTATTTTATGCAATTTTATGTGATTTTACACCCTGAAATATGTAGCTCATCAGTATGGAAAACCTACTTGATAAGCTCATATATGCGTTTATCCTTACAGCTTTCCATCGTTCTGATGGCCGAGTGGGCTAAGGCGCCAAACTTACTGTTGGTGCTGGGTTTGAATCCCGTCAGTTGCAACTTTTTTTTGTGTTTGCAAAAATTGTACATGCAGCGTGCAATTATGTTTATTTTGGCCAAGGTGATGTGCATGCTTTTGCATGCGATTTTAAAGTAAAAAAGTAAATCTTTCCCAGTTCCTGAGAGGAACACCCTTGAAGAGTATCGGGGCCGGCATTTACAAAGCGGATTCAGTGGCAGTTTTCAACTCAACTAATGTTAACATTCCATAAGTCGCCTTCCTAAGGTGTCGTTGATAAGGTCCAGCTTGTGACGATGCACTACCTTCCCTTTACTAAGCAATCGAATCCAGAAGAGAAACGACCACAGTTGTGTTGGTCCGAGCCGGGATTTGAACCCCGATCTACCGCTTACAAGGCGGAAGCGTTACCACTAGACTCGGTCAATGGTCAATGCGATTTTACCATCGGATTTTATGCTGTGTAGAATGAATTACAATAGCACTCAAAATTCGAAGTGGGTATTATGGAAATTATGGAAAATGTGTTTAACCAGTTCAGTCACTTTCCTTATTTTGTATTCAGATTTTTTCTATAGCTTTCATTGAATTATAACAGGAATCTATTCTATATTTATGAAATAGTCAAAATGAGAAAACAATATTCTCCACAAAGAGTTCCATGAGTATCATTCAAAATAATGTGCGATTCAAATTACAGCTTATAATCACATCCCGAGCAGGTGGAAATAACTGGGAAAGTTCAAGTTCTGTTATTGTCAGGACGTCAGAGTTATATAGTTTTAATATTATTGCTTGATTCCAATTAAATACAAATATTACATATTTTATTTTCAAATGCTGAATAATAGCAGTGAAAATTGGCTGACGGCTTAAAAAATTGATTCAACATTTGAAAAAAAATTAAAATTTAGCAGAGACCAGGCAAAATATCCAAGTAAACCGAATAACTAAAATGTTCAAATATCATTGCAAGAATAATAAAATATTTTTTTATGCACAACATATTTGATCAAAAATTATTCAATTAAAAAAAATGAACAAAGACCACGTTTCATGACAAACTTATGGAAAATTGGACGAGCTTTCCGGTAAAAATATTTACGAGACTGAAAAATCAAGTCTGTCATATAGAAATTGCCAAAAACTACTAAAAACCTTCACAAGGATTCGACTTAGGACAATGGCCAACATGGAGACTTCTATGTAAAATTGTCTGGGGAATCGATTACCGCTATTGGTTTTTGAAAATTTTGGCGTTTAGACCACTTAAAAAAAAAACAGTTTTAGTAAATGATTTTTGTTTTTTTTTAGGAGAGACAGCGAGAGGAGAGCGAAAAAAATCGTGACATCACCTTATCATTTAACTTTTAAACTTAAAAATTGAAAAATCTCATAGAATTGGCGTGTATTTTTTTCAGTATATTTTTTTTTTCAAAAATCCCGTCTAATTTCCTACAAGTTTGTCTTTGACCACTTTTTGATACGATGTAACGGCTTAGAGATACAGCAATATTTAAATTACAAAATACAAAAGTATTTAAAACCCTTACGCCCTTCTCAAATTTCATTATCGAGTGCAACTAGCTCCATATATACAAAAATGGCTTATATAGGCCTAGGATACATGCCAAAAAAGTTTCATTGAAATCGGAGAGGGTCGGGTACAAAAGTACCAGAAAAATTCCTGATTTGAGCTGGAATTGCTCCATTATTAAATTACAACAACATTTTCCCAAGGTTCTGTGCCATATTTAGACAAATAAAAAGCAATAGCACATTGGGTTTTGAACACTTAGAAATTTTTTTAACAAGTTTTTGATTTACTTAGGGGTCAACTTTGAAACAAAGTTTTGGTATAAAGACAACATTTCATGGCCAAAATAATGTCCTTGACATAAGTAATCAGAATTTTCCCATAGTTCTGGCCTTATTTAGCAAAATAATAATAATAACAAAATGGTTTATGGATTTTTTTTACAAATTGTTGATTTCCTTTGGGAGGTATATCAATAATTTAAAAAAATCTTCCGCTGATCATGACGTTTTTATAACAAAATTTTATCAGGACTTGTTATTGAAATGACCTTCGTTTTGTTATTCCCACCTGCCCGGGATAATACAAAATCCAGGCCCAGAAGACATGTGCTTGCAACCTCGTTTCATTAGTAAATCATCATCATTCATCAGTAGTAAATTAACTGGAAACTAGCAGAAATCTTCTTCTCAAAACAAAATAAGTATTGAACAAAAAATCAGAAAGGGTGCTCTATCGCCATAAAAGCATGTGGAAATCCCAAAAAAAATCTATTAATTTAAAGCAGTTTTTCGTGAATTAATTAGGCTCGTACAAATTTTATTAAGATCAGGGGGCAACAAAACATTTTTTTCAAAAAAGCTCAAATTATCAATAGAAATTTAAAGTGCAATCAAAAGTAATCAATTTAACATGCACTCCCCTGCGTTTAAAATCATTTTAACATTTTTGGATTGATTCAAAAATCTTTAGAGTTTGAATTAATTTTCGATGTACAATCCGCAATTTTATTTGTGGATTTTTTTTAGTAAAAACTACAAAATTTGTAAAATAAATGATTGCATATTAACTGTACGCATTTATAACGCATTAGTTTGTAGTAGTTTGTTCAGTGAAATGTAGAAATTCTGGCTTTTTATTTCAACTTTTTTTTTTTTTTTTTTGAAAACAGACATTCGTTGATTTTTTTATATTTTTTACACACTTAGATTATTTACCCGAATTCGGTAAAGTTTACCGAATTTTCAACTGCTGAACAGTTCAGTAAACTGAAAATTACTGGACTCGGTAAAAACTTACTGTAGTTCATTATTGTTCATCCTACAACAGAAATTCAGTAAAATTTTGTTCATTTTGACACATGGTTTACCGATCTAAATTTTACCGATTTTTCAACTACCGAATTCGGTTAAAAATCTAAGTGTGTATGAAAGTAAATTTGAAAAATGTTCTTTTGGGACCATCCATAAACCACGTGGACACTTCATGGTGGGGGGGTGGGGAGGGAGTGAGCGATTGTCCACGCTCCACACAATAAAGATTTTTTTTGTATGGACAATAGGGTGCCCAGAAAAAATGACCACCTGCTCCACAAGCGGAAAACGGTATTTTGGGTTATTTTAAGCATCTGTGTAAATTTTGAGCGAAATTGGATGAGATTAACCCATTGATACCCGACCCTTATGTTTGCGAAAAAAATGTTTTTCATGCAAAAATGACAATTTTAAATCGCTAATAACTTTTCAGATAGAGTTTTACAGCTTTGGTATGTTCTACAAAGTTGTAGAGCATTAGATTTTCAATAAGAATCTCACTTTTGGGAATATTTGGATGAAAGTAGCGCACCGTGCAGACCAAACCGTAAGAAACATGGGTTTTTCATACATTTTTTCGATTTTTCCCATACAAACTTTACCTCCAAGTATCAATGGGTAAATGATGACCGATTTTGCTCATATTTGGCCCAGAGTCCTAAAATAGGTCAAGGAACAATATTCAGCTTGTGGAGCGAGGTTTTGAAAAAAAAGTCACATTTTCTGGGCACCCTAATGGACAATTCGTGCTTGCCATTTCATTAGGGCACAAAACTTTTTTAGGCAAGAGTGTGTCCCTTTCACACCTTATGTAAACTGTCATTTGAGTGAAAGGGATACACTATTGTTTACAAAAGTTATGTGCCCTTTTGAAATGTTAGGCTCCAATTGTTCACGAAGGGTAGAGGGTTTATATGTGTGTCCACGTGTGGCCAAAGTGTCCACGTGGTTTATGGATGGTCCCTTTCCATGCGATACATCGTTATATTCTAACATCTAACAGGTTTATTCCCAATTGTCCCAATGAACCCAATTGTCGATCAAACCGTCAAATGAATCAACTTAATGAAACGATATTACCACATATCAAATGTATGACAATATTCTTTCCCCCAGAATGACAACCACCTATCGAAACAATGTCACGCCAAACTTTATGCAAAACTCATCGATTGGCGTCGAGAACTAAATTATTCATTCCGAACATTCCATGCGGCACAGCACTCACCACAGCAGCTCTGTCATCATTCTTGATGTCCCCGGAGCGTCACATTGGCCGAAAACTTCGAACTCATCCAAGTTGTTCGTCCTCTTTCCAGATAATGATATTTTACATTCAACGTCCTCCTCGTCGTCACTCAGCGCTACAAGCATAACCGTACGAAGCTCATAATCGAATGAAATGATTGCCCTTCGAGAGAGTGAGGGTGAGGGTGAGGGGAGAAAAGTTTCGTAGGCCAGGCTCGTCCCCAAAAACTTGTTCCTTGTGTGGACCTTACGTTCCCACACACACACACACACACACATTTCCCGAGGACCTGAGAGTCATCTTGTCGAACGGCAAGACGACGACGCCTCAAGACGTACTGGTTAGGTTATTGGTGAAATTTGATGCTTGTTCCCACCACCACCACCACCATCACCACTGCGGAAAATGGAGAGATGATTGCAGTTTATGAGGCTCAACGCCAAAAATTGGGTGCTGCGGTGAAAAGTTGGACTACCGGGCCTATATGAGCCCTGGGGAAGTATGCATCATCATTCGGACCACGACAAGACAGCAGAGCGGCACGTGTGTGTGTGTGGTTCTTTATGAGGTCCTGAACATTATGGTAGCATGAAGTGAGATGGAAAAACAATAGTGAAGTTTGAGACCTTATTATGATAATCGGTTTAAAGATGAGTATAAGTACTGAAGAATCGTGTGAAAATCTTTTCTTAGCAAATGATCTTAAAAGATGTTGAAATAAAACATATTTCATACTAATCATAATATTGAGCAGTTCTCTAGGATTTCGGTCAATCGATTTTTTTTTGTATTTTTTAATCCGGCTGAAACTTTTTTGGTGCCTTCGGTATGCCCAAAGAAGCCATTTTGCATCATTAGTTTGTCCATATAATTGTCCATACAAATTTGGCAGCTGTCCATACAAAAATGCTGTATGAAAATTCAAAAATCTGTATCTTTAGAAGGAATTTTTTGATCGATTTGGTGTCTTCGGCAAAGTTGTAGGTATGGATATGGACTACACTGGAAAAAAATGATACACGGTAAAAAAAATTGGGTGATTTTTTTATTCAACTTTTTATCACTAAAACTTGATTTGAAAAAAAAACACTATTTTTAATTTTTTCTATTTTTTTGATATGTTTTAGAGGACATAAAATGCCAACTTTTCAGAAATTTCCAGGTTGTGCAAAAAATCATTGAGTGAGTTATGAATTTTTGAATCAATACTGATTTTTCAAAAAATCGAAATATTGGTCGCAAATTTATTTCAACTTCATTTTTCGATGTAAAATCGAATTTGCAATCAAAAAGTACTTTAGTGAAATTTTGATAAAGTGCACCGTTTTCATGTTAAATCCATTTTAAGGTGACTTTTTTGAAAATAGTCGCAGTTTTTCATTTTTTAAAATCATTTTTTAAAATTAGTGCACATGTTTGCCCACTTTTGAAAAAAATATTTTTGAAAAGCTGAGAAAATTCTCTATACTTTGCTTCTTCAGACTTTGTTGATATGACCTTTAGTTGCTGAGATATTGCAATGCAAAGGTTTAAAAACAGGAAAATTGATGTTTTCTAAGTCTCACCCAAACAGCCCACCTTTTTTCAATGTCGATATCTCAGCAACTAATGGTCCGATTTTCAATGATTTCACAGTTTTAAAATTTTCCGATCTTTTCGAAAACAATATTTTCAAAATTTACAAATCAAGACTAACATTTTAAAAGGGCGTAATATTGAATGTTTAGCCCTTTTGATATGTTAGCCTTGATTTGAAAATTTTGAAAATATTGTTTTCGAAAAGATCAGAAAATTTTACAAATGTTTCATATATTAACATTGAAAATCGGACCATTAGTTGCTGAGATATCGACATTGAAAAAAGGTGGGCTGTTTGGGTGAGACTTAGAAAACATCAATTTTCCTGTTTTTAAACCTTTGCATTGCAATATCTCAGCAACTAAAGGTCATATCAACAAAGTCTGAAGAAGCAAAGTATAGAGAATTTTCTCAGCTTTTCAAAAATATTTTTTTCAAAAGTGGGCAAACATGTGCACTAATTTTAAAAAATGAAAAACTGCGACTATTTTCAAAAAAGTCACCTTAAAATGGATTTAACATGAAAACGGTGCACTTTATAAAAATTTCACTAAAGTACTTTTTGATTTCAAATTTGATTTAACATCGAAAAATAAAGTTGAAAATTTTTTGCGACCAATATTTCGATTTTTTGAAAAATCAGTATTGATTCAAAGATTCATAACTCGCTCAATGACTTTTTGCACAACCTGGAAATTTCTGAAAAGTTGGCATTTTATGTCCTCTAAAACAAAAAATAAAAAAAATTAAAAATAGTGTTTTTTGCAAATCAAGTTTTAGTGATAAAAAGTTGAATAAAAAAATCACCAAATTTTTTACCGTGTACCATTTTTTTCAGTGTAGTCCGTATCCATACCTACAACTTTGCCGAAGACACCAAATCGATCAAAAAAATCCTTCAAAAGATACAGATTTTTGAATTTTCATACATCATTTTTGTATGGACTGCTGCCAAATTTGTATGGAAAATTATATGGGCAAACTAATGATGCAAAATGGCTTCTTTGGGCATACCAAAGGCACCAAAAAAGTTTCAGCCGGATAAAAAAATACAAAAATTAAAATTGAAGAAAAAATACCGATTTCGTAGAGAATTGCTCTATTTAAAGTGAAGATTGAAGTAATGGTTGTTATAGACTAGATTCTAGTAATTTCATTCATTTCTTCAGTCCAAATCGATCTCAATGGAAGTAATTTCTTGAGATTCTTCCCAATGACTGAAGGCTCACAGCTGTCACCGATGCTTTATTTAGCATGAAATGAAATCCCACTAAACTGTTGCTTCCTTCCTGGGAGGCAGCGCCAAACCTTCAAAATCATATAATTAACCATCATCGGATCATTTTGCGCTCTGTCAAACTAATAATTGGAGCTGTTCCACGCCTTGTAACTTCTGTTGATGGGACTTCCCGTCCATGCCGTTGCGTCATCCGTCAAACCTAACCCGGGCCATAACTCCTGCTCGGCATCCCAGAACAAGGAAAGCCGGAAGCGGCTTGCCTATCCAATTTCATGCTAATTTGCGATGCGTATCTCGGCACCATCTGTTGTATTCGAAAGCTTCTTCCGATGGTCCTTCTAGCTGGTTCTCCTGGGGAAGCCATCGAAAACGGCAAAGGAGGATCGAGCCTTTTCCGCGTCACGGCACAGGCACGTTTCATTGAATTATCGAAATAGCTCAAAGGCAATATTTTCCACTTTTCCATCATTTCGGCTGTTTGGGCGCCAACTGTAGTGGTTTATTGGCAGTGTTGCTGGGAATTGGTAGGCTAGAGATTGAGAGTGCTTCAAAGTTCAAAAATAAAAAAATGAAATTCAAAAATACAAAAAAAAATACTTATTCGCTCGACGAAAAAATACGAACATAAAAATTTTTCAGCACAACCCAGCTGTAACCCCCTCTTCAAGAAAGACTAAAGCTTATCCCAAGAATCCTACTTTCAAGTGTAAAGTGCCTTGCAAACAGTGCAAAAGGACACAATTTCGTCCTTTTTCCAAACCCTGTGCCGCCTTGCTGTCATTGAGAGTGGACCCCCGAAGACTGGACAAACAGTGATGACATTATTTTTCCTGCTGCTGCTCCCGTGGTGCGATGTGCACGTGCAGAAGGGGAGAAGGGTTGGGGGTGGGGGGGGACTCCTGAGATGACAAAGGACACGACATTCGATAAGGCAGGGTTCCCCGCTGCGAAGATGGCCCCCACGGAACAAGTCATCTCAGCTGTGTGCAAGGCACCGCGCCGCGCAAGGTCCTTGAAATAATGAGAATGATACTAAAAATCTTGAGAAGACACCGGAGTCAACGGGGAGGGGGGGAGCGAGGGGTAGGGGAAAGGCTTTTAACTGTTGAGAGGGATCCCGGAAGCTGATTCCGGGAGACTAGACAGGAAGCGGGGATTATCCTTTGGCCCGGGTTGTCGTTGTGTTGTCATAAATAAGAATGATGATCGATGGAAGCAAGGAGAAGAAAATGGACCGTGACTAGGTAACGGGCATGAATAATTAATATTTGAATTTTGCAAGATTAAGGGTTTACACATGCTGCTTTTCTTATTGATGCATGGAAAATTTAACACGAGCATCAGCTCTGGAAAGGAAATCTCATGTTTTATGCTAATACACAGTATTTGCAAAAAAAATTCTTTTATCTATCTTAAGGTGGTTAAAGCTTTCTCATTTTTATATATGTGTCCATCTAATCGTACACACAAAAAATGCAAAACTGAGATCAACATTTTCGGATCAAACTCAAATTCGTTCGGCTCTTGAAACCAAAAACCAAATCAAGTAAGAATCTCGATTTTCATCCAAATCGGACCACCCCCTTTTTTTGGTCCCACTCCAAAGTTTCGCATTTTACGCGAAATTGTAAAAAAAAACTTAATTTTCAAATAGTAATAGGTCTGAAACCAAAAATCGTGGATGGGTCTCTGCCAACTCACGAAAAATCGTAAAAAGTTGGCCCGACCACTCTTCAATTTTCGTGAAACTTTGTCCTAAGCGGTAATTTTGATCCCTGATCACAAATTTGAGATTATATATTATTATTATTCTCGTGACGGAGGGGCGGTAAATACTCTATGATTTTTGAATGTTGACGTGATTTTCAATAACTGTCTGCCCGAAAACGTGATAATTTGGAAATTTTGCGTCAAACAGACTTTTATGTTAAATTGGACGCCCGGATGGCGTGCTCAATTATTTTTCGGAAATTTTCAAAACTTTCCGAAACAAATGCTTTTCAAGGGACACGATTGAGTTTGAGGGGTTAAAACTTTGAAAACATGTAAAAAAATCGCAAAAAAAAACTATAAATCTGACGAATGTTGAAGTGTAGGGGCCATCCATAAACTACGTGGCAGCGATTTACAACATAATAGAGTCAAACCTCGCATAGTGCGCAGGCGTTACGCTTTGTTTTTCTTCGATTACTCCGAAACGACATAATATTTTTGCAATCTTTTAGAAGCAATTTGTTCGTCTTGTTCCAATCTACAATTAGCTTCAAGAAGATTGCAAATATATTATGTCGTTTCGGAGTAATCGAAGAAATACAAAGCGTAACGCCTGCGCACTATGCGAGGTTTAACTGTATTTAGCTTTTTGATGAAAAATACGCTTGTCTGGAATTTTGAGCTCGCCATTAGATAAGACGTCCAATTTTACACAAAAGTTAATTTTAATCCAAATTTCAATCTCTTCGCGTTTTTGAGCTACAAATCACTGAAATAAATATAAATACAGTTAGACCTTGCATAGTGCGCAGGCGTTACGCTTTTTCTTTCTTTGATTACTATAAAACAACATAATGTTTTTGTAATGTTTTTTATACTGATTGTAGATTGGAACAAGACGAACAAATTGCTTCAAAAAGACTGCAAAAATATTGTGTCGTTTTTGAGAAATCGACGAAATACAAAGCGTAAAGCCTGCGCACTATGCGATGTTTAACTGTACCACCTCGAGATATCAAAACTTTTCCTGGAGGCTTCCCTTTGGCCAAAGAAGCCATTTTGCATCAATGGTTTGCGCATACAAGGCCTAATTATATTCTGACAGCAAAAGTTGTACGTAAATATTTGAAAACATCTGTTTTTCAGGAAGGAATTTTCTGATCGATATGGTGCCTTGGACCAAAAAAATGGGTTTTTGCAAGGACTTTTTAGAAATATAAATGTCGACAATCATTTAATAATTTTTTTAACAATACATTTAAAAAATAGTGACAAAAAGTAATAAAAAATTTCAATTGTCACTTTTTACACGGCGCTCACACACACTATCAAAACAAACGTTTAGTAGTGTGTGTGAACTCCGTGTAAAAAGAGTGTTAAACTAAAAAGTGACCCCGTTCGTTTGACAACAGTTGGTGTCAAACCATCGGGGTTTGAGTGTATTGTTTTTTTTTGCAAGAAATCGAGCAAAACTTCTGCTTTCCTTATTTTTTATGTAAAATCGTATTTCCAATCATTAAGTTCATTAAGATTTTTTTGATAAAGTGCATAGTTTTCGAATAAAAATCCCTTTTATTTCGTTTTTAAGAACAAAATCATAAATAATATTTTTTATAATGCTCATAAGTGTCCAACGTTGAAAAATTAAATCAAGATGCTGAGAATGTTTCTATTGAATTATCCTGAGGAACATTTACCAACCTAATAAAATTCATGCTTTTAAGTTAACTCAATTTTCATACACTGATGTCTCACAAATGATCCGAATTTCAATGTAAAAAAATTGAATTTTCGGTTCTTCTGGGTTTTTTTAATCCTAAACTAGTGTTTCAAAAGGTTTTAGATTTTCAAAATATTGTTTTTGAAAAGATCTAATTATTTCACGAAAGATTTATTTTTTCGAGTGACACTTAAAGATAGAGATAATTGAATATTTGTTCGGTCTATACGTGATTTTGTAGCCTTTTTGCACTGAAGATGACTACAAAAATTGAGCAATTTAGTAAAGCTTACTTAACCTTACAAAAGTCGATGTCGTGCAAGCTCTTGTTGTGCACGAGCATATTGGAAGATGCTCCACCTTGAAGTCTAAAGAAAAAAAATCCAAAAAAGTGTCCACGTGGTTTGTGGATGGTCCCAATGGAAACCACTCAATATTTTTCAGCAAACATTTTTCTTAAAAATTGAAATGTGAATTTGCAATCTAGCGAATCAATCCGTATTAAAAAGCAATCATGTTTGCCCAATAAAAAAACGCTTTGATTGAACACCTCCAAACAAAAACACAGACCAATCTTTCGCCAATCGAAAAAATTAATGCCCCATTAAAAAAAGGAACCCAAACCATCATCAAACTGGCAAAAAGAAAAACAAATTCCATCCCCACCACACGATCATTTTAGCTCAAACCAACACCCCGCAGCGCGAATGGTCACGGTGCATTTTCCATGAATTTTCCATTAGTCGATACCGTTTCGCCGAAATTGCCACTGAAAACAACGCCCAGATTAATCACCGTCTGTATTTTTATTTTTTCGGTGGATCACCACCGTAAAACCATGCGTGGGTTATAGGGCAAAGCTATCGCGAAACATTATCATCGACATTATAAAGCTGAGATGGTTACACACCATCACCAGGGTGCATCACTTTTACCCCCGCGGAAAAGCTTTTTCCTCGCCCGGCGACCCGCATAAATATACATTAATGATGTGTGGAAAATCACCAAAATTGACAAGTTTGGTGTTGGGTTTGCGCGAAAATCCCATCACCGATATCGGGTGCAGATTGCTCAATCTAGGGCCCCGAAATCCCTCGGATCGAAGGGTTGCGATGGATGATGGATTTTTTGCAACACATTGTTCAGCACTAGATATCGTTGACCATCATTAGCATAGTGGGGTGTGTGAGATTTATTGGGTTTGAAAATGGATTTTCACTGTTTCCTTCCTGGAAAGGGTTTTGGGATTTTTTTAACACATTATTCATTTCAATCAAAATGGGTTTCTCCAGGAAAATCATCAAAAAGCTAAAAATTACAAGTTTTAAATCCCTCAACCACAAAAGCTCGTCAGCTCCTGGTCGAAGGATGTACCTAGTTTCCTTCTGGATCAAAAATCGTCCTAACAAAAAAAAGTGCCTGAAAAGAAGTGAAGCAAAAAGCCCTATTTCATTGTGATAAAGTGTAATGTTATTTTTGCTGTCGCTTCGAGCATGAAATTCAGGAAAAGGATTTATAACGATTTTCCTGTTTATCTGGCACACTTTCAAATCCCGATGGGACCAGTATTGACTCTTCTTGTTGCTAGCTAGAGCGCCATTTTTTGACTTATCACTGATCGAATCAAGCTGACAACCTGTATTTTTTATCGAGGGCAAAAAAAGCACGATACTTTCTTCGAAAAATGTGTATTCTTCATATAAAATAAATTGCAGGTATTTCTATTTGAATCACAAAATGTCCAGATTTGTAATTTCATCGTGCACATAGTGTTGACATATCAGCAATTTGACGTTCAATTACAACTCATAAAGGGAGTTTTGAATTGACCTTGTTGGATTGCCCGTGTGGATCAATCGGACCGCGCACTGGATTCACAATCCAGAGGTCGCCGGTTCGAATCCCGCGGCGGGCGCTCTAAAATTCTTTGTGTAAATATGGGTATTCGGCGCCGTCGCTCCGTGCCATACTTTCATACACTTAGGAGCCCAGGGCGGCGAAGTCCTTGTAGATAAAAAGGAAGACACTAGTGGTTGGTACTAGCAATGGTGGCCGACAGCTATAAAGTCAACTTCGTTTTTTTTGTTGGATAAATAGCTCAGTAGAAAGTGAGCAAGCAAGTTAACATCATTAGTTTTGCAATTTAGATGTTGTTTGAATAGTGAAAATCATCAAATTCTCGAACTACTATCTTGAAAACTCAAATTCATAACGAAAAATCACTAATTATATTTTTTTTATTTTTTCTATTCAACAGGTAAGAATATCCACAATATCTCAACAAGAATTCATCACAGATCCGGAGAGAAACTGCACAGTACACACCAAGTTGACGTCTAGGCGATGCAAATTGACGTATGTTTACATGCAAAATTGCATGACGTGTCGGTCAGATTTCAAACACCATGACTTGACCATAACGAAGCACAGCAATAAAAAGTGCAGAATTTGAAATATTTTTTAAAGCGAAAAAAATACGCAGAATCTATAGTATAATAACCAAGTACGATCTCAATATTAAATATAAAAAAAATCCAAATTTACTGTGCCCGATTCACGAAAGGTGAAATCATGGCTGACCTTCTGGCTTGGTTACGCTGCAGCCGAAAATGTCCTTCAACGGCGTGTGTTCCGTTGAACTTGCCCGCAACTGCGTCGTTGCACCCGCTTTAACGCGGTCCGGTCGTAACTTGAGATGAGATTTTGCTGCGACTGCTTTTTGAATGTGTATGTGTACTGTACGTGTGAAAAGATAAACAACATTCCCCAAGCCATTCACTCCAACTTATTGGCCAAGTGGCTCCTAAGCTTTACGGAACGGACTCGGTTAAAGTTGACCTTAAGGGGGCAGCAGTGACGCAGTTTCTTTTGTGTTGGGGGAATTTATGGAAAACTGAGATGAGGATTTTTGTATTTTCCTCATGGTAACTTGAAAACATACAAATTTTGGTAAATTTTACAACACACGAATGTCACCTGATCTCCACGGGAAAATTTATCTCAAAATTCGAGGGTTGAAGATAGCAAGTTCTGTCTTTATCAATCGAAAGAGCTTTGAAAATCGATGCAGTGTCATTTTTTAACGATTTTTCCGACGAAATTTTCATGCTGAAATAATTTATTTATGAAGATAGAATTGATCTCCAGTAATAAAGTACACAGTAAAAAAAATCATGGTAATATTTCGGCTAGGAAGGGGACATCTTTTATGTCAGAAAAATTGGTAATTTTACCTCTGAAATTTTGTGATTTTACCAGTTTTCTAGTATAATGTCACGATTTCAATTCAATAATACTTTCCAAATTTACACAATTTGTTGCTGTGTACACAGAGAAGGTATAAAATTAGGAGGTTTAATATTACCTCTTTAATGATGTAAAAAACGAAACTATTGGCACTACGCCCCCCGGGGCATGGCCTTCCTCTAACGTGGGATTTCTGCTCCAGCGCCTCTGACGAGACAGGAGAAACCGGGACCGACGTTTTACTTCACCATCCGATAGAAGCTCAGTGGATAAGGCGGGAATCGAACCCGCGTCTCATAACATCATCGGGATCGGCAGCCGAAGCCGCTACCCCTGCGCCACGAGACCCACACTTTAATGATGTAATATTACCTAAATAAAGACTGAAAAAAGTGGCATTACAACAATATAGTGGTAAATTTATTATTTTTAGAGGTATAATTACACATTTTTTCTGACATAAAAGATGTACTCCTTCCTAGATGTAATATTCACATGATTTTTCATTACTGTGTAAAACCAAAACCTTTCTCTAATAAGAGGCCAAAAATAACATTACATAAAAAAACGTTACATAATCCACCTTTAGGTGGTTGGTGCCTTCCTCATATTCATAAAGTCAATACATTCAGTAAAAATAGCAACATTCCCCCTTAACATGTTTAACAAATCAACTTTATTACTCATTTCTTTTGATATGGTTCGCAGACCATCAATATTTCTGGCTCATCGGCAAGGTCTGATAAAAAAAACCTATCCAACGATAGTTCGCATGGAAGATTCGGACAATATTTTTATCACAATATCTGAAATCAAACCTCTAAAAAGTGTATAAATAACACTTAAGTGCCAATAACTTTTAATAGGGTTGTCAGATCCTTGATGTTTTAGGCTCATTTGAAAGGTCTTTCGATTATCTAACTAACGATGGGTCGCATGATAGACCCGGACATCATTTTTACTGAAATATGTGAGATCCGGCCTCCAAAAAGTGTATAAATAACACTTAAGTGCCAATAACTTTTGATAGGATTGTCAGAGGCTCATTTGAAAGGTCTTTCGATTATCTAACTAACGATGGGTCGCATGATGGACCCGGACATCATTTTTACTGAAATATCTGAGATCCGGCCTCCAAAAAGTGTATAAATAACACTTAAGTGTCAATAACTTTTATTAGGATTATCAGATCCTTGATGTTTTAGGCTCATTTGAAAGGTCTTTCGATTATCTAACTAACGATGGGTCGCATGATGGACCCGGACATCATTTTCATTGAAATATCTGAGATCCGGCCTCCAAAAAGTGTATAAATAACACTTAAGTGCTAATAACTTTTGATAGGGTTATCAGATCTTCAATGTTTTGGGCTCATTGGAAAGGTCTTTTTAATACCTTTTTGAAAATGTGTAACATGACAGGGTTTCTTACAAAAACCACCCTTTTTACAATCTTCCAGACATACGCCAAAATCGTTTTTTTAGCATAACTTTTGAAGTACTTTACTAAACTTCATAATTTTCAATAGGGACTTATGGGACCCCAAGACGAATCGAATGAGAACAAAACGGTCCAAATCGGTTAAGCCAGTGCTGAGATAATCGAGTGCATATTTTTTGGTGCACAGACCCACATCCCTACACACACACACACACACACACACACACACACACACACACAGACATTTGCTCAGAATTTGATTCTGAGTCGATAGGTATACGTGAAGGTGGGTCTACGAGGTCAAATTAAGAAGTTCATTTTTCGAGTGATTTTATAGCCTTTCCTCAGTAAGGTGAGGAAGGCAAAAACATCGATTTTCAACATTTCAACGCTTCTGTGCTCTCTTGTCAAAACAATCCAGAAGTTCAATCATCGATATTTAAATAAGCTCATTCTTACAATTAACCTCCTGATGTCTAAAAATATTGTCAAATTCTTTTCTTTGGATTTTACAGAGTCAAATTTGACACCACAACCAGATGGCCAAAATCTGATTTTTTAATTGTTTTTTTTACATTTCAGAACATCTTTCAAAATTTTTTTGATGTATCTCAAAACATATTCGGCTATTGCAGGAAATTTTCACCTTTTTGGTTGAAAAAAACTGTATTTTTTCAACTTTCAACTTAACAAAAGTTCAAAACTGCATTTGTAAAAAAATAACGCATTTAATCTTCGTGCAAATGTGTTTAAATTTAAAACTGAAGAAAGGATTTGCAATTTTGTTTATCACAGTAAACGTGCAGAAAAAAATGAAACTTTTTTAAGCAAAAACCATCGCTTTTATGTGCAGCAATTTCTATCGCGTACGTACTGACTACCACATGTTCACCCTTTTACACAAGCAGCATTTCCCGAGGAAGGGAAAATTACATAGGATCGTCAAATTGTAGTAAAATTTGATTTATATTTGCTTAAATTTTAAACATTATAATATATACTTGGAAAATCAGGACTTTTATTTAGTCAAAATTGTTTATTTGAAAACTAAGTTAGAAAATAAATAAATAAAGATAATAAAATTTTGATTTCCACATCAAAACAGCAGGTTTCCGATCAAAAGTGCTTCGGTTTGGCTAAAATATGGAGTTCCTTGACCAACATAACTAAACCAGTTTTAATATGGTCTGTTCGGAATAAGGTGGTCATCGAAACATCGGATTTCAATACATATAGCAAAACAATGCAAAAGGGCCGTTGTGGGTTTGTGAACAAAGAAACTCACAAAGGCCCTTTTGCATTGTTCTGCTAGATATCGAACTAAAAATACCATGCTTCTCCATCGAAATGAGTTTCCAGTGCGTTTTGCTGGGGACGCATGGTGCCTTTTGTTCAGTTAATGTACTGAATTTCGAAAATCATCTAAAATACAATTTTTTGACTACTTTTTTCAGATATATTTATCATATCTTTGTTTAAAAAAATTGGTCTCATATCATATTTTTTCATTTATATAACTGTTTTTTTTTTTTTGTCAACATCACAATTGGTATTCACTCCCGCTCGGAGTTACTCACACTATACAGGTTAACCTGTTGAACCAACAGTAGAACGCGGTGGTAGCCATTTAAAATCGGGCTTATTTTTAACCATTCCGGCTAAGCTCAGGTCAAACACTTTTCGCTCTACTCTCGAATAAAAGGGGTACCCTCTCTCGAGAAAGAGAGAAAAAAAAACAAGAAAAAAAACTCAATTCAAACACGACTTTTCCTCGCGAGATTTTTCCTCGGTAAATCGGTGAGGCAAGTGAGTGAGTTAGGAGGAGGAGAAGGAACAGCTTGAACGCGATCCACGCGCGCACCCATATAGTTTTATGAATGAAAATCTGTCTCTTCCTCTCGAACCTCGGATGGTGGCCCATCCTCTCACTCACTCCAACGGCGCGGGAAAACGGATGATTCACTTTGGACAAGAAATTCGACTCATTAGCGAGGAACGCCGTGTGGCCATCGGAGTACGACGATGAACTTGAACCAGTTGGGATGGGGGAATGGGAGTGTGTGTGTGTGTATTTTGAATTGATGCTAAGTGAAGCGGAATTAGTATTGGTTTTGAATTTGCGATTTACGACACACAGATATTCTCTTGGTTGTTGGTAATTGAATGGAATAATTTTATGGCCCATTAAGGGATGATTGAAGGAATCGACAGCGGAAGTTGGGTTTCGTTGAATCAGATTAACTCTTGGCAACAGTTTTTGTCCTGAGATGTTTTACCCCTTACAGGGAAATATTAGAACAAAACAAAAATACAGTGAATTCATGGTGCCAATGTTTATTTGCAAATTCGAAAACTTTTTTTTCAGAAACTCGGAAACTGTCATAAGCTTTAAAGATGTGAGTCTCGTCTTGTTTGTAAACATAGTTTTTCCGTAATGGAATTCCAGCTTTAGATACTTTTCCCTAACTTTTTTTTTTTAAATTAATTTAACGTTTCGAATTGTAATGTGGAATTCCTTCAAGCTGATGTGAATTTTACGCCTGAAATTCATTTTCACCGAGATGAATTTCAACTCTGACATTCATTGCGGCAGGAACTAATCCCATCCCGTCACGAATATGTTACTGTCATAACTTTCCAGATCCGTCCAACACACCGTGAGCTAAAACACAATTCATGTCAGCACAATTCTCGCGGGAATTTTGGACAAAACTGGAAGCTTATCCCTTCATAAAAAAGCATGTGCACTACATAGGGGAAAGCAACCTACTTTGATCATTTTTTGCAGTCTCTCTTTTTCGAGAAATCAACTGAGAAAAGTTGTTTGCTAAATTTAAATGATTTTTAAGGCAGTCGAAACACTTTTTGAAAGCTGTAATGTAAGGCCAGAAAGCTGTGATATGAATAGACATAATTCCCCTACGAGGCGATAAATGTTGTGTTCACATCAAATGTCGCTTTGCGTTAAATAACAAGTGGCCCTGCCGTAGATGCATCGCATCGAAACTGTGCAGAATACAAGCTGCGATGGGAATTCAAACATGTGTGCTCTGAATAACTAAGGTTGAAATAGATAGACTTGCAAAACAAAAATGGTACTTTTCCGTGAGGAACTAAAAATCACAAATAAAACTAGTCAATTAATGTTTTACTAGGCTCACAGTGACATGAAATGGTGCACAACATTTTGCTTCTCTGGACAATTGAAGTAACAAAAACTTCTACTGACTGGCTCTATCACGCGATGTCTAGCCTAGATTGAGCATTCCATTTTTAATTGCAGGCTATTTTTACTTTTTGTCGATATATAGAGGCTTGCATGTAAATAAATTTTATTTGACTAATTAATGCACACAAGCTAGTTCTAACTTGGTATGCTTTGATTTTTTTTATATAAGTAATGCCTAATAATTTGTTCAAAATATAAAAAAAAATTCATGCCTTGTTTATACTACACAAAAAGTTTCCAAATCAAAATTAAATCTTGTGAAAAAAAACAATTCTTAAAAATAGTGAGTTTTCCAATCGACGTTCTCTACGAATGATCCCCAACACACTCATTACATAACGATGCACAAAATGATAGGAATCACGCTCGAAATCCAGCGCGCGTTCAAAGCCCTCCCTTTAATCCTGAAGGCTCACTCGCGTAAATAGCAGTGAGGGGTTTTCGGAATTTCGCTGACCAGCCCAAACGTGGACAATCAGGCTGGTGGGTTTGGTGTGCTAAATGGTCCATATTTCATGAATGCAATTGGTGCTGCTGCTGCCATCCGTCCTTCCCTGGAATGTTCCTCCCAGGTACGAAATCCTGCCGACCACTAAGGAATGTGCACAGCATTGCACAAAACCAAACCAAGTGGCGTTGGTTAAATGTTTGGATTGTATTTCACTGATGATCAGTCTGGTTCTGTTTCAACGTTTTACGTATGCAATTAGAATTAGACACAAAATTCAACCCAGAATATTTTCATTACTACAAAGCTTTATTCTTGTTGATTAAAAAGTCAGTGTCAGATATTCTAACAATTTTCCTCTCGTTCCTGTATTCAAGACTTACCTCTTTGGACTGACAAATTGACCTTTATCCTTCGATTTGGATTCAAGCTTTCATGGAGACGCACGATCTTTCGAGTTCGTTTGATGTATGTCAGGGGTGCTCAAAGTTTTTTGATGCCGGGCCAAATTTGAAACTCAAATTAGCTTGCGGGCCAAATTTACAATATAGTTAATTAAAAAAAATAATTACGTTATTTTAATTAAAATGACTAAAAATTTCATCAATAAGTTTAAGTTTATTGAAATTTCCGCTGTTTTAAGAAAAATTTTGTTATTTGAAACTAATACAAAACAGAAAGTTACAGTTTTAATCATTTAATGATTTTATTGTTTTGGTATAGAATGGGAATTAGTTGAATGTGCTTGTGTATTTATGAAAATTTCATGTTTTCTATTGAAAATAGTGACAAAAAATCTGAACAAAATATGTTTATCTTTAAATTAAGTATAACAAATGAAAAATCGTTACGAAATTATTTTCCAACTATTAGTCATCTGCAAAAAATTTATAAAAGTTTTTGTGAGCGCAAAATAAAAGCAAAAAGAAATTGAAATTATATGCCAGAATTCAACAGTTCAAATTCAATCTATATATATAAAAAATTTCGATGGTTTTGTTCGAACGCGAATCAATTCAACACGGAACGTCGGATCGAGATGCTCTTTGTTGCGTTGGGTTCGTATAAGTCCAAGGAAGGTTCTTACGCCAAAAAGTTACAACTTTGGCCACTCTGGAACCGATTCCAGAAAATCTGCGGATTGTATGGGAAAATTACGTAAACTCAAACTTAGATCACAGGAGGCTGAATTAGCAAACAAGCAAGAAACGTCAGGAAACTAAACAAGGGCAGGACGAAGTTTGCCGGGAAGAGCTAGTTATTATATATATAAAAAATTTCGATGGTTTTGTTCGAACGCGAATCAGTTCAATACGGAGCGTCGGATCGGAGCGCTCTTTGTTGCGTTGGGTTCGTATAAGTCCAAGGAAGGTTTATACGATAACTAATTGACACTTTGGCCACTCTGGAACCGATTCCGGAGCATCGCCAAATTGTATGGGGAAAGTTACGTAAAATAAATTTTGATCACAGGAGGCTGAATAAGCAAAAAAGCAAAAAAACGTCAACAAACGAAAAATAAGGCAGAACGAAGTTTGTCGGGTAAGGCTTGTATTAAGAAAAAAAAATTGCGGTACATTGACAAAAAGTTTGAAAGACACCAGCCCCAATCCTTCGATTTTAACAATATTTTGTCTACCTGAATCAGATCGTAGTCAAGCATTCGTTTCGTTATTCGTTATCCAACTTTCATGAGTTTGAAATCCAAGTTGAAAAATGGATTTTAAGTACATAGTAAGTCAGATTTGAACGTTTCATAAATCATTTCAAATGTTTGATTAAAGTTTTCTTAAATTTCACTAAACATTTTCGCTCACATTGTAACTCTTTCTAGTAGAAGGTTTTTGAAGAAAATAATTGTTTCGTATAAAAGGGATCACAATATATAAAAATAAATGGCATAAAAAGGGTTTGAATAGACTTTCATTTAAAAAATATATATACATAAATAGATCATTTTACTAATGATCAAAGGGCCAATTTACATGATCACTCAAAATGAGTCCGCGGGCCACAAAAAATCACCTCACGGGCCACGTTTGGCCCGCGGGCCATACTTTGGTCACCCCTGATGTATGTAATTAAAAAACACTTTTCAAAACAATAAAACTCAGATTCTGTAAATATAAATAATCATTGTTCGAGATTGGAAAGCATTACATAGCTACAGTGGCCCTAGCTGCCAAAAAATATGGGATACATACATTTTACAGGGGAATTCTCTGCCAACTCACACGAAATCGGGAAAAGTTGCCCCGACCCCTCTTCGATTTGCGTGAAACTTTGTCCTAAGGGGTAACTTTTGTCCCTGATCACGAATCCGAGGTCCGTTTTTTGATATCTCGTGACGGAGGGGCGGTACGACCCCTTCCATTTTTGAACATGCGAAAAAAGAGGTGTTTTTCAATAATTTGCAGCCTGAAACGGTGATGAGTTAGAAATTTGGTGTCAAAGAGACTTTTATGTAAAATTAGACGCCCGATTTGATGGCGTACTCAGAAATCCGAAAAAACGTATTTTTCATCGAAAAAAACACTAAAAAAGTTTTAAAAATTCTCCCATTTTCCGTTACTCGACTGCATGTCATTTTATGGGAAATTTAATGTACTTTTCGAATCATTTTTCATTTAGAACAACATTTTTCATTTTAAAATTTCGTGTTTTTTCTAACTTTGCAGGGTTATTTTTTAGAGTGTAACAATGTTGTACAAAGTTGTAGAGCAGACAATAACAAAAATTTTGATATATAGACATAAGGGGTTTGCTTATAAACATCACGAGTTATCGCGATTTGTAAAAAAACACGAAATTTTAAAATGAATAAAAATGTTCTAAATGAAAAAATGACCCTTCTGGGTCAATTAAGATTCGAAAAGAACATTAAATTTCCCATTAAATGGTATGTTCCCAGTCGAGTAACGGAAAATCTTTTTTAGTTTTTTCGATGAAAATACGTTTTTTCGGAGAGTACGCCAAAAACGGACCTCGGATTCGTGATCAGGGACAAAAGTTACCCCTTAGGACAAAGTTTCACGCAAATCGAAGAGGGGTCGGGGCAACTGCTGTGTGAGTTGGCGGAGAATTACCCCAGTTAACAACGGTAACACCCTTATTAGCTAGCCTAAGCTGAAAAGTTCCCCAAAAGTTTGCGTCCTCATACAATAAGGAACTTTCTAATCATTTTCCCCGCTCTTAAAATCTCATATAAAGCAAGCCTCCACAGTTTATCCACTTAATTACATCGTAAGCGATTTCGTGTTAATTTTCCAATTAAGTGGAATATTTTAATTGCCTTCTTATTAATCTCTACTCCCATCTACCAACTCCATGGATTTCAGTTGTTTACACATTAAAAAATCATTATAATATTAATTCGGGGAATGTTGGCAGATTTTGCGTCAGAAAAATGAGTAATTTTACATCTAAAATTCACCATAAAATTTTCGAAAATTCATAATTCAATTCTTAACATTTCTAACAGTGCCAACTACAAGGAGTGACAGTTTGTGGGAAAATCGGCGCGTAATTAACGACAGTGCAAGATTGTTTTTCACACACATATTAAGGGCTCACAAGCTCAACCTCATTTGGAGCCCAGCCCGCAGATCATCGCAGCTCGCAGTTATGATCGATCGGAAGTAATTAATCTGTAATTAAATCGCCTGCTTTTTGCAGGGCAGAACGGCAGAAGGGATTATGTTTGTGTGTGCCACCCACGCGCTCGTTTTGGTTTTATTGAAACCGATTCCATCCCCCCGGACTTTGGGAATCGTGGCGCGCTCATTACGAGAATCGTTTTGTGCGGCAGGACCTGCAACTGCGACTGATTTATGGGTTGCCGCCTGCGCATAATTTTAATATCCTTTTGTGTTCGGGTGGGTGTTTGCCCTTTTGGGTGTTCGGGTGGATCGAAGGACAACTGCATTCATAATTTGGTGCATGTGAGTCAATTGTGATTTTAATTAAATATGATATTTGCGGAGACGGGGCTTTTTGCGGAATTGGGCCATTTGTTGTAAACTGTGTGGGTATGAAATTTATTGGTGTGTTTTACACTTTTGATAATTACTATTTTACATATAGATTCAGCTAAAATCAGGGTTGTTAAAATATTAATCTATCAGTTCTCAGACACTGGAATTATCAAGTCTGGAATCTCATCCCCCAATTTTCACTGTCCTTCTATCCGTCACGAATTTCTCAGCAAAAAGAATTATCGGTCTCTATCTCGAGTTAACACAATCCCGAGTAACATTTTCTTTGTCTCTCTCATTCCCGCATTCATAATCATCCCTCCTAATCAGAGTGTAACCACAAAAAACGCCACAAAACCAAATCTGCCAATACAGTTTGACGGGACGTAATCCGTGGTCCTCCTCTCTCGTTCTTTCAAGGCGGTTTTCTGAGAAAACAGAAGACTCTTCGGCGAGTGTGCGTAAACGAGGATAAGAAAAGGAGTGATAGAGAGAGAATTATCTCTTGCTAGCGAGATCAAGAGATAAAAGAATAGAACTCGCAGCGGTCGCAATACCCTCTGATATTTTGGAGCAGGAATCAATAAAAGATAGTTCAATCATTTACAACACTGTTGTACATTTAATCAAATATATTAAAAACTATACTGAACAAAGTATCTGAATTGATAAAAACAACAGTCAAAAAGCAATTTCTTATTTAAATTTTTAAATTTTTTGAGACACTTTCCCACATAAAAACTCAAAAAAAAATAATCTCATGAAATTTGACGGAAAAAAAAATTAATTTTAGAAGGATTTTTAATTCTAGGATTTTAATAAGAATCAGACAACGTAAAAATTTGGAATCGAGGTAATAATGAGCAAAATAATGCTCTCTTCCATATATATATTTTTTTTTACTTTAAATTTTCGTTTTTGCTTCGATTATCCAAATCCAAATCATCGAACAACCGTCAGTGGGGGTGACATTGGGTCTGGAAGGTGATATTGGGTCAAAGCTAGGTTCTTCTCAATACACCTAAATTCTTTTTAAAGTTTTGTGTATGCTGAAACAAACACTTTCCTAAAACAAATCCTATCATTTTAGAGGCTGACTAAAGTTGAAGTAGGTTTTTGGGCAAAAATGACCTCCCGAAAAATTAACCTTCTAATATTTTTTTTATTGCTCGAAAAGTACCTAAATGTTCAGAAATCTCCACTTCTAACATTGAAGCTTGTTTGAACGTTTCCCTCAAACAAGTTACATTATTGCGATGCCTCTGTGCTCTCTTATGCTAACTAGATAGGAAAACCAGCAAGCTTAGTACAAGAGAGCACAGAGGCATCGATTGGATGACTTGTTTTGACCCTATCTTTGAATTTTAACATCATTTTAGTTGCATTTATTTTATTTGGTGACATTGGGTCAATTTTCATAAGATTGTCATAAAAAATAGTCTAAAACAACTCTACGTTAAAAGTTAAATAGTTATTATTATTTGAAGCTACGAGACGTGTATTGTTGTTTGACCCATAGTCCCACTGACGGTATTTAAATTTGGCCTAAAGAATGCTCTGAAGGTATTTAGGAATATGGTGGAATCAAAATGAAGTATTGAAAATATTTATTAGAAAAGTAAGTAAATAAAAAATAGAGATAATTTATTCTATCATAATTCGATTATTCGAAGTTTCTTTGAAAATCTTCGCTCATGCTAAGACCACTGATTTCGGATTACATAGACATAGAAAATTAGTAAAACTGATAAAACAGAACAATCAAGCCTCTGTAATCCGATTATTGATCTGATAATTGGCCGTTTGGTGCTAGTGCTGAAAACCAAGCAAACAAAAGCATAAGGCTCTACCCTCTCTCGAATCACCCTTAATTAGGCTGTAAATACTATCTGAGCAATGAAGGGTCGTAAGCGGCTTAGGGCTTTTGTTGTTAGACCTGATGTCAGCACATAGATTCTTTTCCGGTTCGTCAATCAGTCGGTTCAACTCTCCTTGTTGGATCTCCTCAGCATCGATTCATACATATTTGAGCGCAATTCAACTGGAAATACTATTCCTGTAAGTCCCGCAATTCGTCGAACGTGGTACGTGTTGCGATTTGATCAGCTACTTTTCTCGGCCCTACCAGGTCGACCTTCAACCACTACCCTGCTGACGCAACCAGTCCCAACCCATTAAAATACCATTAACTAAATAGGATAAAAATGTCACAAACCCTTTGACACGAAGACGTCTTCAGTGACGACATCACGACGACGAGGGCCCCGAAGTTTGGAACCACATCAAACACGTCGTGGCGATAATTCATTGGCCTGTGCAAACCGTCCAAATCGACGTCCGCAAAAGCTCAGGACACGATGAGGGCAGCTTGCAAAGCGAATACGAAAAGAGCTTTCGCTGGTTTCTTTGGATTTAGGTGGCAGTTTGGAGGACACGCGCCACATAAATACACAGAAACACGCCACAGCGCCACCCACTTGTTGCGGGACGACAAAAGAAGAAGGCAAGTAAATGTTTTGTCATGGGGGCTAAAAGTCGTAGATTTTGTGCGGGAATGTGACTTTTTTTTCTCTCTTTCGCGACAGGGGTTGTAAACTCATTGCTTGTAAATTTTGAAAAAAAGTATCGGCCAATTTTTAATTCCATTTAAATAACAATATCGAGATTTGTTGCAATTTTCTTATAATTAAAATATAAAAAGAAGTTCTTCAAATATTTTCGTAACCCCTGTCCTTTCACTAGTCTGGAGTAAATTTCCCAAAACTTTCAAAAGAGTTTTCCAATTCGTGCCTAGCATAGCTAACGAGACTATAACTACACATCGCCGGAAAGGAGTGACGTGTCGTAAAAATCAGGGCAAAATATGGACATCGAATTTAGTTTTCTTTTTTTTCGTTTTTTTGTCACTTGGCACTGTAAAAAATATATCAAAAAACATTTAAATTGGTTGAGAATATCTCGAAATTTTCTCGTATTTCCATATCATTGTTGATTCATTCTTGGAAGTTATTGAATCAATCTTTTTTAACTGTGCACTGAAACCACCGTACGTCATGTGTATATTATTTTGCTCGCGTTTTTTTTTTGCTCTGAACATGGAAACACAATTTGGTATACGGTGGTGTGAATTGGGCAAAAGTTATGGTTGGGAAACACGCGAGGAATAAATTTGCTTTACCCCACGGTGTTGATTTGTTTTCCAGTGGCAATTATGGGTCCCCTCCATTATCGAGTTTTGCACCAGATGTTATCGCTTGGGGAACGTTTTGTTGGAACATTTCCGGCCGCGTGTGATTGCTGTTTGATGGTTATGATGGATATCTGACCATATTTTGCGACGTTTTTTTTTGTGATTTTTATTATATATTTAATGTTGAATATTAATACTTTTAGAACTTTGCCTTCTTCAAAAAACGTTTCACTTCTATAAACAAATGAAAACTAATTGATTCAACTGCTCTTCGATTAAATGTACATATGAGTGAATATCCAAGGCCAAAAATACTGAAAAAAGTTAAACTTTCGAACTCATTGATTTTTTTTCAAGATTTTATGTAAGTATCTATAACTATTGCCATAGGCTATTTTATTAATCCGAAGAAATAGCTAGTTTGAAAACCGACTTGAATCATAGATTGAACACCCAAAAAGCAAAAAATGTATATTTTGTTAATTTGATATTTTCAACAAGATCCAGAATGATCGGGTTTTTAAGCAAAATTGTCAAACCTCGTTTTAATTTTCATCTTAATCATTGACTTTTGATCTTCATGAATAATACAATTTGAGGTGAGTGATTCTTTTTAGTTCAGTAAAGGTAGTTTAATAATTTCAATGTTTAGTAAATTCAATATTCAATGGCAATAAGATAGGTATTTTCTATCATTTGAATTAAAGTGTATTTTAAGTTTAGAAAAAAATAAATGTTTAAATCCTTTTTGAAAATAAACATGATTTCTAAATTGTGACTTTTTAAACTAGTTCAAAAGACCATAAAGTTTCTACATAACACAAACAAAAGAAAACATTTTTTTTATCCTCAGAAAACTTTGGAAGTTTTGTGGACTTATATCTTAACTAAAGAAAGTCTCAAAGATACAAAATAAAAAAAAACGAAGTACAAAACAGTTAGAGCATTTTGAAGATTTATGTAACATTTTGTGCTCAGTTTTTTGCAAAAGATTATTTATCATAAATTTTGCAAATTTTCTATTTTTTTATTATTTATTTTAATTTTAGGGGGAAAGATTGTGCATTTATTTACTTTGCAAAAGAAGGTTTTTAATATCTCAATTTTATCCAAAAAAATAGTGAACTAATCATACAAAATGAATATATGTGAATATTTGAAAATCTGTATCAATTTCTCAAAGTTGTAGGCTAATATTAGGGCTTTAAAAAAAGTCTCTTGAGTGCTAAATCAGATTCGTAATTAATTTTTACGACATAAGTTTTTTTCAAATTGCATTTTTCAAATTATAGGAATTTGAGGCAAATTTTTTTTGAAAAAAGTTATTTTTCGCAGTTGAGAAAGAAAAACACCCCTTCAAGAAATATTTTTGAAAAGCAGAAAAAATTTCTGCATTCATCAACAAAAAATTATTTTTCGATTTCTCTAAGTTGTAGGTTATCAGGGCTTTAAAAATCTTTTGAATGCTAAATCAGACTCGAAATTTATATTTTACGACTTTGTTCTAATTGCATTTTCAAGTAATAGGCATTTCAAGCTTAATTTTTGAAAAATGTTATTTTTCGCAGATAAAAATACAATTATAAAAGAAAAACATTAGCATTAGCATTAGCATTTGGAGGACGCCCCACCACCGGAAGGCTCCACAACGCTTATCCCACTGTTTGGTCTGGTTGTGTTAGACCCTCATCCGGAACAATAATCCAACACGGGAGATACCATGTCTTCATCTTTTGATGAGTGTGTAATACAGCCCAGGGCATAAGGGGGTCCAGGCCGGGTCCAAGCTATCCTCAGGGATATGAAGGATCGAACCATTCGCTTACAAAGCAAACACTGTAACCATTCAGCCACAGCTGCTCCTAATTATAAAAGAAAAACACCCGTGCAAGATATATATTTTCAAAAAGCAAAAAAACATTCTGCACTTATCAACAAAAAAAACATATATTTTTTTAATCGAGCCTTGGATTTGAATGTGACAATTTTTTTAAATATTCAAAATAAAATCAATAGTTTTCAAGATATCGTCAGTTGAAAAATTAAAGCTAATTAGACAAATGCAAATATATTTTTAAGTTTTTGTTCTTCGGCTCTGGACGGGGTCGACGGGAGGGGGGAGGTGAAAAAATATAAAAATTGGGATAACAAGCCATATTTTCAACATTTGACTGGAAAAAGTATTTTAAAATGCATTTTACGCTTGTTCTATTGCTTTGCAATCATTAGTTTTCAAAAAATGTAAAATTTGTCAAAAACAAAAAAAAATTAAAAAAAACTTTTTGCGGTATTGTACATCCAAAATTTTCAAAAATTCAGAGGGTTTTCTAAATAAACCCAAACATGTTATAAATAATTTAAACACAGGGGAATGCATTTTCGATTGATTTCAGCTGATAGCAGTTTACTTTCCATCACAAATTTGAAGTTTTGGAAAAAAAAATCGTTCCTGAATTTTTGGGCCGATTTTAAAGGGGGAAAGGTGACAAAACTTTTCAAAATATTCGTACCAGCCTTATGAGTAACAAAGAAAAACTAATTTTTCACTAAATTTTAACTTCTAGATATTGTATCACAGCAACCAGCAATTCCAAAAATTAAAAAAATCTTTCCGCTGATTCATGTAACACAAGTAAAGCTACTGAACAAGAAGTGTACACGTAACATTTATGTTCAAGGGTACATTCAAAAGAAAGAAAAAGCTCACCATCAAATGGGCGTCCGGTTTGGGTTTTTTTTTCACAGTTACTTTTGAGAGACTTTTGTCGTAACGAGCCTCGGGAGGATCTTGTACCACTGAGAGAAAAAAAAGCGACGTATCACTTCTCTCGGTGAGATTGTGTGGCGTTTCTGGCAGCAAGCAGTGCCCTATCTATCATCATGCAGTTGAAGCATCACCCACTGGAACCTAAAGGTTCCACGTGTCCTGGTTTGTTACAGTCCCTGAAGATGGGGGGGGGTGCTCCATCGTACACCGAGAAAAAAAATGAGTATTAACTGTAAATATGTGTTGATGAATCTGCTTGTTACAGTCACATTCCTTATTTTCCGAGTAGAGAAAATAATGTTGACCTTTCCCAAAAAAGGACAACCCTATCCTACTTTGAGTACGGTAGTTCCATCAGACGGGACAGTTTTTCCCTCGCAGTAAACAAGTAATTCTTTTTCCCCAGTAGCAGCAGCCTTTGTTCCCTGGAAACTTTCACTAATGTCTGTCGGTCCCTCGTTCCGAGATTTTTCCCGCCAAAGGGGCACAAACTGAGCCCACCAACACCAGGGCCATGAGGCTCGAAGTTTGCCCCGACTGTGTGACCAGGTGCTCGCGTATATTACCACGTTGTTTTTGACGATGTTGGTAAACACTGTGTCAGATCACATGGCAGACAAAATAGATGCACTGGTGCAGTAGAAACCCGTTGGTGTGACATTTTTGAATTGATTCCTCAAGTTGTTTTCACTGAATCATCACTTTTTGAAATTGAAATTAAATATGTCTTTATTGAACTTTCTTATAATAATTACATTTCATTTACATTCTAAGTGGTATGGCTACATGCTCTTCATCTTTGTTATATTTTTCGTTTTCTGCTTAACTGTTCACATTCATTTATTTACTTCAAATTGTTTTACATTTTTGCATTAAATCGAATACATTTGGGTAAAAAAGAAAAAAAAATACTTTAACAACTAATCCTAACATAAAACTAAAAAAGTAAATTCATTGAAATATTCAAAATCATTAGAACGAGTAAACTACGAACTGTATTTTAAGATAAATCCTCCAAGCGTTCTTACTTGTTCCGCACGAGTTTTGCAACCACGCAGTGTTGTTGTCATCTCGATGAAAATGTTCAGAAGTTCTTGTGGTGAAAACAGGTCACTACTGCCTTCATCCGTTGATGTTGGTTGGTTTTCCCTCGGTTGCTGACTGAAACCAGGAGGTGTTGTATTCTCTGCAACTTTTTGCCGCTGATTCAACGGCAATGGCTGCAGATTTGGAACCACTCGAACAGATCCTGCTCCTGGTGACGCCAAGGCAGGAAAATCCACGTCCGTGTATGCTGGTGGTGTTTTGCGACGATTTGGTTGGTGCCTCGTCGTCGCTTGCTGCCGAATCTTTACAAACTCAGCACGTTTTGGGCAGCTCCGATTCTTGGTCGAATGGTCGCCGCCGCAATTGAAGCATTTAGCTTCGATGTTCTCGTTGATTGTTTCGCAAGCTTGTGTTTTGTGCTCACCTCCGCAGGTTGCACAACGACTCTTGATGAAACAGTTCCTTCCACCATGTCCAAACTGCAAACAGTTCGAACACTGTGTCACGTCACGGTGCACTGGACGATAACGTTCCCAAGTCACGATGATGTTGAAAATTGCCCGAACTGCTTTCAGCTCAGACGACGTTGTCGATCCTTTCTCGAGATGAACCAGGTACAGTTGATCACGATACTTGATGTCCTTGTTGTGTCTCGTCATCTTGAAGACTTCGATCACGTTCAACTTAAGAGTTTTGAGCTCTTCTTTCAGCACACTCACGTCCATGTCGTACAGGCCTCGGAGGACCTGTTTCATGGGCCGTTTACCTGGATCGTCATGGCTGTAGTATTCAATCTTGGTGTTGTTCAGGAAATTCCGAACGTAGTTGTAATCCTTTCTGGTAGGTAGCAGAATTTTGAGTCCATCAGCACACAAGCGAATGGAAGCTCGTAAAGCACCAGATTTGATAAACCCGGTCAGCCACTTTCGCACCGAATCCGATGACGATGTTTTCACAAAAATGGGTGGCAACTTTTCCCGTCGTTCAAATTCTTCCTTCTCGCTCACGTCCACAGGGAGGGTAGCGAACTGGTTTCCAGACAATTTTTGAGCGTCCTTGCTCAAACTACCTGGCTTTGCAGGTAGCGCTTCGGCATTCTTTAGCTTCTTCAAATCTGCCGATCCTGCTGGTGAGGACCGCCTCTTTTTCTTGCCGTGAGGCATTTTTGCACTTTTTAAGCACTTTTTGGGTTTGTGAGGGACGCACGTCTGACTCGCTTCTCTGCTGATCGCAGACTCTGAATCATCACTTAATTTTAATCTTTACTAGCGATTTTTCCGCTTTGTAAGCGGATGATTCTGGGTTCGATTCCCATCTGCTCCAACCTTCCATCGGATGAGGAAGTAAAATGTCGGTCCCGGCCTTGGTTGTTAGGCCGTTAAGTCATTCCAGGTGTAGGAGTCGTCTCCATGCCATAAGTACAAACAACACACCAAACCAAGCCTACTTCGGTGGAATCACTGGCGGCGGTTGGACTCGCAATCCAAAGGTCGTCAGTTCAAACACTGGGGTGGAAGGTTCCTTGGAGTAGAAAGAGGTTTGGGTGAAACCCCATTCAAGCCTTCGGACTCCTAGGTTCGAGCAGAAACTTGCAATAGAGACCACAAAAGACCCGGGGGTCGTTAATGTGGATGGTTTGATTTTTTTTTAGTGATTTTTATTTAACCAACCAAAAAATTTTTTGAAACATTATGATGAATATATCAAATTACAAAAGAATATCAATGAGTTAACATCAGTTTTATAAATTCTTATTGTAATAGACTAAACACCACTACATTCGAATATTGATCAGTCCATGTTTTGATAGTTTAAATTGACCGTTAAATTATTGATAAATGGACTTTAACATAGATCTGCGTTTGTTTGTCTGTGATATGGTAGTGTTAAAAAGTCGGATATGTCTATCAACCTATCGAGGATCCACTGTACTTTGGTTCATCCCAATACGTGTGGGAACAAAATATTTGCTTTTGACGAGCGACGAGGATTCGAGCGCGGTCTGGAAGAACGTTGTCATAACTGACAAAAGTTTCACTTTTACTGTCGGTTGCCGAGTTGGTCGCCCGGCAAGTCGAACCCCGAGCAAGGAGATGGTAAAACTTTGCCCCGTCGGAATGAAGTGTTTGTGCCGCTACGCGGATAAGGATTTATTGTGGTTTTATGGTGTGCCATCGTCGTCCTCGTCGGCCGGAAATGGCTGGTTCAGTGAATTGTTACGGATTTGTTTTACACACCGTCGTTGGGATGCTGTGATTGAGATCTTTATTTGCTGCGAAGAGTACTTTTGGAATCAAATGATGTAATTGTGTTAAATCAGTTCGAAGATCTTATTTATTTACATAACTGTGAAACTCTATCAAAATCCGTGGATATTATTGTAATTTCTTGAAATAAATTGTACAAATACCGTGAACCGTGCCATCCCCAAACCATGCTCCGTCGGATTCCAGCCAGTAAGCATCTAACAAATGACTGCGTTGCTTCCCACCCGGAAGCCAAATCCCGTACGCAATCCCGATGGCCATCCCAGGGAGTGGTCACTCCACCACTGCTGACGGGATCACCAAAGGGCCAAGATTGAAAAATGACCAACTAGAGCAGCGGACAGCTTGTTCCGCATTTTTTGCCCCAGGGCTCCGTCCGTCCCGGAGTTACAAATTAATCTCCCAGGGATACTCGGTGAACTACGGACACGGTGTTATTTATGGCTAATATCTGTAAAATCTTGCACGAACAATTTAATCCTCCCCCCCAGGAGCACTCGGTTCATGGTAGAACGATATCGTGTCGTCCACTGTGGAGGTTCACGGGAACAAATCAATTGACTCTGTCGGGACTCTGGGAGCTTCGATGGTCCGGTTCCACTTCATGCGAACAGCAACATTGTTTATCTAAATCGATAAAAAGTATAGGATTCCATCAACCGGACAACTTATCAGTGTCATCTTGCACAATCTGGTGTGGTGTTTCAACTTGTTCATAGCAGAGAAAGGTACAAGGCTTTTTTTTTTTGCTCTGTGATGCCATGAGAGTTTCTGGTCCCATCGTACGCATCAATCAACCGGTCCTCGTCACGTGCTGGAAGTGGCAGATGGCTCCGTTGAGAGTGATCGGGGCTAGGGGTTGAAGGTCTTTGGGCTTATAAAAAGAGAATTGAATAAAATCAACTCATGATCAGATTTTAAAGTTTCATCGTTATTTTTTCATTAAACATTTATATTGAAACAAGTAGAAATAATTCCAAGAAAAAATGACATTATTACAAGCCTCACACAAATTTTTATGTGAATAAGAAATTAATTTACATTATTGGTTTGATTATTGAAGACTACTTACAACTTTGGCAGCTGACCAGACCAAAATGTTTTGTAAATAATGAGTTATTGGGTCCTAAAATTAGGTTTAAATTTGTGATATTATTATTCACAACGATAAAGCTTATTTTTCTGAGTACAACGACCCTTTGTACGACAGCAATGGATTTAAAATGGATTTTTGAATCAATTTAAAAAATTACTTTGCGGCCCTTCTTGATAAAAAGGTCCTACTTGACAGCTCGTTCCAAGGGTACCATAGTTGATCTATCGAAAAAAATTGACTTGTAAATTTATTTATTTTTTGTACTAAAATGAAAAAACAGTAATCAGAAATGGTTTTAAATCGTGTTTTTAAGGCACACGAAAAAAATAACTAAGCCAATTTTTCAATCAACATTTTTTCACAAAAACTCAATTTCTCAAAATCCGTATTTTTTTACTTTCGAAATTTTTTGATATGTTTTTGGGGACCAAACCCCGAAACATTCGGGCATTATTGAAAATATAGTGATTTTTGGAAAAAAAATCCAAATCTCATACATACATTTTTTTTACCTGATTTTGTATGTAAAATTGAGTTTTCAATCAAAAAATACTTTACAGGGCCCCATGTTCAAGATATTGCCACCGAATGTTTGATTTCAACGAAATATTTGCATCTTTTCGATTTTTAAAAATAGTTACCATGAGTGACCATTTCTGAAAAAAATGTTTGAAAGGTTCAGAAAATTTGCTATAAAATTTTCTTAGGGGCATTGAAGATTGGACCTCTGGTTTTTGAGATACAGCGCCTTAAAGAAAAGGAAACAGGAAATTCAACATTCAATATTACGCCCTTTTGAAATGTAAGTTTTGATTCAGAAAAATTTAATATATGTTTCATTTTTTAACAATGAAAACCGAACCATTAGTTACTCAGATATCGACATTACAAAATGGAGGGTTGTTTCTTTTTTCTTTAAGCTGCTGTATCTCAGCAACCAGAGGTTCAATCTTCAATGTGTCTTAGACAGTTTTATAACAAATTTTCTAAAAATTTCAAAACGGTAATTTTTTGAAAAAAAATCGAAAAACTGCAAATATTTCGCTGAAATCAAAGTTTCGGTGGCTATTTCAAAAAAATGGGCCCTATATCAAAAATCTCTAAAGTACTTTTCAATTGCAAATTTAATTTACATAAAAAATGAGGTCATAAAAATTTTAAATTTCGATGATCGATTTCGTAGAGAATTACTCTAACAGAAAAATAATCGAAAAATATGGTTGAATATTATATATGTCAAATTATACAAAAAATATGCAAATTTACACTTTTGTTAAATAAAATTGTTTACAAGAGTCCTCCAAGATCTGCAATTTATTAAGAGAATGGTTTTGTGTCAAAATGAGGAGAGGTGGATTAAAAAAAAAACAATTTCAAATTGAATGCCATTTTTTGATATTTGATTTAGAAAAAATCACCATGAATTCCTGATCTCTGAACACAAAATTCTTTTTATTTGTTCAATTATGATGAATTAAATTTAAAATTATATTAACGTGAAGACTTCCATCATTGTCATGATTTTTCGTTCAAAGATATAAATTTTGCGTCGCTTTCAATATTTTGACAAAATTCCTTCTACAAGTTGTTCAGAATAGTACCCCGCACATGCTGATTCCTTTTGGTAACGATTATTCCATTCCTTGTAAAGTTATGGAAATCGTCATTATTCAATGATTGCCAACTAGAACGTCAATGACTGTGCCACAAAATTATATAAATTTTGAAGCACATTTGATTTAGATCAAAAATTCTTTCAGTGGCTTCAAGAAGGCAAGAACCTACACATGCTGATTCATTTTGGTGCTGAAATTCGTTAAATTGAATTTAATACAGAATATTTTATAGTGATGATCAATTTTCTTCGAAAATGATCAACGGCTTCACCTTAACAATTAAAAACAAATTCTGAAAATCTGCCAAAAAAAAATTTAAACTTCAAAATATTCATGTAAATTTACATCTTTATATGTGTAATTTTACTGTTTAAACAAAAGTTGAGGTAAAATAACATCGAAAAATGATAATAATAATTATTTGATTTTTCAACATAACAAAATTGAACTTTTTTTTACCGTTTGCACATTTTTTCGTGAAAACTTCATTTTCCTAAAAAATTAAGAAAAAGTTAAAACAAAAGTTTTCCCAAAATAAAAGAAAAAATGATAAAGGTATTAAATATACTGAAACTGTCAAAAATACAACTTTAAATTAATCCAATTAAGCTTCTATTTTAAGCACCACCACACATGGACAAGCTTTCTCCTAACGCCCAACTTAATTTAGTGCAATTAGAGTTATGCTGATGCATCCTGCGCCTGTGAATGTGAGTGTATCCGTAACAAAACGGAAATAAGCACTAATTCATTTAATTTGCCTGGCAAAAATAACTTTCCATTACGCAAACTGCCAACTCAAATTATAATTTTATGGACGGGAGCATCGCAAAATTAGATTAAAAGCTCAGGCTTAAAAAAATGTTGTGTTGCTTGTTCTAATAAAAAAGTATGCAACAGTAAGAAAAACAACTTCATCTAATTTGTACTGCATCTTTATTGAACACTTCCAGGAAATGTCATAAAATCTCCCCCTAATAGGGAGACCTATATCAGTTGCAGTGCAGCAGCGCCGCGCCAACAGGAAGTGAGTGCAAATGCACCAATAAACCAGTGCTAATGGCATTCAATCAAATGCAGTGTGCCATCGATCCGGGGTTCGTCTTGCAGCAAGTGCAATGCAATATGTACAGCAAGGGCCTTTTCCGGCGCACACAAATACACACAATTCCGTCAAACCACTCAATTTTGATTTCCCCTAGTCGGAACGCAAAATCCTGATGCCATCATCAGCAGGTCCAACCTGGCGGTTCCGGTGGTGGTCAAAGGTGAGGTTAGGTCATGAGTCAGCTCAGGACGCCCGGGTCAACGCGGACAAAGTCTATTTCAACCCCCCAGAAGTGGGATGGGCAATGGATGATGGGTGAGGAAATTGCAATTTGGTTCCTTCCCCTGCGCGTTTGACCTGGATGTGAGTGATTAGTGTGAACCCTCAACCCGGCGTCCAAATGGGTGGCGGTCCGGAGATCCGGAGACCGCAGTTCAATAGCGGTTTCTGGCTCTAATTGGTTGGAATATTGTTTGTGTTTGTGCGCTGTGAGTGCTGTGGAACATTTAATTTGCTGGGGTGGTTTTCCCGTAAATTAAAATTTGGTTTGAAAGGTAGATGAGGGAAAGTTACTTGGGGCAGAAACAAAATGACTTCTTCACTTTTAAAATGATTTAAGTTTAAATGTTATTTGCAAAACACTTTAAAAAGAGCAATTTAATCAGAATTCCAATGTGATTTATGTCGTATAACCCTTCTTGACGCCATTTTGTCAAAACAATCTTAAACAATTCAATGTTACCTCGACTTTCATACCATCCCAGTTTACGGTAGGTCAATTATTATTGGAACATGAATTATTTTGGAGGTGTAGAATATGTGCCCATCAATCACCTGTATGAATTGAGCTGTCAAAGTGTGAACCCAAACCGGGTGCAACGCTCGTCCAGGAATCTTCGCGTGCACCCCATGAAAGTCGTGCAAGATTTAGAACCTGTTAGAACCGGTAACACCATCGTTTTCACCACCACGAACTACCCACCAGGGAGCAAACCCGCAGTCTTACGACGGGCCACTGGCAACAAGTGGCAATTTATGGCTTTCTAGGAGATTAAATATTCATATTTTTTCGCCCTTTTTCTCGCTGGCGAGAGGACCAGCACCGTCCAGATTTCGGGTTGGGGTGCCTGGATAACGCAATTTCGGAAGTGGTGCGCCACGCCACTTTTCGGTCTATTTTATTTCCACAACATTTCCTTGGGTTTGCCTATATATGACCGCCATAAGCTGGCCGGATAGCCCAGAGAGAAGGTGTTAAGGTAAGAAGAGAGATTGGATGTAAAGACCACAACTGCCCGCCATGTATTTGGAATTCTTTTGAATTTCAATATCGATTTTTCAACCCAACCGGAACAATAATCTGGCAAATCTCAAACACAATTCCGTCCCATGATGTCCCTTGAGATCAGAAAAGGAATCATCTATTTCCAACGATCTTAGACGCCGATGTGCGGTTTTTTACTACCTACTGCATTGAATCTGATTGTGATTTAAGGAAACCTTCGCACCCCGTTTTCTACGTACATTTCGTCGTAATCTTGTCGCACGTCAATTTTGGGCTAAATTGAGTTAAGAACATCATTTTGTACAGCTTTCAATGGCTCACCGTTTACCTTCATAGATCCACAAACTTCGATTTCAAGTCTGAGATATTAAAAAAAAACTCTGTGCATTGTTGCTGTATGTGCGACAACTGGCCAAAGGGATATTGATCAGAACGCGTTTGACACACGTACATGGCCGGCTACCGTAAACATTTTTGATCATAACTCGGGACCCGATCTGCCAAACAAAACGTGTTTGTTATTGTTTACATTGCGTGCTCTATTTTGTTTATTTAAAGTCAAACATCCATCAAGTTATACAAATGCTTTATTTCTTTGACTAAATTCAACTAACCTCAAAACAACGAACTATCCCCAAAAAAAACACGTGTCAAGACCCAAAGTACCCAGTCCCAAAAAGTGATTAAAAGCAAATTATTCGATGTTTCGTCCGGATCGGATGGACGTGATTTGGGCTACAAAGCAGCAGCCAAGCCGCATACGAAAGGCCCTCTAACCTGTCTTCCATATGGGCTTCAAACAGTGCGGAACACACCGACACCGCGTTGACCCTTATCTATCCGGGTAGGTATCACGTTATCTGGACGTTCCGGTCCGGACACCATGGACGCTCGGCCATTAAATATTGCGTCCACGTGCACGGCTCTGATGGGTCGGATCTGTAATTTGTCTACACACGCACACACACGAACGCGCCTTTTATCGATTGCGTTACACGGAATCAGACCTTTCACGTTGGTCAATCTTCAATGGATGTTTTACGCGGCTCGTAATTAGGGATTTAGTTGTAACGATAATGGCTACTAACAGCTGTCCAAACTGAACTGATTTGTTGCGTGAAGGTTCAAAATTTGGGCCAAAATTTGTGTTAGTGGAGTGTTGGATATCTTTTTCATATTATTATTATTATTAATATGGGATACTGAGGTCAATTCGCTCTCCTTCCGCATTGACTATTTTTTATTCATGATTTTCTATTCTCCTTTTGCTCTTCCTACCATCTGTCTCTCTTATGTCCTTGTGAGGGGGTCATCGATCCATTCGCATTGACATACTATCATTTCAATCTTCATCTTGGCTTATATTTTTTACACATACTACCAGACTTTGTAAAAAGATACTGAGCTCGATTTGCTCTCCATCCGCAATGACCTTTTCTCATCTATGATTTTCCTTTTTATTAGTATTTATAATCAAACCTTTTTCGAAATATCCTACAAGAGCGTCCAATTTCCCATCCCGGGAAAAAAATACCGAGAATTCACGGGATTTACCGAAAAAACATATTTACCGTTGCCCGAGAAATTTGTAATTTTTTCGGAAATTCCCGAAATTCTAGCGGAAGTATACATTTTCCTTTTCCACAAATATTTTAAAAATATACAGGAAAAAAATAATGAGAGAACCGTATTTGATTTTAATCCTATCAATCGTTCATATTGAACTAATCAGCTCGTATGTAAATTGCATGCTAAGGTTTAATTCAGATAATATTTATTTTTGAAGCATTCACAACTGGGAATAAATCTTGCTTATTTGTTGAGCAACAAAATAACGCTATTATGGAATGAAAATAAACTATTTTATTTTTGGTAATCTTTTTTAACCAATTTTTATGTTTTATCCTTCTGGCCAAAATCAAAATTGAGATATTTTTAAGAGCGAGTCCACGAGCAAAGTATACCCATCTCGCATCGACCTCACCAATCTGCCTGAAATTTTCAGGGGTTGTTTGTACATATAAAACTAGCATCTGGCCAAAATTTAAGCACTCTAGGTCAACGGGAAGTGGGGCAAATCGGGACACAAAGTTTGAAGGTTCAAAATCGTCAAAAATCTTAAAAAGGCTATGATTTAGGCAGAATTAAATTTAATTTCAAAATTCAAAACCCAAAATGCATCGGAAAGGGCTTAAAAATGCAACAAATCGTAGGGAGAAGCATCCCAATTGGTTGAATCTAAAAGAATTGGCATTTTAGTGAAAAAATAGCATAATTTTCAAACTCAAATAAAAAAGTGATCCATCCAGATATCAACTCGGTTCGACCTGCAGGTTGTAGGGGACATCTGGGACTACCAACTGAGACTGAGAACGCGGTAAGACAGTTTAACATATAAAATAGACACTTTTACTTTTAGTGATTTTTTTTGGTGTAAATTTTTGCTCGGGGACCCCTTAGATCCCATTCTATGGGGATAATTTTATCATATTCGTGTTCCTGAGACAATTTCACTATAGAAACATCCATAAAAATGTTTATTTTCATCCATTTTAATTTTTAAAAAATGAAAAAAATAATATGCTAATCTGCCCACCATTGAAAAAACGGCTAATATCCATTTTTTGTCAAAATCGAGACATTAGCACCAGGTTGTAGAGGATGTTCCAACGCATCTCCTGAATCTTGAATTTCACTAAAATAGTGTTTAGTTTTGGCTGCCGATACGAAATACCAAACGGCTAATATCCCATTCCCCTTTGAAATTGCCGTAGCGAAAATTTGGTGACAAACACAAAAACGCGTTTTTCTCGGAATACTTGATTTGGCATAATAGCCGAATTTTTAATTATGGGCAGTAATTTTATCACTACACTGAGTACGTACAAGCGATTTACAGGTTTTTCGCTTGCTAGTCGTGCACGCTACCACTGCGCCGGCCGGCCAGTTGAAAAAGGGAGTGTTTTTTGTGCTATTGGTTCTTGCCTCGCTTCTAGCCTTCGATGAAAGTCGCGCAAAAATCAATCAGTGAAACACATTAAATTCATGTGGATAATCACGTTGACTTTGAATAGTGCCTGTTTTGGGTAGATCTTAAGATCATTTTCAAGTGTTTTGCTCATCACTTTGAATAGTTCAAGAAGGTGGGACAAATTCATGAGCAAAACAATTGAAAAGCTTGAGCCACCCGAATGAAAATAACATGTTAAAAAATACCAAATAGTCAACCGCCCAAACACTTGCATTTGATAGTGGTTTGGATTGATGTTGAAACACAAACCAATTAGATCTACGATGTGACTTTATTCAATCATTCAAGTGTTTGGGCACTTGAATAAAAAGTGTGGCATATTTTCAGTGTAAGGAGTCTCGCCGTTGCTCTTTGCGAGGCAAGGCGTGCTTCGATCGTATTTGGCCTGCGTCGTTGTTTCGCGCGGGAGAAAAGGAAGAAAAAAGTGTTTTGAAGAAGCTGGCCAGTCTCGCCGTTGCTCTTTGCGAGGTAAGGCTTGCTTCGATCGTGTTTTGCCTGCGTCGTTGTTTCGCGCGGGAGAAAAAGAAGAATAAAGTGATTTTGAAAGAAGCTGGCCAGTCTCGCCGTTGCTCTTTGCAAGGCAAGGCTTGCTTCAATCGTGTTTGGCCTGCGTCATTCTTTCGCGCGGGAAAAGAGGAAGAAAAAGTGTTTTACCCAAATGCCACTTATTTATCATTATATACGCGCTGATCCTTGTTTTGCCTGATGGGATTGGAAGTTTAAAGATAGTTCGAGGATCCGTCTGGTTCTTGTTCTATGTTTAGGCGGGGCCAGACAATGCCTAATGACCTCGGAATTGGGCCGCTAGGGTCTCTGCCATTCTAAAATGGGTCATTGGAAGCAGCGCGAGGGCTGTCACCACCTAATACCCGGGACTGAGATAAGCTGTATCAGCATAACCCAAGTCTGATACAAATTATACTTTCCCATAATTTCGCTGCCGGGTATTGGATTGGACCACACACACACACACACACACACACACACACACACACATAAATTGATAGTTTGTTGAAGACTTAAATTGATGATAACATCAAATCCTGGAAACCCCAAGTGAATTAATCAATTAAACAATTAGCAGCAGTTATTACTGATAAACAAACACAAAAGCACAGGATGACAAATGGCTTAGCATATCCAACAATATAGCAATAATTAATGATAGCTTCCAGCCAGTTAATACAGAGGGCTGCGCCTTCTCCGCCCTCACCCCTTAACGCACCTTAAGCAAACCGAAACTTTCGTGTCCAGATCCAAAACATTTAATCTATCAGCATAATTAACATCGGCAGCCCCCGACAGCCCAGCCCCATTACTGCTGATAGTACATAAATTAATTATAGAGTGACAGCTCAGCCAAAAGTGCCCATCGTCAACCGGGTCCGAACGGGTTGTTCTGACAGCGCGTCCGAGTTGCCTTCATTGGCGGTCATTATGGACGCCCCCACGATTGCCCTAGAACATGAACTAAACTCAGGGGGAGAACGGCTTCCGTTCACATATATGGCCGATTGTCACGAGATCGTATCGACAGCTCGTGAAAATCGATAGTATAGTGTAACTTCTGTGGGCCACGTGTTTGTCTGTGCTCCTTTAGGGACTTTACCCCAGACGACGGTAGCTTAAGGGGGGGTGTGCTAATTCTAGTGTATATTCCTTTGATGATTGGGGCGAACTTCAATGAAGTTAATTGCTGGAAAGAGTCTCAATTTGCATTTAGTTTAAGCTGAAAGCTTTCAAGTAATGGTTGGATCAATCCTACTTGAGCATGTGACTGTGGTAATAATCGCCGTCTGGCACTCCTGTAACCCATCGCTGGAAACAGAACAATGAACCATTCTAGATCCAGCAGGACCCAGCAGCAAAGTGCTGTTTATCAATTCCCTCTGGCTCTTGTTTACCAGTAGGTGTAACCAAGTGTATCACTATCAGCACTATATCGACACAATCTACCGTGTCGTCGTCGTCCAGAACTTTCCTGTCCTCGCTCGGTATCATCCCCAGCGAAAGCAGCTCATCCAGTCCGTATCAAATATGAATCTTAATTAAGTGCACTCTGATGACTGGCAATTCAGTTCCCACTTGGCCCAACCACACCGTAGCCGTCATCGTCGCTGTTGCAGCAGAGATCCACTTGAACACTTCCAGCTGCAGGCACGAGAGTTGAAGCGACCTTGGCACCGTTTATACTCCTGCAACGTTCTGCCCGAGTGAGAACCGGAACGTGTGGCGGACACATCTGCTATCCAACGCAAACCCCCTTTCACGTGCTGGTCACGATATCGATGAGATCCTTCCGATAGTCGAACCAAAACGGTACAAACTCTGCACCGGAGGGATAGCAGGACAGCAGAGCCAGCAAAAATACAATTTATTATATCATATTTAATTAATGGCTCAAACATCCTGAAGGATACACTGCACACCGACAAGCTTTGCATACGCCGGACCACACAGTCGTCCTCGGGGAACTAGACTAGATGCGGGCCAGATTGTCCGGATCTCGTACAGTGACAAACTCCGCAGAGGCCGGAGCAGGTCTCTGCACCGGAACGTGTGTGTGTGTGATTGTGGCCGACGTATCACTTCTGGAGCAACATTTGAAAAGGGCGCATACGCATTTTGACAGCAAGAACTATTTTGCAAATTACGAAACAACAGGTAACTATTTAACAAAACTTGCTACGTTAGATGGTAGCTGAGAAGGCCAGCTATTGTTTAACACATCGAGTTTTGTGAAAAAGTTACCTGTTGGCTCGGAATTTGCAAAATAGTTCTAGATGTCAAAATGCTTATCCGCCCTTTTCTCGTGTTGCTCCAGACTTTCAGCTCATGATTAAATAAGTTGTTCCTGGAAGCGGTGGTGCTGGTGGTGACACCTTCGGTTGCGGTGCTGTGTGATTTCGAGTGGGCTTTTCTATAAAATCGCAAGGCAAACCTGAAATCAGGGACAGTTTGGTTAATCATATCGAATCGGGATAAGATTTACTTTTTTTTAACCTTATATAAGTTCGAAAAAAAAACTATCCCAAATGTTGATAATAAATGACTACACTGAAATAAAAAAAGTACTAAATACCTTTATTCTAGAAATTTTGCCTCCTTTCCTTATTAAGTTATTGGGTTTTTCGAAGGAAAAGAGAAAAAATTCCTGGAATATAGGAATTTCGTACTTTTTTTTATTTTAGTGTAGGTTGCCAGGTTCTCCTAGTTTCGACTCATTCAATTCATCTTTCAATTGTCTTGTGGTGCACAGTATCACGGTCTCAAAAATCTTTCAAAACAAAATCTACCACATCGCATATGAAAAGCAAGGCAAAATGTCACATACTCACTGATACATTTTGATAGGGATGCCAGATCTTCGATATATTTTCTTTCCAGAAAATTGAGGAGGATTTTAGCCATTATCACCACTTTAAGAAACTTGAAAACTCATCCTAAAATCGAGTATTAATCAGAACTTATGGTATGGTGTATTCAAATTTGTGAATAACTTACATTACAAATTCCCCATTCTTTTACAGTGTTTTTTGCAACTTTTTAGGATTATTTTTTAGAATATAGCAATGTTCTTATGACTATTTTAGCGATTGTACACAAGAGTTCAATTGTTTTCAATTTTCAATGTTTTTCAATATGGTTTACATGCATTTTCTTACCAATTTCGCCAAAATCATTTGCAAAATAAGGGCAATGTTAATAATTTTTTAAGCTATGTTCCTCAATTCTGACCAGAGTCGAGGGGGCAAAAAAAATATAAGCGGAGGTTTTAGCATTTCAATGGAAAAAGTGTTTAAAAATGCTTTTTACACAAGCCTAGTTCTTTTGCAATCTTTAGTTTTCAAAGCATCTAAGTATTGACGATTTTCTTTTTCGAGAGTTATTGAGTTTCACAAAAAATCAATATATTTTTCTACAAGCCCAAACATGCTCAATAAGATAAGGCCAATGCAAATTTTATTTCAAGTCTTAGTCCCCCCTTTCAAAAATTCCCCAAAACATCGGGGGCCAATAAGTTTTTTTTTGCTGAATATATTTTATTTTTTCATTTAAAAATTTAAATTTGATAGAATTATTTTGAATATCGTAAACCGGGGTGACATTGAAAGGATTACAATTTATTTTTCTATTATTATTTAACTTGTAAGACCTATTTTATTTTTTTTTACTGGGTCACACAATGTATAAGTACGTCTTTTGAAAAAATGTCTTCCAATAATTAAAAAAAAATATGTCAAAAACCGGGTTGACTATTAGTCATTTTTTCTTAAAAATTTCTGCCTAAAAATGAACTGTTCTTCTAAAAATGCTTATAAATCTGAAGAAATGTTATATATTACGCTTAAAACTTGTAACCTAGAGACTAATTTTTGCCTTATTGTGAAATCGTTAAAAAAAAAACCCAAAATACAGTCCGTTTTCCAATTCGATCCCATATTCATTGAGAAAAAACATGACAATTCGATTTTTTTTAATATTCAATTTTATCAATGCTTCGAATGCTTTGGACAATTTTCTACTTGGAGAAGGTGCAATAAGTTTGTAAATAATAAATATTATGTGTTTTTGAAACATAATTCAAATAAATCTCAAAATTTAAAGTCATTTTTATTATAACCAACTTCATATAAAATGATTTTAAAAACAAAACTAGTTTTAACGAATTTCTGACTTTTAGACAATTTAACCTAATTTTTTTTTTATTTTTTAAATCTTATAAACTTAGTTAGCTAATTATAAACATTGATTTCCTGTTATTTAAAACTTTGTCAGAAATCTTGTTGATTGTGCATTTGACATAGAAACCAAATTTAATCACATTAAATCTTATTTTAACAAGAAAGACTATGACTATCAAAGTCACCCCTGGATTCAATATAAGAATTTTCATCGCAACTATTTTTTTAAACACTTTTAAAAAAACTTTTTCAAAAAAAGTGTATGGACTTTGATTTTTTTTTTTTTTGATGGACTTTGCCCGGTACATGTTTTAAAATTATAATATTAAGAAAAAACTTACCAGTTGGAAAATATTCGAAAAATAAATTGAAATCCTGTCAATGTCACCCCAGTTTATGGTACTGGTCCTCTTATGGTACACTTATCTACAAAGATTAGTATAATTCCATAGCATTCTGTTTGTATTGAATTCGTATTTTTCATTTTGCAAAAATCCATTAACCCCTCGGTCATTTCGGTTTGTTTTGGTTTTTTGACGTTTGTCTGCTTTTTAACTGGGCTACAGCCCAGTTATCGAGCGAACAGTTCAAAAGCAGCCCAGTTACCGAACAACTACTGTATTTGAAACTTCTCAAAGTTTCATGATTTTCTCAATGAACATGATTTTGAATCGGAAAACGGAATGCATTTGCGGATTCTTTGGACAACTTTCCATTAGGAGAAGGTTAAATAAGTTTGTAAATAATAAATAATATGTGTATTTGAAACACAATTTAAAAAAATCCAAATTTATAGGCAATTCAGTTGAACAAATTTCATGTAAAATGTGAAACCTTGTGATTCGTGCTTCGAATTCAATGTAAAATGCAATATAATGATTATATAAACAAAACTAGTTTAAAAAAAAAATCAGGAAAAATTCCGACTTTTTAACAATGTTACCTAAAATTTATATGTATTTTGTTAAAAAGAATAGAATAGAAACATTGATTTTTTTTTTCGTAAAAACTATATCAGCTACTTTAGTGATGGTTCATTTAATGTTAAAAATAAAGTTTGAGCACCTTAAATCTGATTTTAACAAGAAAAACTATGACTGTCAAAGTCACCCCGGAATTCAAACTAAGAACGTTTAACGTAACTATTTTTCTGAACACTATTGAAATAACTTTTTTTTCTCCAGATAGTGCATGGACTTTGTGTGGCCTACGCCAGCACATGTTTAAAAAAAAACTTGAAAAAATCCTTACCTGTTGGAAAATATTCCAAAAACAAATTGAAATCCTATCAAAGTCACCCCGGTTTACGGTATTGCCCCATCCTAAACAAAAGCGCAAATCTGGAAAGGGAATTTTTGGTCTCCTAAAACATATCAAACAACCTTTTGTCATAAAAAGTGAAATAAATAAAAATAGGCATTTTATTCCTTGTTCTTTTTTTTTTTGTAAAGTCCTTATTCTTATTAACTTTTAGTAGTGCGGTGCCTGTGTGGACGCGCAGTTCTGTTTTTTCGTGTTATTTTCCGTCTCTTTTGTGTCGCTGTTCGAGTGCATGGGGTGATTGGCCATTATAATTAAATAATGGCATCAGTAGTGCGGTGCCTGTGTGGACGCGCAGTTCTGTTTTTTCGTGTTATTTTCCGTCTCTTTTGTGTCGCTGTTCGAGTGCATGGGGTGATTGGCCATTATAATTAAATAATGGCATCAGTAGTGCGGTGCCTGTGTGGACGCGCAGTCCTGTTTTTTCGTGTTATTTCCGTCTCTTTTGTGTCGCTGTTCGAGTGCATGGGGTGATTGGCCATTATAATTAAATAATGGCATCAGTAGTGCGGTGCCTGTGTGGACGCGCAGTCCTGTTTTTTCGTGTTATTTCCGTCTCATTTGTGTCGCTGTTCGAGTGCATGGGGTGATTGGTCATTATAATTAAATATAAGCATCATTAGTGTGGTGCTTTTCGGGACGCGCAGTTCTGTTTTTTACCTTCTTCTTTTTTTCATTGTTTTTTTCACTCGCGTTCGTTGGCCGATGAGTTTTTTTTGTGTTGTTCTCTTTTTATAGTTTTCTTTTAAAACGTACCTATTTTTTGAGACTAGCAAGTCGTATTGCTGGATTAAGTCCTTTCTATATCATCGATGATTGGAAGGCACGCCGTCGAATATTTTTCAAGGCTAATGATATAAAATCATTTCAATAAATGAAGCCCTTCCTACATCACCGTTGATCGGAAGGCACGCCGACGGAGAATTTCTGGAGAATCGCGGTCGAATTAATACTATATTAAAAGTTGCGTTCGTGAAGTTGAACGGTGCACGTCGCGGTCATCACGCAAGATTTTCGTTGCCGTTTCCGTCTTTGTTGTCCCCCCGATTGCGTTTGTTTTTCTATCCGGGCGGTTTCGCGTTTTCGCTTTTTAGAATATTATTTGGTTTTATCTTTCCACAGCCGGCTGTCTAAGATTGAATCATTTATTCTAAATCAACACCAAATAACCGGGAATAGTCTCATCCGCATCATCCGACTGTTTGCCTTGAGAATTCATAATCCATCACACTATTAAACAAAATTTATTGATTATTGGGTCGCATCATCATCCTCTATGATGAATCCTGGCCATTACCCTTTCCCACTAACAAAATCCCAAGTAGAAGTAGTTTTCCGGCACACGTGGGGTGTGGATATCGTATAGAACCCACCTTTGGTAGCAACCTGTGCTAACTAACATTCCCGTCCCAATCCCCCGAGATCTACAAACTGACATGGCGGGCGCCGTTGGTGGCCAATGACCGTTACCTATTTGCTTCAGATCTAGTTTTAATGATCTTGATGTTTTATCTATTCAGCGCATTCATACATGCTGTTGATAAGGGAAACACCATTAGATCGTTGAAGCATATGACCGGTTGTATTGATAGGATATTACGGTCCTGTTCAGCAACGGAGAAGGACAACCATGGGTGGTCTCTCATGCTCATGCTCTCATGCTCAATTCGTATTTTTCATTTTGCAAAAACATCTTCTACCTATCAATCTCACCCCGGCTATCAATGTCACTCTGGTTTACGGTACATTGTTTAACCCTCTACCGCTCAAATTTTTTTTTCGATTTTTTTTATTTTTCCCTTTTTTAGGAGGTCATTTTGAGCAACTTTTGTTCTATGAAAAACTTTACTTCTCTTGTTTTATATTTTTCTTGTTTCATTTTTAGTATTATAATTTGCATTTATCTTGATTAGTTTTTGATTGTTTTTGGTAGTATTTGGCCTATTCTACCACCTCCTATCATTACATTTTGCCTATCTAATTTTTCATGTTTTTACAGTCACTTTTTCAATTTTTTACTTGCTTTTTACATTTTTTGCTATAAAATGGCACCATAATCATTTAAATTGTAAAAAAAAATGTGGAGAGGCATAGTCCGGGACACTAGAAAAATTATTTCATAATTCTTTTTACTTAAAATATAGAAAATGCTGATAAAAACACAGCCATAGTTGACCCTTCAAAAAGCGACATTTTTTAAAAACATAGGTAAGTCACATAGAACAAGTAAAACTTCCAACCCTTAAATTTTCTAAAATTTCAAGACTTCTTCTTACCAATGCTTTTTAAAGATCAAAAATTGACTGAAAAATAGATTTTTGGTGATTTTTTTTTAAATCGAAGCCCGTCTAAAGGCGGGATTAGGTTGTAGATGGTTAATCAAATAAGACTTTTTGAAATTTTGATCACAGATCATAAATATACATTGAACTTAAAAAATGTATTTTCATAAATTTATTGATATTTTGCAAATTTTTGATAGAAGCATAACTGTAATAATGTTTCTGTACTGTGATTTTTCCATCATAATTTTAAAAGCCTGAAAAAAAATCATATTTCTCAAATTCTAGTACGCTAGCGTAACAACAAACAAAGAGAGACAAAAGAACTGTTTTAAAACTTTTTTTCCTTAACTCATTGATTAAACACCGTTACTCCAAAAAAGATCCTGCAAAGCTACAAAAAACCATTGTTTTTTGTGTATTGACGATTTTTTCAAGAAAGCTCGCTTGCGGAAATTCTATCAGTTTTGGATCATGAGTTAAAATTAATTGAAAATATTTCTTAAGCAAAGATAACTTCTATGTGTATGTTCGCAGTCATTCAGGATCAGCTAAAACCCAACAGCAACCTAATAAAAACATATTCCTCGACACCATGCTCAATACAATAATGCTGGTTTATCTTCGATCCACCTGTAACAATGCAAAGAGATTTGACTCGGGATCAACAAGACATTTTTGGGACAACTTCATCAACTGGATTTTCCAAAAGCACAATAAGCATAAATAAATTGTTATCATTTCGCTTGTTCTTAGTTTGTGAAACACTTTGTTAAAACACATGTTTGAAACAGTTCGAACACACGTTTCTTAATATTGTCATGCAAATCAACATGTTTTTTTTTCACTGTGCCAACTTCCAAAATCAATTTCACGCAGCCTTACCCTGTATCAACAGGTGCTCACGTACCATAATAACAAAATTTTCCTTTCTTTTCTCTCCCTTCCATTTCCAGGTAAGCCTCAAAATTGATTAAGACAAAGTTCCGTTTGGGTGGAACCACGCTGACGATGGGGTAAGAATCGAACTGCGCGGGGTGCCGGAAAATTCGACGGCCTGGCCTCTTTGTGTACACCGGCCATAAATTATAGCTTCATTTGCACGACACGGTAAGCGGGTCGATGTGTGATGAATTATGGTCCCGCGTGGCAACACTGCTGCGATATTGGGTGCCATCGAGCCCAAAAAAAGGAAAGTGATTCTGTGGCCGCCACCCCCAAAACGCCACATTTTTCCCCGTGGACCGTAAATCACGCACTTCCGCTCGCGTGGTGCCGGAAAAGCTGGCCTGGGAATTGAGTCAATGTGTCCTTTCGGAGGGTTTGGATTTTTATCGCTTATTTATGGGAGTTTTTGATGTTGTCATTGTGGTTTTGTAAATATTAATTTTTGAAATTATTTTTAGAACAATAAGATTAAAATTACGCCATGTTTTTGATTTATTTTAGTTGTATTTCGTTACGATCAGGTAAACGGTCTGCAACAGTTGTCTCATAAGTTAATATTTTTCCTAAATCACGCACGACCAGTAAATCAAAACGTGACACCAAATCTCAACCAACACGAGGCACGTGTAATTTCAAAGTGCCTCCACATCGTTGGCCATCAATCTAAACCAAAAATGTTAATAAATGTGGCGTTCGATTTCTGCCACCCACGTACAACCGTTCTCATGGGAAATCAATTTCCTCTCCGTTCCGCAGCCACCCACACAAACACTTCCTTTGGAAAGCGCTTTTCCGTGTTAAAGAGATTATGTATCTGTGTGTGCGTGTGCCATTCATGGTCAGGTCCATTCCGGACGGTCATAATCCTTCCGAAATTACAGCAACCCCGTCGTCGCCATCACTGGCGCGCGTAAAGGAAGTAAGCCGTTTTATAGGGCTTGATGGCACTGCACAATTTTCCACACACAAAACTTTAACCGACCCGGGAAATGGCCCAGTTTAAATCGAACGACCTTGTTTCCCCGAGAAGGGAGGGGAAAATCCTTTACAGGAAGGCACCGTTCTAAAGCGGGAACAAAACGATAACAAGCTTCGGGAAAATGGAGCACTTCCTGGTTGGCATTAACTTTATGCTAATATAGAGCTAATTCCGTTCCGGTCGCATTTTCCGACGACGACGACGACAAGGATGAAACACCGGAAGACCAAAAGGGCCGGGAGGCTGGGAGCTTTCGGGCGAAACATAAACAAAAGGCAGCACAAACAGCCCCACGTGGTCCGGGCCCGGCCGGTCAGATGGCAGAAATGTTTGGTTTGCACGTGGTACACTATAAAGGGGGGCGGGAAAGGGTGGCACTCCGGCAGGTATGCAATGTTTGCTACTTGGGATGGGACGGCCAGTGAAGTCAGTGTTTGCCTTTGTTTGCCAACTTGTCAGGGGTGTGTCAAAGGGTTCGCTCTTGATGTTCGATTGGAACTGTGCTTTTTTTACAGATGAGCAAATAAGACGTGGCTTAAAATATTTTTTCCTACTTTAATCAAGATATGTTTTTAAATTAATCAAATTTACTAAGTTTAGTAGATGTAACAGATCAACCGGTGGAAGACTGTTTTTGCAATCCGTTTTGAAAATACTTACTTTTCCAGTAATTTGACGAAATGTCCTGCTTATCATCACTAAAAATAACATTGCTGAAAAATTCTTTCAAGCACTCATTTTAGTGCTGCAAACGTCAACATTTCAGACACTGTTTTTGTCTTTGAGTTGACCATTCATAAGTGTTTTTCGAAATTGCAACATATAAAAAGAATGGAACTCGTCATAAAACTCGATTTTTTCAGCACTATTCGTATTTATCCAACTCGACAGAGTACCGTAGGATAACAGTAGTTTATGAAACAAGTTGCAAAAAAAGTTTTTTTGCAATTCCGTCGTGAAACTACTTACTTTTCCTGTCATTCTTGAATGACGAAATAGCCTACTTTTCTGTACCAAAAATAAAAGAATCGAATAGCAACACTTTTCAAAATAAATGCTGAAAAGTTCTACTTTTCAGCACTGAAATGGGTGCTGAAAAGTTGAACTTTTCAGCACTTGTTTCGAAAAGTAACACTTTTAACTAGTTTTTTTAACTCGGTGAACCTCGTTGGATAAATGTACGACTCGTGCTGAAAAAATCCTCTTTTTGCAACTTGTTGCATAAACTACTATTTTAGCACTAGCAGTGTTGTAAATGCGTGATAGAAAAACATATCATTTGATGATTCTTGAACCAAAATATAAGAAAGTATAGCCAGCGTCACTATAGCTTGAGAAATCTCTTCTTTGATCTAGTGATTGTCAGCATGAGCATTCTCTTTCTATCACTGAGTTGCTGAGAATCTCGCGAAGGAAAGAGGGGCAATGAAAGCTAGGAGATGAGATTTCAGGCATGATTATTGTAGTCGCTGAGAACCTAATGTTTGATTTTTTTCACAACGCTGGGCACGAGTCGTAAATGTATCCAACGAGGATTACCAACATTTGAATTGGATGATTTCTCAAGTGAATGTTATTTGTCGTCGTATTAATTATGTCGTATCTAATAATCCTGTAAATTAACTTCACAATTTTTTATATGTTATGTAAAATTTCCCGACGAATCTGATAAAAATATCCCGACACCTTCAAAACATCATTTTAAGTTTTAATGCGACCATTCCAAATGTCAGGCTAGATTTTAGAAACTTTATACTATTTTTCCTGAAAAGCCTATCCAATAACCTTTCATTTGCGTCCAAGACTGCTAAAATCGAAAGAAATATCGCGAAGTTTTGATTTATTATTTTTACGGATCACCTTAACACGCCGTAGGTCACCCTAATGGTCAAACATAAAAATACGGAAAAAATCGGACAAGGAACTCCCAGAAAAAATTTGAACCCAATCGGAGATTTTTTTTTTTCAAATCATGTTTTTTTCGTAGAGAATTGCTTTATAAAAAGATCGACATTATAAAGTTTGTTATTTTTTTAACTAGTAAAACCAGAAAACAAGAAGTAGAAAAAAACCCTACAAATTTATACAAAATACTTAATTTGCAAATATAAAAAATTGTTCCTTGTCCCATGGTTTTAACAAAGTTTTGTTTTGATTAAAAATATATTTTCCCGGGTTTTTGAGCACGATCAGGCGTCCAGCTTAACAAAAATAAAGTCACTTTGACACAAAATTTCTATCTCTTAACGATTTCGAACTAGAAATTATTGAAAAATGTGACATATTAAAAATCCAAAAAAGAAATATCGAAAAATGAATTTCAGATTTCGTCATCAAGAGCTAAAATTACCCCTTAGAACAGAGTTTCACGAAAATCGATCAAGGGTCAAGTCAACTCAAATTGTCAAAAAATAATCCCAAAATGCAGTTTGATTTCCAATTCGAACTCATTTTCATTGAACAAGCATGACACTTTGAATATTTCAATAATCCTATTTTTCAATATTTTCGTTATTATGGCGTCATCCATAAAGTATGTCACGCTCTAGGGGGGGGGGGTCTGAGCAAGTGTGACATTGCATGTTATAAGTATAGGAAAAGCGTGACAAAGAGGGGGAGGGGGGTAAATTTTGGCTGATTTTAGAGTGACGTACTTTATGGATGAAGCCTATAGTTAACTATTATAACTTTTCAAGTAGAAGGTTTTCAGGTGACTCAAAACACCAACCTTCAACATTAAATTGGATGATGTGAGTTAGATCTAAAGCAGCAAGATTTTTTTTTGCATTTTTTAACGATTTTCGTAAAAAAAACACATTTTCAAAAAAAAAAATCTAAGGAATGGCTGAAACAATTTTACCTCGCTGCATTGCAAAAGAAAGATGATAAGTTGGGCTTTCAATGAAAAATACTGAGACATTTTAAACGCATGGCTAAATACACTTATTGATCAAATGAAAACACTTTTCGATTTGAAGGTCTCAACCAAAGAGCTCACAGCAGAAAATAATTAATTATGATTTTTCATGATGTTTTACGTAACATGTGCAAAAATTATGAATATCCGTTAACAAGATACTAAGATATGATTTCTTGAAAGAAAAATGTCAAAATTTGATACATTAACCGAACTTAAAGCTCCATGCGTCTCCCGCCAAATGTACTTATCTTTCGATTGATGTACCGAAATCCGATTATTTTTTTTTTTTTTTATCATAACTTAAAATTCTGTTAATGGATATTATCATTTTTGGATAGGTATGTTACGTAAACGTCCTGAAAAATCATCAAACAATATTACCAGCTGTAGGCTCTACCTCCAAAAACCTCCAAATCAGCAAATAAGGTTTTCATTTGAACTTATGAGGGTTTGAAAAATACGAGCCCAATTTTTTTGGCGAAGGAACATGCCATGCCACACTTGAGCCAATACGACTGATTTGGAATCTGCTGGTTTGACGTGGTTTGAAATATGTTTTTTTTTGTGATTAAACTACAAAAATTGTAAGCAGATTCCAATTTCCAGAAAGGAATTACTTTTTTTTCTTTTTACCCTTTAAACACCTCTGAAGAGGAAAAACGCACAAAGCGAAAGTCTGGCGTAGGGTAAGTCACAAGCACTTTTAAATAAGCATCTCCAGCGCCGTCGTCGTGCACGGAAGGCTGGCTTGAAGAGTCGGTATAGTACCCACGTGCAGCACTCTTGCACTTGGGGATACTGCAGTCACCTGGATTACTGACAAAGAGCGTGGATTGGGTGGGTGGGACGAATGTTCCGACGAGACTAATGAGGGAAGTGTAAACACACAAAATCATTAACTCGGGCTAATTGTAAACTCGTTTGCAGTCATCCTGGATTTTCGTTCCACGCAGGCAAAACTGTCGCATCACCGGGGCGAGATTGTAATGGTAACCAAATTGGGTTTTACTTTACGGTCTCGATAGCGATGGGGGGGTTTTTCCCGGGGAAAGTTTCGTACGAAAGCAGCTGTGCTACAAGTAATTCTAATGACCCATTTTGGGTAAAGTGGGTTTCAGTTATGCAATTTTGTGGCTGAGTCTTATACCTTTACGATGTGGCACCAGCCCAAGCTGGAGTATTGTCATTATGATAACATATTATCGTATGTACTGAGCTGGTAATTCTAGAGAATTTACATTATAATTCTATCGCCAGACTATGGGACAGGTGACAAACAACAGTCTTTCCCAGAAGCATTGTGCTAACTGCACCGGAATAAGACAAAAGAGCTTTCTTGGGAACAGATTTACACTGCACTTTGGGTCCAGGTGGTTGTCTTGACGGAATGAAGCCTCAGGCAGTTGCCGCAGGATGGTTTAGTACGTAATCCATGGTGTGATTTCGAAAAGGGAAGGAAGGATACGACATCTTATAGCATAATTGCTACAAACGCAGCAGGTGAACGTGTGCTACGTAATGGATGCGAATGAGATAAACTTAAGCTAACAGATTACACGACTGCTTGAGCAGATTGTTTCAACTGATTTTATATGGTATGATAGTTAGCAACAAGATTTTTTGTCAAATTGAATGACTAAATAAATTCATCAATGGTCTTGATTTATTACAAATTAATTCTCTTTTGTACCCACAACTTGTCTTCATATTATACACTCTCCCAAAAAATGTCATCTCCTCGATGGTTTTTGGTTATTCTAAAACAGAATCTCAATTTCTTGCCATCGTTTCAATCAATGTTCCAAGACTGTTCGAAAAAGATGCATAAAATATCATCCCCGTTCTACAAATCGACCCCTCCCTCTGGTGGGCAAAGAAGCACTACTATCTGCAGTGTGAGCAAACTATGAGATGGTAAACGGGATCATTTGTAAAGTACGTAGAGTTAGCGAATGTAAAAAACACGAAAAACGGAATAGACGGAAATCTGTTTTGAATTTATAACCAACAATTAAAAATAAATTTATTTGATTTCATTTTAGACTCAAATGAGTTAAACTGCCATTACAATTGGATAATCCAGTTTGAGAGTAATTTCATTTTAGGTTCGCTCGCCGGTACTTTATGATTAAACAGGGCTTTAAAAAGGATCGGTCACTGACAGAGATATTTGACAGTCCTCCGGAGTCAGCTACCAGCCACCATCGTCGAATGTTCACTGACAGCAGTGTTGGCATTCTCGCACCCTCACGAGAAAAAAAATCATCTCTCTTGAGTTCTCACCGCGAGTCCCGAGCAGCCGAGAGAAACTCGCCGATTGCCCGCTCTCTCCCCTGCTCGCGAACGGGCAAGCTCGCGAGAAATAATTTCCCGCTCACGAGAAGAAAAACAAGTTGGCAAAAACAACACAACTATTGAAGTTACACCTCTTTACCATCGTGTCGTTCGCATTCATAAACCTGATGAACGAATTGCTATCTTGGAACGAATGGCTAGCACGAAACGCTCGCGGCGAGAGCGAGAACGCGAGAAAAAAGGCGAGCGCGAGCGAGGAGAGGAAAGAACCACAAGTTCTCTCCCTCGCTCGCGAGTGAGAAATGCTTTTTATCTGCTCACTCGAATCCCAACACTGACTGACAGTTTCGGTCATAATCGGTTAATTGTGGTGAGTAGTGACAGCAATCATTTGACTACAGTCATGAGGAAGGTGTTCTAAATTTCGGTAGAACTCAAACAAACGAGCTCTGCGCGAATGAGAGAGGTGGTGAGAGTCAAAAGACTGTGTGAGTGACTTTGCGTTGCGCTCAGTCGTTCGGTCGTGTGTGAGAGAGCAGGATTTCAAAGTCAAAGAAAACGAAAGACGAGCTCTGTCAACTGTCAAAAAAAAAGTCGATTGATTTAGTGTAATGAGTGTAATACTTTATTTCTGAAAATAACGACATCGCTGGGAATGAATAACGCGAACATGTCGGTGCTATCTCTTTTGATGAAGTATCGGATTACGAAGTACACTTCTAGAGTTTTATTTGAATACGTAATATAAACATATGAAAGACAATAGTTTATTGGACCTTTTAAAAAAACCTTTAGACTTGAAAATTATGATTTTCAAATAAGATAGTGAAATTTTTGTCTCTGTTTATAATCATTCAAAACGTTATTTACAAACTACCCCCGACCCTAACCGAGAGCCATGCTGCAAAAATTTACATATAAATAAATTCTGCTTCTAGCACATTAAACTTTTCACTTGAGCACTCGCAGTTTGTCGGATCGATCCTTGGCTTGGGCCATGGGTTCAACATGCAGGGTGGGGGTGGGTGACCAATCAGGAAGGTCTTATTGGGTTCTTGTGACACACAGTCAAGCGGCCACATCCAGCGTTTGGCACAGTATTGAATGGAAACGTTCATGGGCATGAGTTGGATAAACAGTGGTGAGGTGCTCCCATGGGAAAACAGACATTTGTAAACACTTTGGAAGCTGCCTGACTATTGGTTATTGGAAGCGAAGCCGTTTGAATTTAATTATGCAATAAGTTTCACCAGATACATGTGAATGCAAATCAAATGTGTCAATCGAGGTTATTTTGCAGTCTATACTATAGCTACTGATAACTGTTCAATTCTCAGATTTATTCGTACTTGTATATCGGAGAGAAATTTGTTTCTATTCCTCTTCTTGTTCTAGTTTGCTCCAAAGCAAGAGTACAGTTGAGCAAAGCAAAGATTTAAAAAAATGAAGAGAGTTACTCTCTTACTCACTGTCATGACCCGAAAAGTCAGCGAAAGACAGTTCATATTCGACCGTTATTAAAGTAGCTTTAAAAGTTTTCTTATTCTAATTAACTTTTAATATGGTAATAACACACTCACAACGATCTTTTTGAACTAACTACGTACGAAGCAAGTATCCTACAGTGACCAGATTTACCCCCACAGTCGTTACCCCCAAAATCACCAACGCGTCACCCCGGTCGTCAGTTCCCGTGGCGTTCCGTCGTCGTTGTTGTCTCGCACAATAATAAGCCAATTAACATTTTGTGTTTCGCGAAAAGATACCTACCCCGTCTTCGTCGTGGTGTGCTGACTTGTTATTTTTAGCCGTCAGCATCACAACAATTAGACCGAATCGTGCAAAGTTTGCCCGTCATCGTTTGCTCCCTTTGTTGGTGTATCAATAGCTGTTTTTTGCTCTTTTTTGTTTTTTTTTCGGGATGTTTTTAACAGACGAAAATTTGTTGTTATTTGAAAAGATCGAAAAATGTTAAATTTTGACATTTTATTAATTACAAGATTTGCAATTAATATTTGTTTACTGCTGGAATGTCGGCATGGTAATGATTCCCAAAATTACCTCATTATGGTTGGCATTTGGATTGATTTACCCCACCGCCCCACGTGGCAGTCCCCCTACTACGGTATTGTTCACCGGGGACCGTTTCTGGCAGCAGCTGTCAGATTTAATTGGCTTGGCCCATGATGAGACGCCACGGATTGAGTTGAGATTACATAGCGGCCAGCTCAACAGTAGACACGCTCTTCTTAGAAAACACTTTTATCTTGAAATTTGGAAATTTGATCATTTTTCATCATCAATTCATCAACGACTAGTTTCAAAAATTATCAAAAGAAATTGCTTCTCTAACCTAGTTTACCATCAACTGGGATGAATTTGAATGAATGGTTTCAAACGATTAGTTGTGCACCCTACCATTATTTCAATTAGAACACTTCCATGTTCTTTCAAATGAAAACCTGTAATTCTACCTCCATCAATGACGACGGCCTTTCAATGAGAACGAAAAGAGGTAGAAAAAAGTGGTGGCAAACTAAAAAGTGAAGTGTCATTTAATTGAATCAAAACAGCTCGGCCTGTCTTTAGTCTCTTGCCCATTTTTTCCTCCACCACTACTTCAAAAGAATGTTCCCGTCCAACCGACGACGACCATTGAGCGGTGCTTAGCCAACGAGGTGTAAACGTGCTTAGCCAAGCGGTTCTTCCTCAATGAATTAGAAGAGCGGCTTCATTTTCAATGACGCTTCCTGTGCTGGGCGTCACCGGGTGTCAACCGTTGCCATCCGTCGTCCGGAATTGCTACCGGGTTGAATAGGCCTTTTTTGGCTCTCGAACTTGCACCGTCCATCGTAATGGTCGGGAACAACCTTCGTTTTTGCCCATCGTCATTTTCAAAAGCCGGAAGAATCAACCACATTCCCGAACGCGATGACGATGGCAGTTGAGTCAGCAGCAAACTATGCCTCTGCCGCTTCTTCCGCTTTTCCTTCCGATCCGAATCGTTGGAAAAGGTCAAACTGCACAAGCACACATATGGCACTTGAATGGAAATGTTAGAACACTTTGCGGGATGTCATCGGGATCCGGATAGGGGAAGGAAGTATTTAGTTTATGATACAAGTTTCGATTGTATATCTGAATTTATCAGAATCATGATTTTTTTGCCTTTCTTACTAAAGAAAGGTATAGGTTTTACTTTAAGCCAGGACGTCATTTTCATCTTCGTAAATATGTCGATTCAGCATGAATTTTAAGCGGAAAAATCGTCAAAAAATCACACTGCATCGATTTTCGACGCTCTATCGATTCACCTTGACAGAACTCGTCTATCTCGAATCCTCGAATTTTGAGAAAATAAATTCCGTGGAGGTCGAGTGATGTTCGTATGTGGTAAACTTTGCAAAATTTTGTGTCGCGCCGTTCTCAGCTCCCATAAATCCGATTTCGATTCTTCTGAATGCAGATGAAAGCTAGTGTGCTGAACCTGGGCGAGTTGCCGCGCAAATTTCGAAATATCCATCTGTTTTCGGATGCGGCCAGACTTTTCAACAAAATACACAGTTTTCAAATGAAAATATGGTAATTTTTTCATTTTCATATTTTTATTTATCTCAAAAATGCATTTTCGAGTTCTACAACCTCCCAAATTTTCATCCAGATCCATAATCTGGTTCTGGAGTTAGAGCCGTTTGATTAACCTACCAAAAGAAAAAAAATCCCTAAAAAAAGGTAAAAGCCCACCTGGTGACCTTCGCCAACATTTTTCATTTCTGATTTTATTCAAAATTTCTTGCTACATTCATAGTACAGACCATGAGTGAGCATCTGAAACAAATTCGACATCGATCGGCAATCCCGATCAATTTTTAGAACGATTTACTTTTTGCTTTTCTTACTAAAGAAAGGTATAGGTTTTACTTTAAGCCAGGACGTCATTTTCATCTTCGTTAATATGTCGATTCAGCATGAATTTTAAGCGGAAAAATCGTCAAAAAATCACACTGCATCGATTTTTGACGCTTCGTCGCCAAGTCGACAAGTTGTCAAGTTGAGCTTCGAATACTGGCGCGAGAATGCTGGCGCATATATTTGCTGGCTCGACTTATACTCGTTTGTAGTAGCTTGTCTACCGATGTTTTCTACAACATGTAAGATATCGTAGCTTTTCGGTTTCTTTTGCCCTGTCCGTTTTTACATATCTGTCCAATGTTTATTTAAAAACTTTTGTGACATAGGACATTCATCCGGCTACAATCAATTTGTTTCCCGTGCGCTCCTAAAAACGCCTAAATGTAGACTTCATTTGTCGTAAGTTTATCTAACAGGGTTCATTGGATTCCAATAGGAGCTTTCCAAGCTTTCATCGTTTATATCGTTTTCAATGTTTTCAATGCTGGCGACGCCAATGGCTTTCTACCTAAGGTTCTCGCGATTGAGTGTGTAGTGGTGCGGTTGTTGAAAATAGCTATCTCTGACTCTGTCACTTTTTTAGATTCTTAGGTTAGGTTAGGTTTTTTTAGCTTCTTAGGTTAGCTTCCCTGCACCGTGCGGCACACGCGGTTCACCGAAGCTAAAAAACCAAAACCGCGGTGTGCATTGTCACTGGCGCATGGGAAGCTTGCTATGTTTGTCATAAACGCTTGTTTGATTACAAACGTACAAGCATATTGTACGATAGAATTAATTCTTTTGGTGAAAATTGCGTTTTTTATTTCTTTTGGAAATCATATCATTTATAATACTTTGCTTTCATCATAAGACTTTCTTTTGTGCTGACGTTATAAATAAACAAAGTCGATGTTATGAATTGAAAAAAGTTCTACCATTGTTATATTCTTTAGTAAGAAAGGCTCTATCTCACCCCAGGTGGGATTAAATCGGGTTTTTTTTGATGACTTGACATTTTAACAAAGAAAATAAATAAAAAAATATGCAAATCTTGACTCTCCCAAACGAAAGCTTTTGGTTCAAAAATGTATGGACAAAGTTTATTCTAATCTTTTCAGAACAACTTAAGAGCTTCATTTTATTAATAGTTGATTGGTAGTTTACCATTTTTCATACAAATTAAATAACATCCATTTGAAAGAATGCAACTTTACAGAAAAATATGCGAAAAACTAGCTAAAATAAAAAAAATACGAATTAACAGGCCCATTATTTTTTTTTTTTTGTATCTTGTGACGAGGGACGGTGTCCCATTTTTATCAGTCAGTTTTAACGCAAAATATACGTGTTTTTCAATTCACAGCAAAATTCCCTGTACTCAACCATCAAAAATATTTAGATAAACCATTTGGTCGGCCAGGGGGCCGTCTCTGATTTCCCTACGTTGTGTTTTATCTGTAAAGGCGCTTAGAATCTTCCAAAATTGAAAAAAAAACAACGCACGAAGAGGCAGAGTACTTTTATTGAGTAATTAAAATTAAACTTAAGGAGCCATTACACTACCGCAAACAAACAAACAAACTCAAACTTTTTCGTGTTTGACAGTTTGCCAAACTCGCAAAATTGTTTGCGGCAAACTCGCAAACAAGGCTGACGTTTGTACAAACAAATCCGGGCAAACAAACAAAGCTGGCAAACTGACAAAAAGTGCGAGTTTGTTTGTTTGTTTGCCGTAGTGTAATAGCTCCTTTAAACAACATTGTCTTGCGGGATGTAAACACATATGGGACGTACATATGTGACGTCTTGCACAAACACAATTTTATGTAAAAGTGTATATCTTGAGTTTATTTTGAATGGGTCCTATAAACATATGAAAGACAATAGTTTATAGGTCCTTTTCAAAAAAAAAACTCTAGATATGCTATTATTGCTTAATAAATTCCATAACGAAAAACCATGCAATATCGCAGATTCAAGTAATACTTAGAATTTTTCATAAAATGAATTTTAAATCTATTTTTAAACTTTATTTCATGAACATCTTTTTTCCATAAAAAGTAAAATGGTTCACACCATTTTTTTTTTTTTTGCTGAAATTCTGTAAAGTTTTACTGAATTTTCATTTACTGAAATTTCAATAAACGATTTAGTAATTAAGATTTTACCTAAACCTCAGTTAACTGATTTTTGTCACTTTGACAGATGATTTACTGAAATTTCACTAAAATGGTTGTCAAAGCAACTAAATTTCAGCAAAGGAAACGTCATATTATTTTGCTGAAAATTCTGAAGATTCAGCAATCATTGCAGGTTTTTCAGTTATCAAAATTTGATTTTGGTTGTCATTAAAATACTGTTATTAATTCATTTATTTCATCAATCGTCCAATCCTAAAAAAAAACAGGTGGTTAGCATCGAGGCATTTGTTATTAACATTTTTCTTACCTTTGTTTCTAAAGATCACAATACAAAATTATAAAAAAAAACAACACGTGTTTGTAAATGAAGTTTAGTGTAACAGTGCGCCCTTTACCCTAATAAGCTATTTTATAGCAAAATGAATTGTGAGAGGAAAATCGAGAGAAGAGAGCCGTACGGGAGAGCCCGACGGCGCAAGCTAGGTTGATGTGCAATCGAAATGTAAATAAAGTTAAGATTTCAGCCAACATCCAAACGGCTCGGTTCGCAGAACCCCCCCGCGTATTTTGTACCGCCCGATCATCGCGAAATAAAGTTCTGTGCGCGTAACAAGCCGTGTTCTTCTTCGATCCGTGACTTGAAGAACAGAGGCCGTTGACCTCCCCAAGTGTGCTCTGGACGAGCAGAAGACACCCCCATACAGTCCACTATTTTTGAAGGGCTCGATCCGGAACAACACGTTTGAAAGAGGATTTTCTCTCGGCAGCATCCAAACAATAAGTCAGAAGTGACATTTCAGTTTGAGAGATATGCAGTTACTGATTTTTCAGTAATGTTTTTGTTTATTATCGAATTTCAGCAAATGTGATGATTTTTAAATCGCATTCAGTTATTTATTTTTCTGAAATTGCAACCCAATATTTGTTGTGTTGACAAAGATATTAGATCATAGTCTTTTGTTATCATTTCAAAATATGTTGCAAATGGAAGAAAATGTTTTTTTTTTGTTTCGGTATATAGCATACATTTTGCCTATCAAGGTAAATTTAAGCATCAAAATCAAATTTAAGCATTTTAGCTTGCTAAAAATTTCTGTCCCTGTTCCAATTGTAATCAAGATTGTCACCATTCAATGGGGATCAACTAATTCTGTGATTTCAAGCCAACAAATAACAAATATATTGAAAAATAGTTGTTATGGCTATTCTAAAACATTCCGGGGACCAAGTGTTTTTTTTTAATTATTAGGGTAATTCTCCGCCAACTCACACAGCAGTTGCCCCGACCTCTCTTCGATTTGCGTGGAACTTTGTCTTAAGGGGTAACTTTTGTCCCTGATCACGAATCAGAGGTCCGTTTTTTAATATCTCGTGACGGAGGGGCGGTACGACCCCTTCCATTTTTGAACATGCGAAAAAAGAGGTATTTTTCAATAAATTGCAGCCTCAAACGATGATGAGATAGAAATTTGGTGTCAAAGGAACTTTTATGTAAAATAAGATTTAATGGCGTACTCAGAGTTCCCAAAAAAGGTATTTTTCACCGAAAAAAAACACTAAAAAAGTTTTAAAAATTCTTTCATTTTCCGTTACCTGACTGTAAAAATTTTTGGAACTTGTCATTATCGCGATTTTACGAAAAAAAAATTTGAATAAGTTACTTTTTGCGTGTCTCTCTGTTTCGTCGCAAGCAAACTGTTTCGTTATAAGCAAACCCCTTATGTATATCCAAATTTTTGTAATTTTCTGCTCTACAACTTTGTAGAACATCGTTACACTCTAAATAATAACCCTGCAAAGTTAGAAAAAAACACGAAATTTTAAAATGAAAAATTTTGTTCTAAATGAAAAAATGACCCTTCTGGGTCAATGTAGATTCGAAAAGAACATCAAATTTCCCTTACTTCCCTTCCTCCTTCCCTTTTTGATGTCATTTTCCCCAAACAATTTTACATAAGAAAATCCTCTCTAGATAATTTTTTTGATATAACTCAAAATGTTGTTATTTGTATTATGTCTATGAATATTTGCCTAGAAAAAATGCTGCACAAATGGAAAACTGGGTTAATTTAAGTAGTTCTGCTTTATTCGGTACCGTCATCAAAATTGGGTCATACAAATTTCAGCATTTTTGTATGACCCAATGATTACGGTACTCGATTATGGAGCTGTCAGAAAAATACGAATTATAATTGCTTCTGCTTGAATTTTTACCGAAATCGATCGAATTTACCAATTTTTCAACTGCTTAACAATTTGGTAAACTGAAGCTACCAAAATAGGAAAATATAAATAATGTGGAAAAAATATTTAATTCAACAGAAACTGATCAAAATTTCACCAGTTCCTTATGTAAAAATACACTTTTTTAACACAAAATCTGTCACCATTCCCAGATGCAATATTACCATATTTGTTTTTTGTGTATGTACTCACAAAAATCATGCTCATAATCTGAGTCTCATTCAACAACTTTTGACCCACTCCCCCTATGTCGCAAGGAAAAACGATCGTTTCGTCAGTGTGTTCTTCACCTCAAGCACGCCCGGACAGTCACAGTCACACATCACTCACATTCATCATCGATGCTTCACCGGAAGGATGGTGTTCACTGCTGCTCTATGCAGTGCAGAACGACGACGACGTCCTGAAGTGCTGAACCCGAACAAGGATTAAGACGTGCCTATGCAAAAGCCACATGCTTTAATCACTCTTCCTGCTGCTTGGCACCCCGGAAGCAGTGTGGAGAACAGGGGCCAGCAGGTGGAGCCCTCTCGACCAACACAGGTCTTCCTTGGAGGTAGACAACATTTCGAAATCCTCCTCGAAAACAGAATAGCGTCATCATTATCACTTGCATGAGGCTTGTAGGGAGGGGGTGGTGGGAAACACTTTCCGACACTTACAATGCTCACACGTACACACACATACAGTGAGAGAGCGTCGGTAAACGGATTGATGTTGTAAAATGTAGTGAAAATGTGCAATTCATAACACACAGCATCCATGGGGGCAGTCGGTGGGTGTGTGTGTTTGTTCATCTGGAAACATAACACACTCGACCTGATTTTCCTGGAAATCCATGCTTCGTCAAACGTTAGTGTTTATCGATAGGCTTAACTTTTGAGTGCTGCATCAGCTTCGGAGATATGTTTTCCATGGAATTTATGCAATCATTGAAATTTATTTGCCATGATAATGGATTGAACAATATCGAGTTCAAGCAAACTAGAAGAGGCTACAAGGTTATTGATTTGATTTATTTTAACTAAAAATCCTTATGAAAACATAACTACATGACATTTTTATTGAAAACATTTAGTATAGCAAAAAACTGTTAGAATCTGAAGCAAGCCAAAATGATCCATCACGAGTTTGAGGGCACGTCCGTGCAAACACACGAATAAATTACATTATCACCATTGATGATATTTGTTCTATAAATAAGGAAGCCAAAGCCAAACCAAATATCGTTCATTTCATTTCGACAAACAGTAGCAGAATCGCCAGGAGGCCACAAACACAGACTGAGAGGAATCTGGGAGAAAAAAAAAACTCGACATTTTCCTCGAGATGTTAGTTCTGTGCGTTGATTGCGTTGGAATTTGGTCAGTGTTTGAGAGATTTGGAGCAAAACAAAAATCCTAGAATCCAACATCGTTCACTTTCGTTCAGTCCGGAAGTGTGGAAATTGTATCTCATCCGAGAGGGAAACGGGTTTTGGACCAGGAAGGCAAAATAATGAAATTATGAGCCCTTTAACCACAACCGTAAATGATATCTATGTATTTTATATGTGTACGTGTGTGTGATTCTGGTGAGCCATCGTCCCATGGTGGTCGTGGTACATATTAGGGTCAGTTTTTTCCACCCAAGCTCGCACGTTATTATCGCCTTTTTTCTGAGGTTTCCCGCAAATTTCATAACAATAATGGAAAACCGTGTAAGTGTAAGTATATGTGAGTTGCTTTAACGAGTTTTTTGGGGCGAGCACGATGGTTATGTTGTGGTATAAGCTTAATCTACCTCGACCCACAGCCAGACAGCCAAAAACGATTTTGATTACGCCACTAACTAAGGATGATGGTTTGAACGTGCTCTAATTATGCGTGAGAAAGTTCTCACTTTTGGGTAAACCTCCGGATTAGTGTCCGGAATTTCACCGCAAAAACGAAATTTCCACGCGCGCACACACTCTTACACATTTTAACAAACTAAACTACCACGTACTTCAGGAATAGCTGTCCGTACTGATCAGCAGTTGAAGAGGGCACTGCTAGGTGAAAACTTTCTCCTTGGAAAAATCATGACCGAGTTTTTTTTGTGAGTTTGTACTAACTTAACTTCGTTGCATAATTTTCTTAAGTTTCCTCAAATTTAAATAAAAAAAAACAACAATCATGTTATGATAGCCAGACTTGCAAAAAGATCCCAATTTAGTAGTTTCTCCAGAGAGAAACTTTCTTTTTTCACATTGAAGAGGGATTTCAAAATAACAGGGTTTTTTGTCATCGGCCAAACTTGTCCTTCGACCAGAAGAAAAACGTTAGTTGGTAGTGTAATTAAAATTCTCCCAGCTGCCTCTGAGCAGGAGATGAAGAAAGTTTTTAGGAGGCGCACCAAAACTAATTATTATCTGAGGTTGAGAAAGCATTGAGAAAGTGAAAGACGGTGACTGCGTTCAATTTGAGTGCGATTTAAATTTAGTTCCTGACGGCAATTTTCAACTTTGTTATGGCAATTATGCTCTACTGAATGTCCTGAATCAAGATAGTACTGTATGATAACACAATAAATTAAACATTATAACCATCCGGGCTAAACAAAGCGTTCGAAAATATCAGCACCAGTGTCCGGAAAAGCAGTGTGAGCAAATGTTTGTGCCACACAAATAAAGCCAATGTGTAATAAAGTTCCAACTTTCGAGTAGATTCGGATGCACAATGTACTACAATCATCAGCTCGGAGCGATCCCGTAGCCATGTACGGGTAATGGATGGTTTAATTTAATTTGAAAATTGTTTACACGCCAGTATGCGGAAAATGGTTGCTGGTGTTGCCGAGAAACTGCACTGCGTGGGAAAGCGAAAATTGTTGAATTGTTTAACTGTTGGTTGGTTAATAAACAAGATGTGGTAGGATCGTGTTGATGAAATGCTGCCATCTGTACAAACCATCGTAATAAAGTGTAATTTTCAGTTTTGAACATTCCCACATAAAGGGATTAAAAAACAAATTAATATCTGGGTAATTCTCTACCAACTCACACGAAATCGGGAAAAGTTGCCCCGACCCCTCTTCGATTTGCGTGAAACTTTGTCCTAAGGGGTAACTTTTGTCCCTGATCACGAATCCGAGGTCCGTTTTTTGATATCTCGTGACGGAGGGGCGGTACGACCCCTTCCATTTTTGAACATGCGAAAAAAGAGGTGTTTTTCAATAATTTGCAGCCTGAAACGGTGATGAGACAGAAATTTGGTGTCAAAGGGACTTTTATGTAAAATTAGACGCCCAATTTGATGGTGTACTCAGAATTCCGAAAAAACGTATTTTTCATCGAAAAAAACACTAAAAAAGTTTTAAAAATTCTCCCATTTTCCGTTACTCGACTGTAAAAAATTTTGGAACATGTCATTTTATGGGAAATTTAATGTACTTTTCGAATCTACATTGTCCCAGAAGGGTCATTTTTTCATTTAGAACAAAATTTTTCATTTTAAAATTTCGTGTTTTTTCTAACTTTGCAGGGTTATTTTTTAGAGTGTAACAATGTTCTACAAAGTTGTAGAGCAGACAATTACAAAAATTTTGATATGTAGACATAAGGGGTTTGCTTATAAACATCACAAGTTATCGCGATTTTACAAAAAAAAGTTTTGAAAAAGTTACTTTTTGCGTTTCTCTTTGTTTCGTCGTCCGTGTCTGTCGCGGGTGACCATGAACGGCCATGATCGATGACGACCAACTTTTTCAAAACTTTTTTTCGTAAAATCGCGATAACTCGTGATGTTTATAAGCAAACCCCTTATGTCTACATATCAAAATTTTTGTAATTGTCTGCTCTACAACTTTGTAGAACATTGTTACACTCTAAAAAATAACCCTGCAAAGTTAGAAAAACACGAAATTTTAAAATGAAAATTTTGTTCTAAATGAAAAATGACCCTTCTGGGACAATGTAGATTCGAAAAGTACATTAAATTTCCCATAAAATGACATGTTCCAAAATTTTTACAGTCGAGTAACGGAAAATGGAGAATTTTAAAACTTTTAGTGTTTTTCGATGAAAATACGTTTTCGGAATTCTGAGTACGCCATCAAATCGGGCGTCTAATTTTACATAAAAGTCCCTTTGACACCAAATTTCTATCTCATCACCGTTTCAGGCTGCAAATTATTGAAAAACACCTCTTTTTTCGCATGTTCAAAAATGGAAGGGGTCGTACCGCCCCTCCGTCACGAGATATCAAAAAACGGACCTCGGATTCGTGATCAGGGACAAAAGTTACCCCTTAGGACAAAGTTTCACGCAAATCGAAGAGGGGTCGGGGCAACTGCTGTGTGAGTTGGCGGAGAATTACCCATCTTCAATTATTCGTTGCTTACCCAACAACTGCACTAACTACCACACACTATTACATCAAACTCGGAGTGCAGTACGGAATGTCCACGCATTTTTCCTCCTCTGTTGATTCTTTAGGGTCCATTCACAGAATCTGTCTCATGCGGTTTATGCAGCGCAGTACCCAAAGTACTAGGGGAAATTCTCGTATGTTTGGCAGGTTAAGCACTCGCTCCTAACTCCATCCAATTTGCTGATTTTCACTATTTAAACAACAAATTTTGCAAAACTTTTGATAGAAACTTGCTCGAAACTTGATTTCACTCGATTTCAGTTGAAAAACGCTTTTAATTAGCTTTAATTGAATGTTAAAGTTCTGACCTGCCAACATTAGAGGCACGCTGGAATTAGATGCTGTTCCCCTATTATCATTTATTATTACCATTTTGGTTAAAAAAAATTCAATCCCTTCAAATAGATTGCTTTGATTTTTCGATCTATACCAAGAAAAAGAGAAGTTTCCATAGAAATTACCCCTTGTTCTGCAGCTTGGGATTTTGTGTAAAATGAAATGTAATTTAATGTAAAATGTAATGATCTTTCAGAATGCTTTTGTTGGACTGGCTGTGCTTGTGTTTGATTCTAATCTAATCTTATCTGATCCAATCTAACACAATTACTGTAATCCCAAAACAATAAACATAGAATAAAATATTTTCAAATTTCAATTTGTTAATCCCGAATCTGAAAATAATATTCCAGCCAAGACTTAAACTTTATGTTTCTTGCCTGATATCTGTAGACCCGAGCATGGGTAAATAACAAGGGAAACGCAAAATAATACCATTCAATGGTATCAATACCAAATTTTGGTTTTCGCGAGCCCTTGAAAAAATGTCTAAAGTGTAAGTTAATACCAACCTGTGGTATTATACCAAATTTTGGTATTGTTTTGTTATTGGGCAAATTTTAAGAAAGTGTCGAATTTTGTCTTACTGTTACTTACTTACATTCTTTAAAACGCAAATCTACTCCAAATCAAAGCCAACTATTTTATTTTGGTCTAAAAAAGTCATTTAAAGATCTTTATAAATTAGGGAATACCATACATTGGTATTGTAAAGGTATTTTAAACAAAACTATTATAAAATAAAGGTAATTCATAAAAATCTATTTCAAATGATGTTTAACATTCTTAAAAGTTTGCTGATACATTTGAAAATGATAAGAAAAACATTTATATATTTAGACGATTTATTTTACGACAACAATAGGTTTAACGTGAATAATTCAAAATTTTAGAATGGATTTTACTTAACATTGTGTGCCTTTTCATCATAATCGATAAACTCAAAAAATAATGTCAATCTTTGTTAATTTGATAAAATAACTCTTACAATACCAAAATGTTGGTATGCATGTGGTATTCGAACATCGTTCTTAAATCTTTTTAATATTGGATTTGTGTTGAATCCTATTCAGTTGGAATCATGCATCCTCGAAAATCCCTCGAAAAATGCCACGCTGTCTGGGCTATAGCCTTTCTCGTTCTGCTTTAGTTGGTTTCTCTTTCTTTGAATTTCCTGATATTTTTGCCTGTAGCTAAAACATGTTGATGCAGCAGCAGCTCGTTTTCAACAATCCTTGATAGCTCAGTTGGTAAACGGGTAGCTAAAATGGTGTCTGCACATTACCTGCCATGAGTTCGATTCCAGTATTCCTCTAGTTTTCTTTACCTGATATTTTTTGGCTCTCCAAAGCAAGACTTCGTTTTCCTGCCTGTTCGAAGGATTTAAATATAGCATCAAAATTCTACCCATTTCTCATTGCAATCCCATTAGCTAAATTGAATTCCCGCTGTAATCCTATAGAGAATTCTCATTATTTTTTGTCCAATGAGTTTTTTATTTACCCGGAAAGTTTTTATTTGTCTGGTATTCATTTGCCCTTGGAATGGCACGTTTTGGTATTGCTTTGGTCTTCCCCATACAGTTTTTTTGGTATGATTTCATGGTATTATACCATCTATTACTGGGCAACCAAGGGCACATTTTGGTATTTGTTATTATGCCAAGTAATACCAAAATATGGTATTCCCGTGTTATTTACCCCTGCTCGGGGACAAGGACAAGAGACAACAAAACTTTGCTTGCAGCTATTTTAATAAGGATATGAATCGAACATTAATTTACTTTTTAAAGTCCAAATTAAAAAAAAAATAGATTTTACATGTTTTATGTGACTTTGCCAATGAGGTAAGAGACCAATATTTCCCACTTTTAAGTCAGATTAATTATGCAGTATTTTTTGTTTTGTCCAAGATTTTGCCTTAACACGCTATGTTTTGACTTAAAAGCGAATGGTTTTTGGATTGGAAAAGTCATTTCAAAATTATGAAAAACATCAAATAGGCAAAAGATAATGATTCAAGGTTGTAAAATAGTCCTTAAATTACACTCAAAGTTTAGAGTCGAGAGAATTGTTCCCTCAAAATTTATTGAGAGCTCACACCATCATAACAAATGTGTTCATTCATAAATCGAAACAATAAATCTCCAATAAGTGTCTTACATCTACATCTGACCACTCCTTGGTCACCAAGCTGTGGTGGCCGAGGCAGTTAAGTCATTGGGTTAGTCTGCTTGACAACAAAAATTGCTTAAAATGTCCTCGGGAAGAATAATACTATTATGCTAGAATTATGAAATGCTTATGATAAGCTTAAACGCTGGAAGATAATTTTGATAACATATGCTGCTTCCAAAAGTGTTCAAAATATCTGAGAATTCATGAAAGTACTGTTTCTTCATGTTTTACCTCTTTGTTTTTGGAATGTGAACCCAAGATTCAAAATTTTAAAAAAGATTGTAAGTGTCCCACTTCATTATTATCTTTAAGATATTAAGGTTATTGCATTTTTTAAAACATTTGTTTCAATAGAGCCATTTTTCTGGTAATTTTGTACCTGACCCATTACGATTTCAATGAAACTATGTAGACATGTTATCCTAGGCTTATATGAGCCATTTTTGTGTATATGGAGCCAGTTGTACACGAGAATGACATTTGAGAATGGCGTAAGTTATTTAAATATTGTTGTATTTCGTAAATTATTAACGTATCTCGAAGCCGTTGTATCGTATCAAAAAGTGATCAAAGACAAACTTGTTGGAAATTGGACGGGCTTTTTGAGAAAAATACATGCCACCTCTATGAGATTTTTGGATTTTGAAGTTTAAAAGATAAATTTTAAGATGATGTGACAATTTTACATAAAAGTCTCCATATTGACCATTGTCCTAAGTTAAATCCTTGTGAAGATACAAACACATTTAATAAATATGTATTGACGTTATTTCAATATAACTATTTGCCTTCGACAAGTAATTATGACAAGAAATTCTGTTTTGCAAAAACTGGGAAACTTATGTGCTAAAAAGAGACATGCTACCTGAATGGCTATCAAGGGAGCATGGATCAACTCAATCTGGACAGTACAGAGTGCCTAATAGAGTGGCAATAATGATGAGAAACGGCTGTTCTACTCACCGCTGACCACTGCTAGAGTACAAAAGCTGTGAAATTACTCACTTGGGAATGTCTTTGAAGTTTGCGATGTTTTGTGGCTGTTGTTTGCCATCTCTGTCAAATGAACACATGACATGTATTATGAGGTGCTCTGGGTTTCTTTTTGAAACTTCTTGCCTGCAGCTTCTCACTGCTCAGATTCCTATTTGACAAATTAAGCTACATTGAGAACACAAAGCGGGCCACATTCCATTGATCACGGTAACAATGTCGTGCCACAGCACCGTAAATCATTCATGGAGTAACAATTAGCTAGTACAATTATTTCACACCCACCCATTCATTTGTTCCGTTTTGTCCCCGGTTGCAGCTACAATTGCCCCACCCCCACACACTGTTGGGTAAACTTTGTCGTTACACGCCAATCGGCTTAGTTAGCCGTGAACCGCAAACTAACTAAACTTGATCCATCCATCATTTACGCGACCACGCACCTGGCAAATGCACAACTTCTGCCAATAATGTGAATCGTTTATGTCACACAATGGGGACTGTGCTTGAGTTGGTGCAGTAGGGTACTTATTGGTGTACATTATATGTATTTTTGAGTATTTTTTCGAAAAATGAATTTCATTTTTTTAAGAATTAATTAAGTACTATCAATTTAATAAAGGGTTCATCCAAACAATTAATTAAAAATTCTCTACTTCAAATTGGTGGTTTCTCGACTAAAGTATTTCAGTTATTGGTTTGATAGTAAACAACTTAAATTTAACAGGCAGAAACAGCATTAAATTTGCATGCACGAAATGTCCGTTAAGCATTCTCATTTTAAAAAGTATTCTAAATTAACCAACTCCCATCACCAAAATTTGCAAGTCAGCCTTTTCCTCCACTTTAGTAAGATACTTTCGTAATTTGATGCCCCCCTTGATAAACTTGTTTGTCATTTTCGGGCGCTGCCATTACTTCGTAACCGCAAACTATGCAAAGTCCTTAACACAGAGCACCAGGAGAATTTTCTGCCAAAAAACTCAAACCAGCAGCAGTATGCATTCTCAAATTACATCGGGCCAAAAAAATGCCATCCTCTCGAAACCACGAAACTCCCTAACTTGGGACGGTATAGTTGGCGAAAAGTTTCGTGAATACCAGAAAATGACCTCCCATCACTCACAGCTCTGTTGACAATTTGTCGATGAGCTTTTCCTCAGTGGTGGAGTGAATTGTGCAGGGGGTACACCAGCAATCTATTAACCTACTTGTGAAATTTCAATTTTATTTAGATAAAGTATCACTTGTAAGCTGCTCCTTCGACGAGGGCGTCTTCGTTCATCGGTTTCTTTCAAAAAAGGGACAACAACAAAAAGAGTCTAACTGTTCCTCCCAGCCATCCACAAATCACCCTCCCCGCGATGAAGTGGTGTCACAGTAAACAAATTACCCCCTGGCTACTAGTTGGTTGGCTGGGAAAGTTCTTCACTGTTGTTCCCAAGTCCCAAGTTTGCTGAAAGCACTGAGCAGCATCGTTAAGCTGCTTACATCACCATCGTCATCATCGGCTACTGGTATGGAGAAGCTCCTTCGACAGCAGTAGAGTAGAGCTCTGTCAGGGAATTCTGGAGTGGCCTTTTCAGAGCTTTTTCTTTTTTTTTTTCAAAGCAATTTTCTGCTACTGATGCAGCTGTACTCTAGCTGGGGTTCTTAAAGGAGTTTCGAAATAAAATTGATTGATAAGTTTTATAACAACTTTGCTTTTAAATTATTTGATTTTAAATACTTCTAAAAATCTTGTAAATATCTCTTAAATGCAAATTTAGTACATTAGAAAACTAGTTCCAGAACCCCTGTCCTCGCATCTGGAGAATAGAATGATCTACAACCGCAGTGGGGTGCATCATCCTTCACTCCCTACTTTACCCATTTATTGGTGTGGTTCTGTTGATAAACTATTCAGCAGCTGTCCGATTTTGAAGATTTGTTGGTACTCATTAATTATTACCAGCACTTGCCCCTGTTTCAATACAATAACCATGTGCAAAGTGCAATTATCATTAGTTTTTTAAAAACAAACAAATCGGCTTTCACTAAAACCGGATGCAGACTCAAGGTTGGTTTACACTCCAAAATAAACTTGGGGCGTTGCTAAATAATTTATTACCCAAAACCTTCACTCCTAATAGACGTTGTAGTCGCGGCCTGCAAAAGACAATGCCGTTGTCGTTCAAGTGGCTTCCGCTCCAAAAAACACCTGCAAGTCATTAGGCTCCGAAGAACCAGCGCGGGAATGACTAAGCTTGGGGGCGGCGGAGCACTTCTGGAATTGGAGCGTACCTCTCCCGACTAGGGTGTTGGGGTCAAATTTGGTACAGAAATTCTCATATTTTGTTACAAGTTGGAAATTGGGTAGAATTTTCAAAATAGTTTTTGAAAATTATATATTTACATTTACATTAACTAACTGTAGGTACTTTTTCCTACCTGAGTAAATGAACAAATATGTCATTAGACAAATTATATCAACACATAGTTAAAAGGAACTTTAAACCTATAAATATTATGTTTAATAAATAAACACCTTTGGTTTTGGTTATTTACTAAATAAACAGTGTTTTGATTAGAATTCTCTACGAAATCGGCTGATTTCGACCATTTTTATTTTATGTACTTTTTTATTTGGCTAAACTTTATTGGGGACCTTCCCTATGACCAAAGAAGTCATTTTCTGTCCATTAAAAAATAGGAATGTACATGGAATATTTAATTTTTTAATTAACTTTTTTCACAAACTTCAATTTCCCAAAATTCGAATTTTTTATCTATGACAATTTTGATGTCTTTTTGCCGCAGATTTATGATTTTCTAAAAAAAAAAGTTTTTTTTTAATAATAGAAATTTAGGTCAAAATAATTATTTTATTTCAGTTTTCAATGTAAAATATAACTTGCTAATGTAAAATATAATTTAACATCAAATATAACGTCCATTTGAAATGTTAGTCTTGATTCAATCATTTTCAATATATTTTGTTCGAAAAGATCATTAAATATTACAAGTGTTTCATTTTTCAACATTGAAAAATGTACCATCAGTTCTAAGATATTGGCAATAGAAAATAGTGGAATATTTAGATAAGACTTAAAAAAAAATCTTTTTTTTTCTTTCTTTTATTCGTTTTATTTCAGCAACCAGAGGTCCAATCTTCAATGTCTCTTAGGCAAATTTATTGAAAATTTTCTGAACTTTTCGAAAAAAAATTGTTTAGCAATGGACAATCATGAACTAAAGTTTAATCAAATCAAACATAATAAATAAAATCAATTTCCAAAATAATGATAACTTCAAATTCATTTTGACCAAAATCTTCTGCAATTAACTCTGCTGGTGCCAAAATACATTTAATAATTGAAGAAATGTTCAATTATTTATATCTTGGAATCAAAAAACCTTTAAAATGATTTTTTTTATTTTAATTGTTATGGTTTTTTTTTAAGTTTAAGGGCCATTGCTTTAAAAAATACTGATTTAATCTCTTTCATATTTTTTGTCCAAATGCAATAAATATACAGAAAAAGAGTATTGATTAATCATGAATTAAATTGCTGCAGGACTTAAAATATAGTTCACAGATGTCAATGTTTCAATCAAATAATTGAGTCTATAAACTAAATTTAGAAAAAAAATGTTTTGCAAAAATATTTGAAACATTCCATTCAATGTAAATGAGTGAAAAAATACAAAAGAAAAAATAATAAATTTAATTTGAAACTGAAATTTGATGTTTTAAAATGTCGTTTTCAAATTAAATTTAAATTTGTTTGATTTTGTACAATGCTCGGATTAGTTTTCAAAAAGCCGTAAGAGCCACCGTGACTTGCGACACTAATATTCGTTTTTCTACAAACAATTTAAAAAAAATAAAAAATCGAGTGTTTACATAGCTTATTTTGTTCAAATTAATGACCTATATTTGTGACATCAACTTTTTCCATGTAATAAAGTTATCGAAAATTTGAAATTATCACCATTATATCTGAATACGATTTCCTACAACATGAACTCATTTTATTGGATTCAGTACGAACATTTAAAGTTCGAACTTCGATCCATTACAATACTTGACTTTATTTTCAAACCTCAATGTTGACTATGAAACATAGCTATCCAATAGTTTCTTGATAAGTGAAAAGTCAAAGCATTTTTTTAACAATTCAGTTTTAAAAATATCCTTTTTGCAATTCCGTCGTGAAACTACTTACTTTTCCTGTCATTCTTGAACGACGAAATAGCCTACTTTTCTGTACCAAAAATAGCAGAATCGAATAGCAACACTTTTCAAATGCTGAAAAGTTCTACTTTTCAGCACTGAAATGGGTGCTGAAAAGTTGAACTTTTCAGCACTTGTTTCGAAAAGTAACACTTTTCAACATTTTTTTGATTTAAACGATTAATTGACAAAATACATGAAAATTTGACTTAAAATTTCACTCAATGGGTGCTTTCCGAAATTGCAAAAAATGTTGTATGGAACTCGTTGCAAAACTTGATTTTTTCAGCACTCGTCGTATTCATCCAACTCGGTGAACCTCGTTGGATAAATGTACGACTCGTGCTGAAAAAATCCTCTTTTTGCAACTTGTTGCATAAACTACTATTTTCTATGGTGATGAAATGGCCTACTTTAAATAACAGTGCTGAAAAGTTCACTCAATTGTATCGAAAAATTATACTTTTCAGCACATGTATCGAAATTTAATCCTTTTAGAATCATAATTTGTTGAACAAAATGACAACAACTTGTACTGAAAAAGCGTTCCAAAACCGGTCACCGACCCCCTTCACCCAGATTTTCCCACGGCAGCTCATCCGTGTGGCACAACCCGGCGCATTAGGATGTCGGAATGGGAAAAGTTTCGCTCTCAAGGTTTAAATATTTACGGCGGTGGCATTTTGGAGCGTGGGTGGGCAGGTCTGTATCCTTGCAGTGCTCGCTCTCTCTCTCTATCCCGATATAACCTGCAAAGTGCTACATTGCCAGTTCATTACATCGAGAAATGGCGATTTGTGCTGACAGTGGGACATATTTTACAGTTTAAAAGTTTTATAAATAACTTCACCCTGAATTCACCATTACACCCCCTGCGCGATGATGGCATTTTTATCCGAAACAAGGTACAACTTTTACCTTCGAGAAAGTAAAAACTTTTTTATCTCTTCTCTACTTTCAGGTCAACCTCGCGATATGCAGACCTGGAAAAGCCAAAGAAGAAAAAGACACTCAGTTCCACCAGCCTAGTTTCTATACCAAACACAATAAAGTTAAGCATGTTAAACAGCGGTTTAATTTCGTTAGGTAAGCTATCTTGGCGCCACGGCCAAGTGTCCCGCCGGGACTAGATCGGCGGACCCTCGGGACATTTCCATAATTGATTCAGACGACACCGAATAAAAGCGCACCAATTAAGTTGATTTTGCTCTTAATGCTGGATTCTCTTCTTCGTTTTTTTTTCTTCTCTTTTTTATGTTGCTACGATGCTGTTTATAGATAAAGTAAAGTTATCAGCCAGAGGTAAGTTCACTCCCACAGTCGTTATTGTTATTAAGGGTTTTATTGAGCTAGGCTAAAAATAACTGATGAAAGCATCCTGCCAACGGTATCAATAGCATGAGAAGGTATTTTCCCTTCGAGTGCCAATTAAAACTCAATAAAAAAGGGAAAAGCCATTGACTTCAGAATGATGGGATCTATCAAACATATCAAACATTTTGTCATAGATAAATGGATATTTTCAATTTTTCTGTCAATTCAAATCAGATATTATAAAATTAATTTCAACGTTCATTTCTCCTCACCGTGGTTGGCCAGATGAGAAGAACCCCCTGTCGCAGACGATGCCGGACAAGCCGACCGAGCTGCGGCACTTTGGCAAGCTGTGCGAGCAGCGGCGCAAGTTCCCGATCCTGTACAAGCTCGAATTCCAGACCGCGGTCAAGGTGGAGACGAACACGTGCCGGCACGCGTCCCGCAAGGCGAACGCCCACAAAAACCAGAACCCCAAATGCATTCCATACGACTACAACCGGGTCGTGCTCGACAAGTATGAAAACATCCCAGACACCGACTACGTCAACGCGTCCTATGTCGATGTAAGTAGATATATCAAGTTACTTTGGGGTCATCCACAAACTACGATGTATAGTTTAAACTTAAATTAGAAATTTTATCACTTAATTTCTCCAATTTCACAAATACGAGAAATGTAAAACGATATTTTCTATCGCACTTTGGAAATAATTTTAGATTTAATAACCGAATTCGGTAGTTGAAATATCGGTAAACCATCTGTCAAAATGAACAAAATTTTAGTTCCATTTTACAAAATGAACTTAATTACTGAATTTCGGTTAGATTTTACCAAATTCGGTAGTTTTCAGTTTATCGAACTGTTCAGCAGTTGGAAAAGCGGTAAAGTTTACCGAAATTGGTAAAAAAAAAATCTAATCTAGCTAAATTGACTTCTAAACAAATCGAGAGGTATTTTTAATTTGTTTAATGAAAATAAAGGGTGCACGAATCAGATGAATTTCCGATAATTGAACCACAGAGAACAGATGTACAACTTAAATAGGAAAGTTGTGTAAAAACCGTTACGAACCATCCATCCATTATCATATAAACCCAAAATATAACCAACAATCAAGCCAAAAATCGATATTTTGACACATTGGCTCAGTGTTGGTATTCTCACGCTCTCGCGAGAAAAATTCCTCTCTCTAGAGTTCTCGCCGCGAGTCTCGAGCTGCCGAGAGAAACTCACCGATTGCCCGTGCTCTCCCCCGCTCGCGAATGGGCTTTGAACGTGTTAGAAGTTGAACGTGTTAGAAACGAACAAAAAACAACACAGCGATTGATGTTACACCTTTATACCATTGCCTGGTTCGCATTCATGAGACTGATAAACAAATTTCTGGCTTGGGACGAATGACAAGCACAAGGCGGTCGCGAGCGCTCGCGGCGAGAGCGAGAACGCGAACGAAAATGCGAGCGCGAGCGAGAAGAGAAAAGTACTACAGGTTCTCATCCTCGTTCGCGAGCGAGAAATACTTTCCTTCTTCTCGCTCGAATTCCAACACTGCGATTGGCTAAATTCTGAGGGCAGATTCAGATTCAGCGGGCAAAATTATATGGAAAAACATAAAGTTAAACAATTTTCGAATTTCGTTAGGGTGGTCCCACAAACTTTTCCTTGAAAATTAGACATTTTCAATTGAAGAAATCTCGAGTTTAAAGAAAAATACAGCTGAGATTTTTTCAGTATTTGTAGTCCTAGATTTTTTTTTTCAAACCAGGTTTACCTTTTTTTCGAGATAACTCCACGCTTCGAATTCCCGGACGCTTTGAGACCCGGACACCCTGTTTGAATAATTATTTGGATATAAGTTCGCATAATAACTGTCAAAACTCTGTTATTTGATGAATTTTTCACATCAAATTTCATTTCAAATTTTGTTGGAGGCTATACTGCCCATGTTCGCATAAATGTCCCATATGCAAAAACAGCAAGCTGAGAAAATCGCATTTGAAGTTTGTCCCATGCATAAGGCTACGTGTTAAGTTTTCGTGATTTCTAGAACAAAGTACTGGATGTTATAGGCTCTTTCGAAAGAGCACACAATTTTGAAACAAACTGCATCAATAACTCGAAATCGATGAAAATGCATATGGGACATTTATGCGATCAGGGGCAGTATAGTCATTGCCAAAACAATAAATTTAAAAAAAGAAACATTTCGCTGAAACATTTTATAGGGGTGCAAAGCAACGGGAAAGCAAAGCAGAATTTTACGGTTTTGATTGTCTTAAATCCTAGCAAACTATTACAAAATATCGATTGTTTTGATGTTAACAGCTTGTTTAAGACCTAAAGAATGCCATTCTCTAAAATGTTAGTCCAAATTTGTGCGATTCATATGCAAAAACGAGTGTCCGGAATTCGAAGCAAAAGAGTCCGGATTTCGAATCAGCTTTTATCAGTATCCGGAATTCGAACATATTTTATTTTTGAAATTCTGATGAAAATTTGTTAAAAAAAGACATATTTTGCATGCATTCTCTTAAAATTTACTGTTCATAGTACATACTGACAGTCATGCAATTTGAACGGAACCCGTTCTGCGTTCGTTCTCTTTCTTCAAAACGAACTGAACCCACCGCGCAGGAGCCATTGATTTTCGTTCCAAAAACAGAACGTCACTTTTTCGTGCCGTTCTCTTCAAAGTTTGGAACGCGTTCTGTGAACCGCCTGTAGCCAGAGGCTCTCTATGGCAACTGTTAAACTTAAATAAACATTCAGTAGAATGATTTGTACAGAGCTTAGTTAGCTCTGTGGTAACATGCAAGAACAGTATTCAAAGGAAGTGAGTTCGAATCTCATTTTTTTGAAATATGTTTTTTGTGTACCAACTTTTTGACGATGACTGCAATTACATTTTATACAAATCAAGGGACACTCCAGCTGGGAGGATAGGGAGACTAAATGAAACGGTTAAAAAGCAAAAAGCAACCCAACTAAAATGGAAACGAAAACTTATTGCCACCGTGATTTAAAAAAAATCAATGCTTTTCTAGTTCATCAAAAAAGAGATTCGAACTCACTACCTCTGATTACTAAACCTAATTGTTACCACTAAGCTAGCAGAACTGACATGTAAACGGATGATTCAAAGTCAATGAAGTTTGGCTAGTCTACTGAGGTCTTATCAAAGGAAAATGTTGGAGTTCTGAACTGGGTTCACGGTTCGGTTCAAAAAGGCCTACTGAACGAACGTTTCTTAGAGACGAGCGTTCGTTCTCAGAGCTGTTATTTTTCGTGTTGCTGTGTGAACTTGAACGAACGGAGAACCCGTTCAAAAGCATGACTGCATACTGATGATATTTCTACATTTCCAACTGATTCCATGAGTTACAGAGTCCGGATTTCGAATCATGACGTTTATTAAGTATTAAATTTGCATCTTTTTCAAATGAAATTGGCTAAATTTTGTTGTTTTTCGAGCTCTTAAAGTGCCCCGAACATAACATAAACCTGAATTGCTACACGTTCAAAAAACTGATTTTTGAAGGTTTGCTCAGATGCTTTCTCTAAATTTGGTCGTAAAAGGCGTAGATTGCGAGATAAAGTTTTGATATCTTCGACAAAGTTGATTGGATTGACAAGCCCGACAACTTTCAGGAAGACAGAAAAAAACCCAAACATATTCCCGAAAAGTTAGATTTTGAAAATCACAATAATCGTGAACCACCCTAATTTTCAACCAAACCAATCCAGGTTTTTAAGCAAAGATGGCGTTCGAATGTTGAACGTCCGAAATGTCAAACTTGCGCAGTAGCACCAACATTAGAAAAAAAATGCGGCTGTCATGCCATGGCACACTTTTTTCGTAATGTTGGTACCACTGCGTGATTTTGACATTTCGGGCGTTCACCATTCGAACGCCATTTTCGCTTAAAAAGCTGGATAGTTTCCCCATTCCATTTGCAACAACTCTTCTAATATGGCCTTGCAAAGAATGAAAATTACAAAAAAAAATGTAAGTTCAACCCAATTGACCCACAATTTTTAATCGTTGATATCTTGGATTGATCAGAAATTTAATGTTAAAAATTGAAACGGGACTATCCATAAACCACGTGGACACTTTTTTGGGAATCTCAACCTCCCCCCCCCCCGCCCCTTCGTGGACAATTGCCCATACAAAAAAAAAATCTTTTTTGTATGGAGCGTGGACAATCGCTTACCCCCCCCCCCCCTAAAGTGTCCACGTGGTTTATGGATGGTCCCAACTTGAAATTTTTAATAAATCACGACTTACAATTAAAAAAAAGGCTTAAATCATATTATTTTGTCCTATTGAAATATAAGTCATGAATTGAAAAATCAGTTTTTTTTTCAATGGATTGCGGAAGTCGAGTTTTTGTGATAAAAATTTATCTAAAAAATGGGCAGTTGTATTAAAGTATAACTGTTTTTTTTTTAAACGGGGTGACCTTGATAGATTTGAGATTTTTCCGCAAAATGAAGAGTGCAAATTAAATACATACGGAATGATATGAAATCATACTGACCTTGGTAGAGAAGTGTTCAAAGTTCTTCTAGAAGAAGTTTTCATAAAATTTGAAAAGTTTAAAAAGTTAGTTAACTATAGTTAAGAAAATGTTGATGAATTGTATTATTTTAATATTCTCAAAATGTCATGATTTTCGAATCGGAACACTTTACATTTGGTTTTAGTTAGGAAAACTATGACTATCAAAGTCACTCCGGAACTCAAAATAAGAATTTTCAACGCAACTATTTGTTTTGACACTGTTGAAAAAACTTTTTTTCAAAAATATTGTATGGACCTTGTGTGGTTTACCCCAGTGAATGTTATAAAAATAATAATCTTGAGAAAAACCTTACCATTTCGAAAATGTTCCAAAAATAAATTGAAATTCCATCAATGTCCCTCCGGTTTACAGTCCTAACCATAACCTACAATATTGACGAAGACACAAAATCGATCAAAACATGCCTACTTGAGACACATATTTTCGAATGTTTTCATAGCAATTTACTATGGACAGTCCCAAATTTGTATGGAGGCTTGTATGGAGAAACTAATGATGCAAAATTGCTTATTTAGACATACAGAATCGATTGTCAGAGTTTCATGCAAATAAAATAATAACCCAATAGTAAAGAGCTAGAATTCTTTCGAAAAAGTGTTTTGCTAATTTCTGCACTGATAGCTCAATACTTTTTATGACCCGAGTCTTTTTTTGAATTTGTGGTAGAAGATCAGATGAAAATATCCTCTTGGTAAACCCACAAAATTTCATAACCAGTGAAAATAAAATCCGAAAAACCGAAATTTTTCCCCAGGTCAAATGTTATCCAACATGACTGCGCTATGATTCGAAACAGATTGGCTCCTGTTTTCTGCTGCTATAACTGCAGCGCATAATCCAACCAAACAACCTCCAGTGCAGTTGTCACTGGTGGCGTGGTGGGTGGATTCTGGTCCCGGACCACGTGTGTCACGTTATCCATATTCCAATTCCCAAGCAAATCTGTGTCAGCAACTCCATACCAACTTTCAACGTTGCATTCGCGCGACTCGGATTGCTTACATTATCGGGGGTCGTCCGTAAAATACGATTTAAGATTTTGGGGGAAACGTATCGCAAGAACTAGTAATTCCCCTCGTTGTTTGTGGACAGCCCCCTTAACAGTTTCGGGAGGTCACTGGGGAGGGGAGCGCAATTTTTCCTCGATCAATATTTAATGCATTTTTCTTGAACTTTTATTTTCTTGCCGTTTTTCTCCCTCCCACCCACAGAGCTTACTGAAACCCAATGCATACATCGTAACGCAGGGACCAACCGAGGAGACAGTGTTAGACTTTTGGCGGATGGTGTGGCAGGAAAACTGCAGCGCAATTGTGATGCTAACGAAAACTTTCGATTTCACCAAAGTAAGTACAACAGCAGTAGACAAAAAAATCTAGTCGTTGTCGCTTTGAGGGATGTTTTGGGCTAAATTGCGGGCAAAACGGCGAGCAACAGCAGCGATGGAGACTAGAAAAGGACGAAGCAGTGAAAATTACGTCAGTCAAAGTTTATCTTGCGAGGGATTGCATTTTAGGGGGGTAAAATAGCAGCCACCTGCTCAAACATGGTCGCACCATTGCTCCAGAATAATCAAAACACTTGACACTTGACTAGAAGTTAAAAAAAAACTTGTGACCATGTGACACATGGGAAATCAAAAGATATCTTAAACTTTCTTTAAAATTATTATATTTAAAAAGACTATCATCAAATTTTCCCCTAAGAAAAAAACAACTTCGCTACCCAGGCCCCATTATCGTTCAGTAAAATCAGAAATTTATGGCCAATTGTTTTTCCCTAAACGGCATCCTCGCGAGAGAAGGCCGTTTATGATCGAAGTTTTCGTCTTGGGAAGAGCTGAAGCAATGTTGGAAAATTGTACCACTTTATGGCTGCTGCTGCAGCTGGTGTTAAATTAGGAGATTAGATTTTGTATTTAGTAGAATCGGAAATGGCAGCGGAAATAAACCATACGATGCCTTGCAAACTAAATCACAATTATTTATTACCCTAATGCAGGATATAACTAGGCCAAATCATTTGTACAATTTCTCGTCCTGTTCGTTACCGTCAACGAACAGAAAAGTGCATTTCGCACCGCAGTGGGTCCCGTCGCTGTCCGTTGTTCGCCGATGAAAAATGCACCACGGTGCAAACCATCCAAAGTTCTTTTTTAACAAACAATAAATACAATACCCCCAGGTAACTTGGCCCAGTGAACCTCACATGTTATTCGTGTGCCAATTTTCTCCGAAATCCCCCACGGTGATCCAGAATGCACCACAAACCTCCATCCCAAACTCCTCCTTTCCGCTTAAAAATGAGTTTAATAAATTCTGAAAACTTTTACTTTCGTAAATTAACTTTGTTTGCTCGCCGTCGTTGCCCCAAAGTTAACCTTCCTCCTCGCGCTCAACACTGTTCCGGGGCGGTTATCTATACACTTTGTGACGTTTTGTTTTTCTTTCGACTTTTCTTTTTTCTTTCCTCTCCCCTACACTTACACAGGTGATGTGTGTTCAGTACTGGCCACCGAACCGGGAAAAGGAGGAAATCTACGGCGACATCCACATCACGGTGCAGTCCGAGGAGGAGCTTGCTAATTTTCACATAAGAACGTTTAGGTTATTCAAAGTGAACAAAGACACGGTAAGTAACGTGAGTTAGGGGTGCAATGCAATATCACAGCTCGCCCAACAACATGTAAATGGCAACTTTTTTTTAGAAACGTAACGACAAACTACCATAAAAGATTCTAATTCTGCAAACATTGCTAAAAAAATATGTAAAATTTGTCATACAGTCATACAACTAATTCGAAACAGTTTAAAGATCGTCCAATGCTTTAAAAAATCACAAATTCTCTATAAATGAAAAAAAAAAACAAAAACTGCAAATTTTCGGCTGCAAATCGATGCCGATTTGTACTAAGCTTCCTGGGATTCCTGTCTAGATAGTACAAGAGAGCACACGGGCATCTCGTGACGGAGGGGCGGTACGACCCCTTTAATTTTTGAACATTCGAAAAAAGACATGTTTTTCAAAAAATTGCTAACTTTTTCAAAATATTTTTTTTCTAAATAAATGTATCTAGCCCATTCAAAAGGTTACTCTTGATTCTAAACATTCTGAATCGTAATTATAGAATAGATAAACAAATTTAAAAAAAATATAAAAAATAGATCCTATCGTTTCCGAGCTATTAATTGTGATTGAAAAAAGGGATCGCACGAAGAAAACGGATTTTACACAACTTTAAGAACTTTTACTTCATAAAGTATTTTTTAACCACCAAAAAAATAAGAAAAAATAGATTCAGATGCCTATAATTTGGAAACGGTGCACTTTATCAAAAAAATGTGTAAAGTTATTGTCGATTGACAATTTAAATTTGCATCTTAAAATTAATTTAAAAAAAATTACAATGTCTTCGATTTAAAAAAAAAATAATATTTTCAAACATGTTTGTCTTCAGTACCATGTTATGCACCACTCTAAACTTTGTTTGCCCCTTAAACAAAATATAACAAAAATAGAAGATTTAAAAATACTTATTTTGGACATTCAAATTTAACCCTCTACAACCCAACCCCGCCTCTAGACGGGCTTCGATCTAAAAATTCGCCGAAAAATCATTTTTCAACCAATTTTAGATCTTTAAAACGGATTTGGCAGTATTTTTTACTAAAATTTCCTATAATTTAGGTAAAAAGAAACATGCAGTAATTTTTCTGGTGTCCCAGACTATCCCTCTACGCATTTTTTTTACAAATAAAATAATAATGGTGTCATTCTATAGCCGGAAATGTGAAAAACGAGCAAAAAAAATTAAAAGGTGCTGTAAAAACATGAAAAAAGATAGGCAAAATGTAATGATAGGAGGTGGTAGAATAGGCCAAATACTACCAAAAACAAACATAAACTAAAAAGGATAAATGCGAATTAAAATACTAAAATAAAACAAGAAAAACATAAAACAAGAAAAGTAAAGTTTTTCGTAGAACAAAAGTTGCTCAAAATAACCTCTAAAACATGAGAAAAATAAAAAAAAAATAGAAAAAGTTGAGCAGTAGAGGGTTGAGTGGAACAAATTTGGTTTTCCTAATCATAACCTACAAGAAGCCCTCCTACAGATTTTCGAAAATGCTTTCGACATCATTACATTATATACAACTACAGTCATCCCTCATATTCGGAACAGTTTACAGATCGGCCAATGTTCAACAAATCATATAAAATCGATAATTGAACATTATGATTTGGTTTTACCTTCATGTGAAAGCTTTTCGTGTGATCTTTCGATTGATGTATAGACCGGCTGTACATTTTTACGTTTTATATCAAGTTTTCAAAGAAAAACATTGACCCTTGAAATCCACAAATTCGGAACACTTTTTTCTTACGATGTAAACAAACTTTTTTTTCTCTCATGGAGTACATATTTTTTACAAAAAATTGACTTTGCACTCTGAAACCAATAAAACTCATGCTTAGTAATGTTTTATGAATTGTCTGATAACTTTTTTGTGAAAATATCAGTTAAACTCAGGTGTTTCACAATTGTGGGAGACACAATAACATCCCACAATCATGGAACAGGCAATTTGGAGGCAGTGTTTTGGTGCTCTGGATAAAATAGTCTGGAAATGCAGTTTTTGTTTGAAAAGTATTACTTTTACTAGTGAAATAGCAAGCGAGTGTCCAAATAAAGGCCCTAAAAATAGCAGGGTCGGCAGAAAAGTTGCATTTTGCATTATATTGACAAATTACGACAAAAGTGTTCCAAATTTGTGGGTGTTCCGAATATGTGGGATGACTGTATCCGAGACTGTATCACAATTTTGCAAAGTATAAATCTAGAGTTTTTTTTAAAAGGTCCTATAAGCTATTGTTTTTCATATGTTTATAGGGCCTAATAAAAAAAAACTCTAGAAATGAACTTATGAAAATATGCTTTGTCCTTTTATGTCTTTAACGATCTGTGGTCCCAAAATTTTGAGTTTTGGTATAAGATTTAAAAAAAAAACAAAGCAATCCACTTTAACGACCCCCGGGTCTTTTGTGGTCTCTGTTGCAAGTTTCTGCCCATTTCTAGGCGTCCGAAGGTTATGTATGGTGAGTCACTCAAAACCTTTTTTAAGCTAATGGACCGACGTTTTACTTCCCCATCCGATAGAAGGCGTGATCAGGCAAATCTCGTCTCGAAAAATGCCACCGGGTCCGTCTGGGATTGAACCCAGGCCATACTGGGGTGAGAAGCTACCACGCTATCCACTGCGCCACCGGACCCGGTTAAGATTAAAGAGTATTTAATTAATAAATTAAAAAATACATAAAACACCGTAATAATGTATTCTGCATAGTTTACAAACGATTTTCAATGAAAATTTAATTTTTAGTAAACAATTTTTTCCGTCATCTGATTTTTGGGAGAGTTTTGAATGTTTAGAAATTTTTGAAAGAACTTCAGAAATTTAAAAAAAAAACTTTTTACATTAGTTGAAGGCAAACAAACGTATTTTCATGAAAAAAATAAACATAAACAATGCATTTAATTTGTTTTACAACAAAATTGCTGACATATAAACATGAAAAATAAAACACGATAGAAAAAAATATGTTGTTAGTATTAAAATTTTAAACCAAGTCTATACTAGTAGAACCAAAATGAAAGCTTAAGGTGAAACGGGAAGTCAGCGCCATATTGAAACCAAGACTTGAGTTTTTAAAAGCATCTTAAAGCAAAGCGCCGTAACTTAAACAAGTTCGGTCTTTTGCAGACACTAAATACAAAAACTCTCAATATGTTTGAGGTAACTGAAACATGTAAAAAAAGATTATAAATGCAGGGGAATGCACCTGAAATTGCTTTCAGCTGATTGCACTTAAAATTACAGTAAAACTTTGGGTTTTTTTTGGAAAAATATATTTTTGCCCCTTGGTTCTTTGGAACGTTTTTGAAGAAGGAGAAGACAAAAACTTATAATAATAGCCTAACCATTTTTTTTTTAAATAATCAGAATACTCTAAAACTTGTATTAAACATAAATTTTAGCCTCATCAGAATTGTTTTGATTTTAAATTTATTTTTTATGGATTTGCTTAACAAAAAAAATATTTACTATTTATTCTTCAACAATTCATAGTATTTTCGATTGTGATTCAATACTACAACCTAATCAAAGGAAATATCAAATCAAGAAAATGCTTTCTAACTTTACATTTATTCAGCGTGCCATTTGTCAAACCCAGTTAGCAAGAACATACCGAGTACAAACACCAGCCATGGGAAAATGGCTCTAAAAATGCCGGCATGGGTCCCACGGTTGGCACGTCACAACCGGTGACACCGTTAAACGTTTGGAGAAAAATGTTCAACACTGGGACAACACTGGAGGGGGAAAACTTTTCCCGCACGCGTCTTTCTCCTTCCAACCATAAATCATTCCCGTTCGTTACGAGTGTGGTGGTAAAAGTTTCCCAACGCGAGCGAGCATATGGGGGAAGTGCAGCTTGCAGCTGAGAAATTTGCGAAATTTCTAATTTACATGCACGATGGCACTGATCGTCGCAGACAAATAAAGCCATCTTATTTACAGTTCGTTTAACTTTGAGCATTTCACTTTGGCCATTAGTGTCAACTTGGGGGGACCGTAAAGAAAACTGAAAGTAAACGAAACTGTTAAAGTCTTCTTTAAGTCTTCTTGATGTAATTGATCTGAGGAAAAGTTAAACACTTTCAATGTAGTTTCAAATGACATGTTTGAAATTTGGAATTTTTGATAAAACATCATGCATTTCCATTGCTTTGTACACTGACATATAACCAAATCAAAAAGTCCAATTTCTCATTTATACTAGATGTTTTTCTAATTTGTCTTCTTGCTGCTTTCCCTCAAACAGAAAGCAGTCACGGAGGAGCGGCTCCTGCTGCAGTTCCACTACACCGAATGGCATTCACACACCTGCCCTTTCTCGAACGCGATCCTCGAGTTCCGGCGAAGAGTCCGGTCCGTCGTGGGGACAATCATCAAGGCCAACAGCCAGGTCGGACCGATGCTCGTGCACTGCAAGTAAGAATCCATGGCCATTTTTGATCAATTTTAACGAAAATACTGTAGAATTTACTGTTAACAGAATTTCGGTAGGACATATAAAATGCTAAAGTAAATTTCATTGGAATGTTTTGAAAAGTTCCTAAAATGAAAAAGTGTTATTTTGATTATTTTTCACAATAAAAAATAAGTTAATTTAAGTTACCATAAGTTTTATGGTTTTTCTATAATATTTGTATGGTAAAGTTCTATCATTTTTTTAATGTTCAACTTTAACCTATCACAGTGACGGCGGAGGTCGGTCCGGAGTATACCTGGCCATCGATGCAAACATGGAACTGGCCGAAGAGGAGGACTCGTTCCACGTGTTTGGTTATTTGAAAAAGCTTCGGCAATCGCGGAAAGGCCTTATAGAGAATGTGGTAAGTTTTTTTCAAGCAAGTTCAAGACGTTCAAATTTTCAAAATCAACGCTTTCTTTTGGGCAAAAACAGGACCAATACAAGTTCGTATACGACACGCTGGAGGAGTTTGTGATCTCCGGCAACTCGTGGTTTCCGGTGAAGGAGCTGTCGCAGCGGCTCAAGGAGAAGAGCGTCAAGGACAACGTGACCAAGATGAACGCCTACCAGCGGGAGTACGCCCAGATCTGCAAGCAGACGCCGCGCTTCACGATCGGGGACTGCGCCGGCGGGCACCGCGGGGACAACCGCGACAAGAACCGAGATGTGCTGTGTGTTCCACGTAAGTTTTTGGTACTTTGGTATTCGCAAGTTCAAGTAAAAATGTTTTTCTTTGCAAAAAAAAAACTAGATAAGGCTTTGAACCTTTTTGAATCAGCTCCCCAAAAGGAGACCATAACCGGGAGTGTAATTTTAATATTCGCACCAGACAGCACACTTTAATTGAATTATGCTGCAAACACGCGTGCTTTCAACGAAAGGTTCATGTTTTCGTTTTCTCAACTGTCTTCCTTTCTTTCTTTTCAGCTGACAACTTCCGTCCTTACCTTACCTCGTTTCAGGGAAATTCATTTACCGACTACATTAACGCTGTATTTGTAGATGTAAGTAAAAAGTGACGACCCGGGAAAGGAATCTGGCATGTGTGCCTCGTATTAGGGCACGTGCCGTTGAACGCTGATGTTTCTGCGGGTTTTCGTAACTCTAATCAATTTTACGTTTCTCAAATTCCAGGGCTACACGAAGCCTAGAGAGTATATCGTAACCGAGTGGCCCTTACAGAAGACCTGCGGTGAGTTTTGGTCACTAGTGTACGATCACGAGTGCTCTGCGATCGTCGTCCTCTGTCAACCACCTCAACTTTCGGTAAGATCCGTCTTCTTCAACCGAACCATGGCCATCCCAAAACCTGCCACTTTTTTTCTCCTACAGCAACAATATCCTTCCTGCTGGCCCGAGGGTCGCCACTCGAAAAAGTACGGCCCCGTGTTCACGATCGACCACATCTCGCACAATCACTACGCCAACATCAAGTCCTGGATCTTCCGGATCAACAAGAAGGTTATCTCGCTGACGGAGCTGATGGCGGGCGTGAAGGCGCCGCCCAGAACGGTGCAGCTCTTCCAGCTGATCTGCTGGCCGATGGGGCACAAGGTTGAACCGAGCAAGATTTTGATCTTCTTGAAGATTTTTAAATATATTCTTTTTTTAGGTGCCAACGTCGACGAACTCGCTCGTGGAACTGATGAACATGGTCGAACGGTGGAGGCAGAAAACCGACTACGGCCCAGTGTGCGTTGTGTCACCGTGAGTATTCCATAATCCAGATTGCAGGGATCTATTTTAAATGTCTGTTCCCATTCTTCCCAACCCCCAGTGACGGTCGTAGCCGGGCGGGCGTGTACTGTGCGGCGAACGCTTGCATCGAGCAGGTCATCCAGCACGGCGAGGTGGACGTTTTTCAGGCCGTCAAAACGGTCCGGAGGCACCGGCCGCAACTGGTGGACAATATGGTGAGTGGTGGTTTTATCCAGGTTTTTTTCGATAATTTCTAATATTTCAATCTTTTTTTCCAGACTGAGTATAAGTACTGCTATGATCTAGTTTTACACTACGTCTTGCACTACTTAAATAAAGACTTGAAAGAAAAGAAGTGAGAATGCGATTTACACGATGATCTGTGGTAAGTTTCTCACTTTGGATAAAGTGGAGACGCATGGTTGATGTGCCGTGCGTCTCCATGAAACACTTACTGTGTAACATTTGAGTACAAATTTTATAATTTTATCCGTAGGAGTTTCTGATTTTTGGTTTAATTTTTGTTATTTGAATTTGTTGGTAAGTTTTCAGTTTGTTTTGTTTGTTTGATTAACTAACAATTACGGATAAGTCTTGAGTTCTAACGTTTTTCCAAAACCACAACGATAACTGAAACAAAATAACACTAACGCCGACTCATTCTTGCAGGTTTATTGAATTTGGCCGTGGCAAAAGCATCCCGCTGACGCCCGAGTACTCAAATTCGGAACTCTCCAAAGAACTATCGAACGCAGGTCGTGTAATCGTGGAAAAATCAATTAGAAAAATACACCGAGGAGAGTCCTATGACCTTTGTCAGTCGTTTGACGACAAAAAGTTTGTTATCGATAAGAACGGCAAGATCTGCGAGCGTAAGAAGAAGGGCCGGTTGTACAGCTTGGGCGGGAACGATCCGCCCCGACGCTGCCACCGAGGTCGGCTGGACCGACTCAAGACGGTCGGGACGTTCGACATTAGCAATGAGATTTCGCGGCTCAGCCAGAAGACGATGAACCTGAACGAGCGCATCATCGGTAACCAACCGTTTGTCCAGACCGTTGACGAGGCCGGTGCTACGTGTGCCATCGGTAGTATCGGTGCCGGGCTGGTCCCGTTCATCGCGACCACCGCCTTTAGACCCGCGTTGATCGCCAGCCCCGGCAACGGCACCACCGGCGGCGACAAGCCTCAAAGACCCAACAACAACAACGGGCCACCACTGTTGCTGAAGCAGCAAACCGAAGTCATCCACCTGTCGCCTCATCACCTGAATCACCCTCTTCAGCCACTAAACCAGCAGCCGCTGGTCTTGCAGCAACAGCTCAAGGCCACCGCCAAAAGCCGAAGCCTAAGTACGGGTTCCTACATTACTAAAGAATCGAGTGTTCATTCTAGCGTAGAGAAGATTTCCAAATCCAATAGCAATTCCGACCTGAACGAGAACGCGCAAAAGACGATCGACACAATTCCGAAGAACAAATCCCTAGAAGATAGTAGAACGATAACGAAGCTCAATCAATCGCGCTCGCCGATGCGCAAACCGATCCTGCGCAAGTCCAAGAAGATCGTCCGCACCGACTCGGAGTTCCTCAAGGGCAACATCTACGAGTCCAGCCTGTCGAGCTCGCAGTACACGCCGACGCACGAGAAGCGCCGGAGTTTGCCGAGCTCCGCAGCAGCAATCCATCCTCGGAAACACACAAATCGACCGACGAGAGTTCGAAAAACATCTCGACGGACGAAATCGACACCGTGTTCTCCGACACCATCGAGCTGGAACAGATGGAAGCCGACTACAAAATGCACCTCAAGAACAACCTGCAGCGGGAATACAAAAGCGACAGCGACACGCTGGACGAAGTGGGCAAAAAGCAACCCGACTACAACACGTGGAAGAACCAAAGCTACGAAAACACCTTCGACATCTTCGAGGAGAAAGAGCAGGAGTGCGAATACAGCGAAACGTCGGACAAAGAGGACGCACAAAGCACAGAGCCAAGCACGAAGGTGGAAGCCGAGCGGTCGAAAAGCATGGAAGTCTCCGCACCTCGAAAAGCCAGCGATAGCAGCAACCTCAAAGCGGGCAGAACAATCACTCGTCCCACCGAACTTGAGCTGGGCACCTCGTCGGACGGTAGCAAGCATCCTTCCGTTGACGGACCGTTTGGACACATCTTCGAGAAAAATCTAGGCCGTTTCAAAAAGATGAACAAACTGCTCAAGTGCAAGCGGTTCAGCACTTCCGCCCTGTACGACAAAAAGTCCAAACCAAACTTCAAGGAAACGCTCTTCTTCGAAGATAAACCATCTCCCGTCAAAACCAATACGACGGACGCATCGCGATCCCCCGAAAAATCTCTCCAGTCCCAATCGAAGGCATCCATCAGCTCATCCAAGTCTTCCCTGTTCGGTACAAAGAAAAGCAACATGTTCACCAATCTCAAAAGCAAAAGGTTTCCATTTTCGAGCGGTGCTAACGCGGCAAACGCCAACGCTAACGCCAAGACGTCCCCAAACAAATCAAAGTCCAACAGCGAAATCAGCTACTCCCGGACAAAGTCAACCAAAGGTTCGAAAAAAGCAGCCAAAAACAACAGCACCGCATGTTTGAACCTCGAAACGACCTGCACGTCACCGCTGTCGGAAGCGTTCTACAACACCACCGGAAGTGTGCGGCTCAGCGCGATGGAACTGTACGAAAAGTTTTGCTCGCAAGACTTTAGCGGGCTCTACAAGCACGAGTCCATTCGGATGGACCATGGGGACGGAGCGAACGGGTCCGACTGCGGCCAGTACGATCCGCAGCGAAATTTGGGTGCGATCCGGAAGTACAAACGGAACAACTTCAAGCTGCTCCGGCAGAAAAGTGAGCCCAAGTTTTCGTTCCGTTCGGACACGCTGTACGAGAACGAGGACAGCTACGAAGAGGCGTGCTATCCGGACGAGGAAGCGAAGGAGGAGTACGTGGTGGATGAGTACGGTCAGTTTATGTACGACGAGCAGTACTACGAGGAAGACATTGAACATTTGAGCATAGAGAACATCTACTACCGGGGGAACCTGGTTCGGGAGGATGGAACCGTCGTGGAGACGTACCACTACGAAGAGGAAGTGGATGAAGAAGAGTTGGAAGAAGAGGAAGATGAAGAAGAATACGAAGAGGACGAAGATGAGCAAGAGGAGTGCGAACAGGGTTTGGAGTTGGATGCTCGAGGGTTGCAGCCACCACATGCCGATATGGCGGCTTCGACGGACTCGGACTGTGACGAAATCTACTTGATGCCGCAGAATGAGTCTAAGAAGCTGATCATTCACGACTTCCTGTTTCATCACAGTAACAACGAGTTTGATAATGCCGACGACGAAGAAGAGTACGAAGGTGCGGCATCGAACGTGCAGGTTACCGAGCGAAGGAGGAGGAGTAAAGATCAGGAAACGCTGACGATCTACAAGATCTGTTCGAAGGAGAGCATCATAGACTCGAAGAGTGATTTAGACAATATTCCGCTGGGTTCGTCGCTCGATTCGTATTTCCTCAAGTCGGATTGCCTGACGGCGCTCGAGCGGACAGCCTCACTGGAGCTACTGAGCAATTCCAGCGGAACCCTGAACAAGTCAACGTTAACCGATTACGCATTTGATACTGTTAAAAATGTAAACCTAGATAGTTGTAGCACGTCGAGACTGAGCTTATCGTTGAAAAGCGAAATCTTTGAAGAAACACTAGCGAACGCCGCCGCTGACAGTGGCTCCGGTGAGATCAAACCAATCAAGAACTGGAACATCGAAGACTTTACCCTGACACCGGACGGATCGTTCTCGGACGAAACAATGGACGAGCTGATAAAGTCCCACATGGTGGACGACGGGGAGAAGAGATCGCCAACGGAGGCAAACGATACCAGTACGGTGCCGGTGGTAGAAACGACTCCTCCGGATCCGTCGAATCCAGCGACAAGCGAGTACACCATAATCGATCTGGACGAGGAGCCGTACCTGCTGGATCCAACGATCTCGGACTTTACCAACGAGATCACGAAGGAGTTTGATCTGCTGTTCTCCCGTGCGGAAACCGAATCCCGAGTTGCCAGCTATTCCGGCAGTCCCGAACACGAAGACGATGGCGACGAGGAGATCCCGCAGGAGAACCCACTGACACAGTGCCAGTTCGATCAGCTGCTCGGAGTAGCTCGACCGTCGCTGATCGAACTACCCACGCGCCACTCGATGCAAAAGCTGGAACCCATTAACCTAGACGCTGATGAGATAACCATTACAAGACACACCGAGGACCAACTCAATACGCAACACGATAGTGCCAAAGCAGTAGCTGTAGATAACAACAACAAGTGTAGTAAGGTAGATAAGCATAAACCTGCGGACGACGATCGGAGGACGATGACGAGCAGCTCAACGACGGCAACGGTGAGCTCAGTCTCGAGCAGCGATCGTTTACGGAAGGCTCGAAGTCAATCCCTGGGTAACCTAAAGAATAAAACCAAATGTTTTCCATTATAGAAGCTAAGAAACGCTGTAATTAGTCGACTAGTGGTATAGGGACGGTGGGACGGGTTTTTCGTTTCGTTTTTTTGTAACTTCGGCTCACCACTCTTTTGTTCGTTGTTAGTAGTGCGTTAGTGGTTATTATATTATTATAAATATATACATACTATATAGAAACCGTTAAGAGAGACCCGTTAAAGACGATGTAAAATGCAGAACTTGTGTATTCTAGCCAAATCTTGTATGGAGAAGAATCTACTATTTCGTACCAATGCGAAACACCCTTTTTATACGTTGGTAAACTCTACTAGTGATAGTTATATATAAAAGTAAAAAAAAACGCAACCTCACCTCTCATTTCGATTGTTGTATAGAAAAATATGTATAGAAGACAAACACGGATCTTCAGCTCATCTCCATCATCAAACCCGAAAGGAAAAAAAAAACAATTGTAAATTAAAACCAAGAAAAGATGACATGTTCTAAAACTCAATTAGCTAAACCAAATTGATAAGAATGTGTAGAACACTTCTTTCGAAATCCCTAAAATTAAGGCGAAAACATTACAAGACACACGTACACACAACAACAAACACATACCCCACTTGGTACACGCGCACACAAACTCACACTCACACCATAACAAAAAAAAACACCCACACAAAAGAACAAAAACGTACATTTATACATATTCCATTTGTTGATTACTATATATATTTTTCGAAGGAGACGTTTATTGTGGATGTAAACCCAAGTGAGAAAGAGACACAGTTTATCTTAAAACAACCAAAAAAAATAGCAAAAGGAGTAAACAAAATATTGGATTAAAATAGACTTCCTATAGCGAAAACCAAAAAAAAGAAGAAAAGAATTAAAGTTTTATATTACTTTGTAAAGCAAACGTCGTAGTAGCGGAAAGAAATAAAAAAATAAAACAAAAGTGTGATACAGTGAAAGAAAACAGTGGTTAATTGTTGTAATGTAATACGCAAGGTCTTAAAAAGGCCATAATTATTAATTGGTTGGATGTAATATTTATATAGGACGAAACAAATCCAACTCGGTGTTGTTTGCTCGCATCATTATTATAATTCTAAATACAAACACGCAGACATAAACACGCATTGAGAACAAATTATGCGGAAAATGAAAGTTAACTTTTGTACCACATCTTTAAGAGAATCCGATATTTTTATATAAATCGCTTTTAACTACTTCTACAGAAGGTTACTCTCTCAGCAAAGCTCGTAGTTTTCTAAAACAAAAAATGTAGTAAACAAATTTTATACAATATACAATTTTAAAAGAAACAAAACCAAACATCACATTTAGATTATCCTTCGAGATGGCCTTAAATTTGAAGGACTTCAGAACTTTGCACTGGCCGGCCCGCGCCAGTGACTTTGTTGATCATTCTAAATTTCTTCACTCAAACGACCAATACTCGTTTTTTAAACTTGCGTAACAATAAAAAAAATGCTACAGAATGTCAAAGAAACCTTTTAAAAGTCAACCGAAGCCAAAGCTCAAACACTATCTCAATTTATTCGAAATTTCAGATATGCTTTCAATCATTAGATCATCTTGATAAAATCAAAAAACTTTACTCGATTCCTTCCTTCTAGAATATTTCACTAGAAAAGAAAACCAAAAAAAGAGCAAATAACGCCGAGTTTCCAATCCACCATTATTGTTGTCATGATATAATTGTCACTCAACGTTTTTTATATGGACAGGGAAAATATGAAGCCCGGAAATTTTGTGCAACTATAAGTTACACGTCCAATTTGTACTATCCTGAGCACAGAAACATCAAAGAAAAGCCTATCATGCAGAAGAGAACTTTTCGTACCGATTTCTTTTCCAACTGTTAGGTTAGAATTAGCGACAGCAACAACCAAAAAAAAGCAAACATAAATCGTACCGGGAAGAAATGCCACAACTCGAGGGCATTTAGCATCCATCAGTGTGATTTGTAAATGCGTTCATGTAAAGTTTCTTGTGTAATTAGTGAAGGCGAGGCGAGTTGCACAAAGGAAAGTCACTATATGATTGTTGTTAAATGTTTTATATTTTTGTACTATTGGAATTTGTGCAAGAAACGCGTTCACGTGGTGAACACGCGAAACACTAATTTAATCAATCCCAACAGAGTAAAGCTTGTTATTGTTATACCCGTTTATTGTAAAATTTATTCATATTGTTTAAAAACCAGCATAAAACCCGGTTATCATTGTTGTACTCTGTGAGAAAATTATTATACATTTTGTTTCTATGATTCTATGACATTTTCCGGAATTCCATTTCCCGGAAAGGACGTTTTCCGGAATGGACATTATCCGGAATGGACGTTTTCCGGAATGGACGTTATCCGGAATGGACAGTATCCGGAATGGACGTTATCCGGAATGAAATTTCCCGGAATGGACGTTTCCCGGAATGGACATTTCCCGGAATTTTTTTTATATTACCGTCAGTGGGGGTGACATTGGGTCTGGGGGGTGAGATTGGGTCAAAGTGATTTTTTACGGATTTTACCATTTCTCAGGTTCTTCTCAATGAAAATGAATTCTGTTGAAAGGGTTGTGTAGGGGACATCTTAAGATCACTTAGCTGAAAAAATCTCGTTCCTTGAACAAATCCTGTTATTTTGGCAGCTGTCTAAAGTTAGGGTAGGTTTTTGGCCAAAAATGACCTCTCGAAAAATCATTTTTCTGATATTTTTGTTAGAATTGCTCGAAAACTACCCATATGTTTGAAAATCTCCACTTCAAACATTGTAGCGTGTCAATACGATTCCCTCGAACAAGAAACACTGTTGGATGACTTGTTTTTACCATATCGTTGTATTTGAGCATCATTTTAGTTTCATTTGACCCAATGTCACCCCCTCTAAGGGGTGAGATTGGGTCAATTTTCAAACAATTGGCATTTAAGGTAGTGTTCATCAAAATCCACCATATTTTGGGAAAATGTTATTAAACTATCTAAGAACAAATCTACGTTGAAAGATTTTCGATGTTATTTAAATTGTTTTTGTTATTAAGAAAATACTAGAGGTGTATCGTTTTTTGACCCATAGTCACCCCCACTGAAGGTACCTGATATGAGAATGAATGGAATCTTGCCTACTCACTTACTTGTGGTTAAGAATTATTTAGTTTGTACTCCGTTGGTTTTGACAACAATATGAATATAAATACATGAATGATAAAAAGAAAGTGAAATGTTCGGACATGAACAATAGAAGCAAGTGTTGACTATTGAAACAATACTTTATCAACCACCACGAGATGTAGCAATGTAGATCGATAGATATTAGATGTTTTTTACATTCTTTCAATGTGTTGTTATGTAAGATTTTTTCCTTCTTTTGTTAATCATTTGACTTATGTGACTAAATTCTACCATATTTAACTATAAAGCAGAATGATTATTTTCAAAGAAGGGAACACCTGAAGAAAATAAAAAGCTTTTCAGAAAATCAATGTGTAATAAGTCCTGTCAAGAAAATAAATAGCTTGAGTGTTTTTTTAAAGAATGAAAAACCTCAAGGAAAAATACATTATACATTGATTTTCTGAAAAGCTTTTTTTTTATCTTGAGATTTTCCCTTCTTTAAAATACACTTTCTTTCATCAAAGTAATGGGATTTTATGTAAGAATTTTCCCTTCTTTTGTTAATTCTACTAAATTTCAACTAGTTTTTGTTAAGGAACTCTGCACTATAAAGAAGAATGTGTTTTTTAAAGAAGGGAAATCCTCTAGAAAAAAAGCTTTCAGAAAATCAATGTATAATGTATATTTTCTTGAGGTTTTCCTTCTTTAAAAATACACGATCTTTAATCGATGTGATGGAATTTCGTGTAAGGGATTTCCCTTCTTGTGTTAATCAGTTGACTTTTGTGACTAAATTCTACCAAATTTTTTTATAAAGCAGAATGTTTATTTTCAAAGAAGGGAAAACCTCTAGTAAATGAACAGCTTTTCAGAAAATCTATTTATAATGTGTACTTCCTTGAGGTTTTTCATTCTTTAAAAATACACTCAAGCTATAAATTTTCTTGGGGTTTTCCCTTCTTTGAAAATAATCACCCTGCTTTATAGTAAAATTTGGTAGAATTTAGTCACAATAGTGACCTGATTAACACAAGAAGGGAAATCTCTTACACGAAATTCCATCACATCGATTAAAGATCGTGTATTTTTAAAGAAGGGAAAACCTCAAGAAAATATACATTATACATTGATTTTCTGAAAAGCTTTTCATGTCTGCCTGTGTGGATCAATCGGACCGCGCACTGGACTCACAATCGAGAGGTCGCCGGTTCGAATCCCGAGGCAGACGCAAAATGTTGAAAAATAGGTTTTGGGCACCTATGCTTATGATTTTCTGAAAAGCTTTTAATTTTTCTAGAGGTTTCTCTTCTTTGAAAATAAACATTCTGCTTTACAATAAAATTTGGTAGAATTTAGTCACAAAAGTCAACCGATTAACACAAGAAGGGAAATTCCTTACACGAAATTCCATCACATCGATTAAAGATCGTGTATTTTTAAAGAAGGGAAAACCTCAAGAAAATATACATTATGCATTGATTTTCTGAAAGTTTTTTTTTCTAGAGGATTTCCCTTCTTTAAAAAAAACACATTCTTCTTTATAGTGCAGAGTTCCTTAACAAAAACTAGTTGAAATTTAGTAGAATTAACAAAGGAAGGGATAATTCTTACATAAAATCCCATTACTTTGATGAAAGAACGTGTATTTTTAAAGAAGGGAAAATCTCAAGATAAAAAAAAGCTTTTCAGAAAATCAATGTATACCGTAATCTGGGGTGAATCGGGACTACAGTCTGAATAGGGACAACAGTTTTTAGAGCACTTAAAGCATTTAAATGTGGAAACGGATGTACACATTTTGTTGGCCTGAGTCTGTTCTAACCGAAACCAACCAGAAAAATCAAAATATTGTTCTCCAACATGGTTAAAACTGCTGTCCCAATTCGCCCCATGTGTCCCGATTGACCCCAGTTTACGGTAATGTATTTTTCCTTGAGGTTTTTCATTCTTTAAAAATACACTCAAGCTATTTATTTTCTTGACAGGACTTATTACACATTGATTTTCTGAAAAGCTTTTTATTTTCTTCAGGTTTTCCCTTCTTTGAAAATAATCATTCTGCTTTATAGTTAAATATGGTAGAATTTAGTCACATAAGTCAAATGATTAACAAAAGAAGGAAAAAATCTTACATAACAACACATTGAAAGAATGTAAAAAACATCTAATATCTATCGATCTACATTGTTACATCTCGTGTTGGTTGATAAAGTATTGTTTCAATAGTCAACACTTGCTTCTATTGTTCATGTCCGAACATTTCACTTTCTTTTTATCATTCATGTATTTATATTCATATTGTTGTCAAAACCAACGGAGTACAAACTAAATAATTCTTAACCACAAGTAAGTGAGTAGGCAAGATTCCATTCATTCTCATATCAGGTAATATAAAAAAAATCCGGGAAATGTCCATTCCGGGAAACGTCCATTCCGGGAAATTTCATTCCGGATAACGTCCATTCCGGATACTGTCCATTCCGGATAACGTCCATTCCGGAAAACGTCCATTCCGGATAATGTCCATTCCGGAAAACGTCCATTCCGGGAAATGGAATTCCGGAAAATGTCATAGAATCTTTTAAGCGAGAGGCAGAACATTTAAACAAAACCGGAATGAGCAAGTAACGTTTTATTTGAAGAGAAACTACAAAACGCATAAAGCAAAAAACTCGATATGAAAAATTCCTTTGTTACATTTATAACTAGGTGAAAATAAAACAAACAATATTTTTATAGCAAATAAAGAAACATGTAAACCACAAACGGAAAACCGAAGATGTTTTGTTTATTATGATTTGTTTTTCAGTGTTTATTTATTTTGATTCCAAATTCAGTTTACTTGGTATATCCGAAATCCTTCGTTATTCGCTACTGATAACTTTAAATCTGCTGTAAATTTTAAAATATGTTTCATAAAACATATAAAAAAAATAAAAATATATATTTTGCTATTGATTTGGTCGGATTTGTTATATAACAGCTGAGCCCATTAATAGAAAAAAATAGCGAATAATAACAAGAGAAAAATCAACAACGATATTGTAATAAACATTTCAATATTGTTATTTTAATTGTAATAACAATTTCATAACACAAATGTTATCCAACTGTTATTACAAGATTGAAATAAGTAAGGGGAACGTCATGTATTTCCATCGCTCACATAATGTTTGTCATACCAGCTCTTTGATGTTCATTTAACTAAAATTGGGTAATAAACAGCTCAGTAAAAGGTGAGCCATAGGCCGTCCCAAAAAAATGAAAAGTTGTCAAATCTTCGGTGCTCACCCCTAGAATGATAGATTAGGATGTCAGGAACAATGTTTTCATACAACAAAAATTTCCCAAAAATGGTTTACAACTCGCGCGCGGAGCTTGAATGAAAAAAGTGCATTTTTCGAGTATTTTTCAGAAATGCGCGTAACAATAGTACTAAAGTCATTCAAATTTGGTCGCCTTGGGCTTCAAGTTATAGTTTAATGCCCCCTGAACAAATTCCTGTACAGACATGGTCCATAAAAGCTTGTGTTTGAGCATGGCAGGGCGTTTTAGGGAGAAAAAAATGTATTTTTCAGCTAAAAAATTTCAAAAATCACTCCCCAAAACGATCCAAAAAAATTTGCAGCCAAAACTATTGCATTAGCTTATAGGAAATTTTACGGAGATCATTTGTTTTATGCTAAAAACGCTTATATACCAAGAATTTTGAAAATCACTCTTTGTTCACTAAAATGCAAATATCTCGGCTTTGCGTAGACATAAATTGAATGTTAAAAAACGTTACTTAATCCATCGCATGATAGATCCGGACAACGTTTTCAACAATATATATGAGATCCGGCCTGAAAAAAGTTCATAAATAACACTTAAGTGCGTATAACTTTTGATAGGGTTGTCAGATCTGCAATCTTTTGAACTCGTTGCAAAGGGCTTTTAATTACCTATCCAACGACAGGTCGCATGATAAATCCGGACAACGTTTTCATCGAAATATATCAGATCCGGCCTCTAAAAGGTTCATAAATAACACTTAAATGCTTATAACTTTTGATAGGGTTGTCAGATCTGCAATCTTTTGAACTCGTTGCAAAGAGCTTTTAATTACCTATCCAACGATAGGTCGCATGAGAGATCCGGACAACGTTTTCATCGAAATATTCGAGATCCGGCCTCCAAAAAGTGCATAAATAACACTTAAGTGCTTATAACTTTTGATAGGGTTGTCAGATCTTAAATGTTTTTGACGCATTGGAAAGGTCTTTTTATTACCTTTCTAAAAATGTATAGCATGACGGGTTTTCTTACAAAAAACACCCTTTTTACAATCTTCCGGACTTTTGCTAAAATCGTTTTTTTAGCATAACTTTTGAAGTACTTTACTAAACTTCATAATTTTCAAGAGGGACTTATGGGACCCCAAGACGAATCGAATGAGACCAAAACGGTCCAAATCGGTTAAGCCAGTGCTGAGATAATCGAGTGCATATTTTTTGGTGCACAGACCCACATCCCTACACACACACACACACACAGACATTTGCTCAGAATTTGATTCTGAGCCGATATGTATACATGAAGGTGGGTCTAGGAGGTAAAACTAAGAAGTTCGTTTTCTGAGTGATTTTATAGCCTTTCCTCAGTAAGGTGAGGAAGGCAAAAAGCAAAATGATCTCCGTAAAATTTCCTATAAGCTGAATGCATTAGTTTTGGCTGCAAATTTTTTTTTTGAAATTTTTTAGCAAAAAAATAAAAAAAATTTCTCTCTAAAACGCCCTGTTATGCTCAAACACAAGCTTTTATGGACCATGTCTGTACAGGAATTTGTTCAGGGGACATTAAACTATAACTTGAAGCCCAAGGCGACCAAATTTGAATGACTTAAGTACTATTGTTACGCGCATTTCTGAAAAATACTCGAAAAATGCACTTTTTTCATTCAAGCTCCGCGCGCGAGTTGTAAACCATTTTTGGGAATTTTTTGTTGTATGAAAACATTGTTCCTGACATCCTAATCTATCATTCTACCACAGACAAACAGACGTGACTCTTCATACAAATTATTTTTGAAATCCATCGTCCTTCATCAAACCACCAAATCACGGCGACGCCAGCGCTGCCTGGTGAGCTTATGCCGAAGCGCAGCCCAAACACACCAATACAAACCCATTACTGTCATGTGTCATGTCAGTGTATGCGTGAGACAATCAAGCCTTAACGATTGTAAACATTAACAGCTGTTTCGAAATAATTTTGTTGTTGCTGATCATCAGTTACAAAATCAAAATAAATAAATCAAGACCGACGGCCGAAAATGACGGTTGGTCGGTTCCTCGGTCGATTCCGTTTCCAATGGCAGAACCTCATGAGGCAAATCATGCGGCAGCACCTGCAGCGATGCAAGACAAACACAATGACAGAGACCAGACCACTGGTCCTCCCCGTTGCTTGCATGTTCCGTCTAAGATTCCTCCTCCACCGAAAACATGAACCATTACACCTGACACCAGATATCCCGGTCACGAAAACACCAGTAGTGACCGCCGGAATAGGAAAATCCAATTCAAAACTAACGGAATTGATCCCCACGATGGGCGTTTGGAAACATCTGCAGGGATCGTGTCCACGGCGCAATTAAGTTGCCAGCGAACAAAACCAAAAGGGCCGAATGAGACGTAAAAAGTCACGAAGAGTGGCACTCACGATCGACGCAACATCGTCAAAATGCCAAAAGGACGACCAGCAGTCCGATTGATACACCCAATGTCGTGCGTGTCGAAGAAGTGCCCGTAAATGTCCGTTTGCTCGTGTTTCCGCCGGAACACTACGTCCGGATGAAGTGACCTTCCGGCGGGTTGAACTGGAGGCACTCGAGGTGGAATGCTGTTTTTTTTTTGTTTTCATTTGCTGCCTCACACGTGCTCATGCTCAACTTAAAAACAAAAAAAACACGCATCACACACACTGAGAAAAGACGGGCGAGCTGTCACGACAGCAGCGCCATCAGCCCCGGGTGAGTGGATGCCGAAACAAAATTGAATTTGAAATAACCGTTTTTGGAGGACGATGGTTCGGCACTCGAGTGTCCCGTCTGTTTGTCTGTGATTCTACCCAGTCACGGCGTTCTAGCAGGATTCTAGCAGAGTTCTTAGAGAGCTGGATATTCTTACAGCATTCTAGCAGAGATGTTCTACCGTTCTAGCAGGATTTTGGCAGAACCAGCTCTGCTAGAATATTTCGTGACTGGGTAGGGGTGAGCACCGAAGATTTGACAACTTTTCTTTATTTTGGGACGGCCTAGTGAGCAAGTAATTAAGTGTTTACAAAAGTGTTGGAAATTAAGTTGTTTTTATAGACAAATCCAGCGAAAGCTCAACGCTGCTTTTTGATGGTGAGAGATTTGACAGCTCCCATACTAAATGTCTCGATTTTCATACTTTTTGTTAATTTTCTTTTAAAATAAAATACTTAACATATGAAAACTATATATTTTTGGTGCCCAAAATTCCTGCTGAATCGAATGGTGTACTTATCTCGATTGCAAATTTTTCGAACAGTTTTTATTTTAATAATATTCTAGACACATTTTGTGCACCTAATCAATCAGTACTTTCATCATAAATAATCATTTTATTGCTTAAAAATAGAGTTTTCCAGAGCTCCCATATTCAAATACATGGAAGCTGTCATTTCTAACACCATTGGCCACCTAGAGGCCATTTCAAACTGGATTCGTCTATACATCAATTCCATTTGAAAAGAGCATATCTAAAGTTTTTTTAATAGGTCCTATAATAAAGGTTTTTTTCTAACTTTCATTTTTCAATGGGTTTAAATAAATGAAAATAAACATTTTTATGCACGTTTCTATTGTAAAATTGTCTCAGGATTTTTCAATGGGTTTAAATAAATGAAAATAAACATTTTTATGCATGTTTCTATTGTAAAATTGTCTCAGGAACACAAATATGATTTAATTTAAAACCAAAAAAATCACTAAATGGAAAAGTATCTATTTAATATGTTAAACTGCCTTACCCAAAGCGTTCTCAGTCTCGGATGGTAACAGATGTCCCCTACAAGCTGCAGGTCAAATCGACTTGATATCTGGATGGAACACTTTTTTATTTGAGTTTGAAAATGGTGCTGGTTTTTCACTAAAATGCCAATAACTCCCTTTAGATATAATAAATTGGGATGCTCTACCCTGCATTTTGTTGCATTTTTTAAGCCCTTTCAGATGCATTTTGAATTTTGAAATTAAATTAAATTTTGCTCAAGTTACAGCATTTTTAAGATTTTTGACGTTTTTGATCTTTCATACTTTGTGTCCCGAATTTCCCCACTTCTCGTTGACCTAGGAATCCTGTTAATTAACACTTCCCATTTTTGAGTATGTTACGTAAAATTGTCCGAGGAATCCGATAAAAATACTTCCAAACATAAGCTCTTTAGTCCAAACACCGACAAAACGGCATTTACAAGTTTCATTCAACCGTTTCAAATATTAGGCTATTTTGGTTTTCTGTTTTAAAAACTATTTTCTTTAAAATGCAAACGAATCTCTTTTCATTTGCGACCAAGACAACTATAATCGGTTGAAATGGCATGGAGTTATGATTTTTTGAAAAATGTGTTTTTTTTTTTGAGAAAATTGACGAAATTGTCCGTTTGAGACCACCCTAGCATGGCGTAGGGTACCCTAATGGCCAAACATACAAATGAGGATCTAATTATTTTGGCCAATGAGCCCCCAGAAAATTTTTGAGCCCGATCGGAGAACTTTTTTTCGCTGCCCTCAACTGTAAGTAGATTATTATGATCATTAATTAAATATATCTTTAAAATACCATTTTTATTTTTGGTAGGTGAAATATACCCATTTTAATCACTCTAAGCCGTTCGACCAATTCTCATCACTTTTGCTGTTTTCCACTATTAAATCAACATTTTCAGATGTGTCAACAATGCAGAATTGCTTGCTCACTTTTATTTGAGCTATTTATTACTTTGGAACAGTCAAAAACTCTTTATAAAAGCTGAAATTCATAATCAAAGTGCTGATAGGCCGATAATAGAAATAGGCTGAGATAGGGTATAGTTCCCCTATATGTATAATTTAAAAATTTCGAAATATTTTTGTCCAATTGGGTCCTAAAATGAAGCTTAGATTGCTGATATTATTGTTTACAGCGATAAAGCTTATTTTTATGAGTACAAAGACCCTTTGTACGACCACAAAGAGTTTAAAATGGATTTTTAAATCAATTTTGAAAAATTAACCTCGCGGTCCTTCTTGACAGAAAAGCTCCTACTTGACAGCTCGTTCCAAAGGGACCATAGTTGATCCATCGAAAAAATGTTGTCCTGTCAAAAAAAATTTTTGCATTAAAATGAAATAAAGTGATCAGAAATGGTTTATAATCGTGTTTTTTACCGTTGTACATAAAAATTGACATAGGGCTTTAGTACCCAATTCACTTTATTTCTCCCACCGTGTCTGAAAAACGGGGGTACAAAACAATTAAATCCTTCTGTCAAACCGGTCCACCAAACAACACCGAAACCGGAAGCAACCCCTGTCAAGCCGGTCTACCTGTGCAGTTGCACTTCATTTGTTTTGGTACACATCTGCCTTCTCTCGCATTTGCCGCCGCCGCCGCAAATCAAAAGGAGAGCGCAATATTTTTTTCGCTCTCGCAAAGTTCGATGCACACGCATGAGACGAAAGATGAGAGAGTGAGAGCAAGAGCGAGGGGGTTGAAGCAGTGCTGGCAGATTTGTGGTTGATGATTTCTAAATTAAATTTTAAAGTTAGTTTTTGAAGACTTTTTTATATTTTGAGCATTTTTGTAACTTCCGGTGGGAATTTTTGTAAGAGTGTTGAATTATAAATTTCAAAACTGTTTCAGTTTCCTCTAGAAACCTTGATTTTTCACAAAGACAAAAAACTTCATCTTTGGCACCACTGCCAACCGGCAGTTTCCCCGTCTCTTTCTGTCTCGAGGTTGCGCAAAATGCTCTCCCTCTCTCGTTTTCGCTCTCGCCAAAACTGGCCGCCCTGCTTCTTCAACCGCGCCGGCACGACACGAACGCGGCCGAAAAACGTCATTCGAGTGTGTAATCGTGAATGAGACCAGAAGCAGTGCTGAGGCCGTCTTTTGTGTGCGCCAGCGGACCGTGTTTCGCGGTTGGTTAAAAGGTAGGCCGCGAGAATCCGGATTTGGCACCGGTGAAAATCGCGTGTGGTTCCGGGGGTGTATTGCGGGAATAACCTCGGATTGCTTGCGGGAATAACGAGGGGTAACTTCCGGTTGAAATTTCGCGACTTTCGTGGGGGCTCCCCCGTGGGCAGTGAAAAATCGACATTTTGATTTTTTTTTCTCCTAAGTGCGTCGTGGTTTTTTCCTTTTTGTTGGCAGTTCCGAGCTCAAGAAATTGTGTGCGAATAAAACAAGACTACGGTGAAAAACGTGTACGGGTTGAGTTCCTTCCTAAAATCTTGCTTTTTCTTCCCTCGATTCCATGTTGGATTGGTGAACCCCTCCCCCCCTTTTTCGGAACCGGTGTCAGCAGGAGAGAGGAGTCGGAAGGAGTGTGGTGAGGAGAAGAGGAGAGAGAGAGGAGTTGTGTGGCGCAGGAAGTAGTAGCAGCAGCAGGCAGGAACCGTAAGATCTCCAGAGGCGAAGTAGGCGACGACGACGACGACGGAATTTAGCAGCAGCAGCAGACAAGAGACAGTTCAGAGCAACCTTCAAGAAATGTCTGGAAATACGTGCTTCAAGTGTGACCGGCCGGGCCATTACGCCCGCGACTGCCAGAACGTTGGCGGCGGCGGCGGTGGTGGCCGTCCCGGCGGACCCCGTGGTGGCGGCGAGCGCCGTGAGTTCGGAGGCGGTGGCGGACGCCGCGAGAAGTGCTACAAGTGCAACCAGATGGGCCACTTTGCACGTGACTGCAAGGAGGACCTGGACCGGTGCTACCGTTGTAACGGTAAGTTTCTGCCCCCCGAAAAAAAAACTTTCACCGCGTGTGTGACCATCAAAATTGCAAATGTCCTCCCAAATGCCGAGCCTTCTCGCGACACGCAAATTAAAAATTTAACCCCTCGTCTCAAAAAATTTTGCATCAAGTCACCTTGGAAGCCATTTTTTATCGATTCCCAAGAAAATGCACATAAATTTCCGCCCGTCCCGCGACTTGGATCGCAGCAGGCCGCGCTGTGTGACGTGACGTCGGTGGCCGGCACATGAGAAAAGACGAGAGAGAGTGTGGCAGGGCAGGAAACGGACCGCTCTACCGCGTGCACTCGCAAGTCGTTGGCTTTTCAACGACGTTGAAGGCGCGCGGTGGCGCCGACCACGACGCGGCCAGTGCTGCCAGCGAGAAGTGTGGGGGTTGTTTTGAGACAGAGAGAGGGAGGGAAAGAGAGAGTGAGCGATTTTGTTGACTGACCCAACTCGGGTTGAATTTTTGTGGGGGTTGGAGAGGCGAGATTTTGTTTTTGTTTTCTGTTTGGCTGTTAAAATTACATTCGAAAGTTATTTTTAGGTTTTTTATTGTGATTTTTTGCAAGATTTATTGCGTAGATTGTCAAGTTCAAGATTTTTTTCTTCCAACATTTTTTTTCTCTTTTGTGTTCTTTATGCGCCAAATTCTTCTACATTGCTTTCTGAGTTTTGTCGAGTTTATTCTAGAGTACTCTGTAATTATTTTTTATTTTTTTAGTGTTTATGTTCTTGTTACGTTTTAGTTTAAATACTATTGGGCCTATTCTAAAACCTTCATCAGCAGCTTTAACTATTGTTCATACTTTTCTGTGATTTTTTTACTGCTCTTCATATTTTTTTTATATTTTACGGAGCGTTCTTTTAGTTTTTTTAGTCCTCTAAAATATGTCAAAAAATGATTCAAGCTAAGGTTCCAAATCCATGTAGCGTTACACTGGAATATGAATGCAGAAAAATGGATTTTGAATTGCTTTCAGTTGATCAGACTTTTATTTCCATCAACATTTTGGAGTTTTTTTAAACAAGAAAATTTGCCTTCTGATTTTTCGGGGCAATTTTGAAAAGGGAGCCTTATAATTAAATAAGGCACTTCCAGAATTTGTACGGACTTACAGTGAGTCAAATATTTGTCCGTACCCCCGTACGGGAAATGTTTGTGATATACAAGTACATAAATTCGACTAAAGTGCCATGTTTTATACATCAATCGACGCGGCAGAATGTCCTCTTTAAGACACTGTCATTGGATTTGCAAAAACTTTTCTTAAAAAATATAAAAATTGTTTACTGAAAAAAGTAAAAAAAAGAGGTCAAATAATTGTCCGTACCCCTAGTAAAAGTACAAAATCTGATCGATTTCAGTGAATTTATTTATAAAATGTTGTTTCTGTGTCAAATACTAGTACCTCTAGCCAGTTTGTGACAACTTTGAACTTCTGATAACTTTGTTTAGTTAATTTATATTAAAAATTGGATTAAATTTAGTTTTTTAAAGTAAAACTTATCGAAACATTAGTTCATAAACAACTATTTTTATAAAATTGCTATTTTATGTTTTAAGAGTCTCTATTGAACATGTTTCAACAATATTTGTTCAAAATATACATCTTTTTATTGACATTTTTCGACCAAAAATACTGTTTCGGAACAATACCGTTAAACAATCCGGATCGTCCCGGAACCGGTTCAACCCCTCGGAGGGAAATTTTGTGGTGATCAAATAGAGGACAAAAAAACCCACCTCTTGCAATTTAAAGCATCCAATTTCGTCCACTACAGCCGATTACGAGTCCCTAGTCTGAAATTTGAAATTTTCAAATTCCCCAAGCAAAACATTCTGTCCCAGGACGGTACAGAAATTCTCAGCACGGAAAGTGAAAATTTCAAATTTCAGACTAGGGACTCGTAATCGGGCTGTAGTGGACGAAATTGGATGCTTCAAATTGCTAGAGGTGGGTTTTGTCCTTTATCTGACCACCACAGAATTTCCCTCGAGTTAAACCGGTTCCGGGACAATCCGATTGTTTAACGGTATTGTTCCGAAACAGTATTTTTGGTCGAAAATGTCAATAAAAGATGAAAACAATGTATATTGAACAAATATTGTTGAAACTTGTTCAATAGAGACTCTTACAACATAAAATAGCAATTTTATAAAAATAGTTGTTTATAAACTAATGTTTTGATAAGTTTTACTCAAAAAAATCTAAATTTAAACCAATTTTTAATATAAATTAACTAAACAAAGTTATCAGAAGTTCAAAGTTGTCACAAACTGACTAGAGGTACTAGTATTTGACACAGAAACAACATTTCATAAATAAATTCACTCAAATCGATCAGATTTTGTACTTTTACTAGGGGTACGCACAATTATTTGACCTCTTTTTTTTACTTTTTTCAGTAAACAGTTTTTTGTATTTTTTAAGAAAAAGTTTTTTGCAAATCCAATGACAGTGTCTTAAAGAGGACATTCTGCCGCGTCGATTGATGTATAAAACATGGCACTTTAGTCGAATTTTATGTACTTGTATATCACAAACATTTTCCGTACGGGGGGGTACGGACAAATATTTGACTCACTGTATATTATTGAGACCACAGTTTGGAAAAATCACGTAAAACTTTCGGATTACACTCAACCCCCGGTGGTTAGTCACTTCTTCGTTTGACACTTTTTTAGTTTGTACCCCGTTGGTTGGTCAAAGTCAAACTAAAAAGTGACGAACTGTCACTTTTTACACAGCGCTCACGCACACTATCAAAATAAACGTTTTGTAGTGTGTGTGAACTCCGTGTAAAAGGGGTGTCAAACTAAAACGTGACCCCGTTCGTTTGACAACAGTTGGTGTCAAACCATCGGGGTTTGAGTGTATCTTGTTCCTAAATTCATTCGACACATTCTCCAGCGACAAAAACGACACGTTTTGTCTCATAGGTCAAACATTTAAAATATTTATAAGTTTTTTTTTTCAATTATATATCGCAGCTGGTTAAATAATTGCAAATGTTGTTCATAACTAAAATATGAGTTATTAATTTGTATTAACCCAAAAGGGGTCGAAATTTCACTATTTCTCACTCCGTTGCAACGTCACGGAGTAATCGATGTGGCAAACGGAAAGTTCAAATAAAATTATTTTTTTTCGCAGTCATTACTTGAAGAAAATTAAATTTCCAATCCGAATCTTTAATAATCTCTAATTTTTGTAATTGTTTTGATATCAAACGAGACATATTTAAAAAAAAACGTTACTTAATCCACCCTTAGGTGGTTGGTGCCTTCCTCACATTTAAAAGGTAATGCTATCCAAAATAGGGCGGACCTTTAAGTGTTCAATCAATTTGACTCATTATTCAAACCATCAGATTGGGTAGTCAGATCTTCATATTTCAGGGCACTTATGTGCTTACAACTTATGACAGGGTAGTCAAATCTTCAATTCCATTCGTGCTCGTTGGAAAGGCTTTTTAATTACCTATCCAAAGATAGATTTGGACAACGTTTTCATCATGAAATCTGAGATCCGGCTTCAAAAAAGTACACAAATAACACTTAAGTGCTAATAACTTTTGAAAGGGTTCAGATCTTTAATGTATTGGTCGCATTGGAAAGGTCTTTTGAATACCTTTCTAAAAATGTATAACATGCCAGGTTTTCTTACAAAAACCACCCTTTTTACAATCTTCCGGACTTTTGTTAAAATCGTTTTTTTAGCATAACTTTTGAAGTACTTAACTAAACTGCATAATTTTTGAAAGCGACTTATGGGACCCCAAGACGGATCGAATGACGCCAAAACGGACAAAATCGGTTCAGCCAGTGCCGAGATAATCCAGTGCAATTTTTTTTTATCAACATCCCACCACACACACAGACATTTGCTCAGAATTTGATTCTGAGTCGATAGGTATACATTAAGGTGGGTCTAGGAGGTCTAATTGAGTGTTTAGGCCGTGACAAATCTCGATAGGCGTTAAATAATGTTATTTGAGACAGTTTAGTTTAGTTCATATCAAGAGGAACTACATCGAGCATGCAATACTTGCATGATGGATTTGGTAAACGCTATTCATTCTACACATCTAGGTACTTCAAGTTCACATCCGTGTTAGGGAAGCGCTTTTCGGTGGCTTGTCCTGTAACTGGGCGTTGTTTAACTAGGCTGTACACAGAAAAAATGATGATAGTATTCATCAGGGAATGGTTACAGATTTTGTGTAAAAAAAATGATTAATTTTACCCCAGCAAATGATGAATTTTCATCAGTTATTGATGAATATTCATCAGGTTCACGTTTTTACACATTTTTTATGTAATATTACTCAAAAAAGAGGTAATATTCAACGTACCAAATTTTCAACATTCCAAAATTCATCCCGGAGAGAACAGTCCGAAGAAAAGTCTATCATTTTTGGCTGCACCAGTAAGGTAGCAGACCAAGGATGTACTTGCGATGTACCACGAAATTGAAGCAAAAAAATAAAATGTCAGTGCCAGGGTGGTTAAATCTTCGCGATTTTCGCGATTTTCGCGAATTTCGCGGATTTCGCGGAAATCTAAATTGCTCTCACCGAGCAGGATTTAGATAAATTTGCGTTCTTTCTTCTGGAAATACTAGATTTAGACAAACATTTTCACTAGCCATCGAAATCTACGTTGTATTCCTGAAGATAGACCCACAGGAACATTCAACAGAAATCCGCGAAATCCGCGCCGCGAAAATCGCGAAATCCGCGAAGATTTTTAACCACCCTGCAGTGCTCCCTCTGGGTTACTCTGTGCTGTAGCCCACTTAAAAAGCAATCAAAAAAATAAAAAAAAGACCAAAATTGATCGAGAATACAAACATCAATTCTCCCTTACAAAATGTCCCAACGTCTCTTCCAAAACGTGAATTTCACTAAAATATTGTTTAGTTTTGGCTGGGGACCATCCAAAAACCACGTGGACACTTTTTTGGAAATCTCTAAGACAATTGTTCATACAAAAACCCGATTTAATATCACCAGAGGTGAAATAGAGCCTTTCTTACAAAATGATGAAACTCCGAGAAATATATTGGTTTTTCAGAAACATAATGATACCACCCAGTGAGAATTTTACCTAAAGCTTCGAATCTTTTTAGGCTAAACCTCAAATGCCATTTTTTTAATTCCAGAGGTACATAATTTGTCGCAAAATATTTAAATTTTATTAAAAAAAACATATTGGATTGAAATTATTAGAAAAAAAATAAATAGTCTATGATTAACTTTAAAACATATGTAACAGTAGTTGTTCGGTAACTGGGCGTTGTTTAACTGGGCGCTCGATAACTGGGCCGTAGCCCAGTTAAAAAGCAGACAAACGTCAAAAAACCAAAACAAACCAAAATGACCGAGGGGTTAATGGATGCAAAAATCATATTCAATAAATAAAAAAACTTTTTTCAAACTGTTGTTTAATTTCAAGTTACAATTAAAGAAAAATTAAAAGTAATCATTGTAAATAAATTTGAGTAACTTTTATTTTTATATTTCATCTGGAAAATATTATGCATCGGTGTTCCCCTCGATATTTTTTGTTCAGCCCAGTTAACGAGCAACATTCGGTGACTGGGTTACGTTCTCAGCCCAGTTACCGAACAACTACTGTATCGCTATTGCACTTTGTCGATCAATTATGAGAAGCCAGAAAGAACACTTTCACGCGCAGCGTAAAGCGCGCGAGCGTTGAAGCGCTGGCGTTGAAGCTTCGACTTGACGACTTGTCGAGCTTTCAGGCGAGAATGAGCCGGGACTTCAAAATTGATGTTTATAGGAAAAAATAGAGTAAAAATAAAAGGAAAAACACTAAAATGGCTATATCTCTGGAAATACATTTTGGAAAAGCTTAAAATTTTGGGCCCAAGTTTATGGCGCATTTTTTCTAATGGCTTTTTGTTTGAAACTGAATTCTTTTAATTTGATAGTGTTATCTGTAAAATAGTCCAAGAAATACCTGTTCGTCTCCGACCCCACGGCTACAGATCTGACTTATAAAAATTGTGGGTTTTTCGAGCGGTTTTCCAATGATGGAAGACACAAAATTTAAAGAGCGGATACAGACATCGCTCATGTATTTCAGAAAAAGAGCTCTCAAAAATCAGGCTTTGAGTTCCGGGTTTCGGGCCAAAATTCAATCGAAAGAGCGCATCCTAACCTTCAATTTAGTAATAGGATTTTTTCCTGGGACGAATCCTCGCCGTACACGAATTTTTTAAGATTTCTGAGAAAAGAGTTTTTTCAAAAGCAAACCTTAAACCTTTCTTTTGTAAGAAAGGCAACAAAAACTTTTTTGTATGGAGCGTGGACAATCGCCATTGATGATGTGGACGGTTTGTTTTTATGTTACCTAGATTTTTTTTTTATGTATTCGAGGTACTTGAAGTTCACATCCGTGTTAAGGAAGCACTTTTTCGATGACCAATTTTGTGCATTCTTGGAATTAACTTGAAGTTCACGTCGGAGCTAGGAAAGCGCTCATATTGTAGGGAATTTTAACAACTTTTTAAAGCATTGTATTTTTAAATCGTTGAACAATTGCGCTATTGTTGAACGCTAAATAAAAAATTGCTGATGAAGTTTTGAATCGATTGGTGCACTTTCATCACTTTTTGAGTTATTGATGCATTTAGTTGAACCAATCGTGTGCTTTCAGAAATTCAGAAAATTCAGTACGTTGTTCTAGAAACTGAAGGAAATTCAGTTTTTTCGCGAAAACAGCACTGCCCCTGATCGCATAAATGTCCCATATGCATTTTCATCGATTTCGAGTTATTGATTCAGTTTGGTTCAAAATTGTGTGCTCTTTCAAAAGAGCCTATAACATCCAGTACTTTGTTCTAGGAATCAGGAGGAAATCCAGTTTTTTCGCAAAAACTTAACACGTAGCCTTATGTATGGGACAAACTTGCCTTGCGTTTTTCTCAGCTTGTAACAAGCATAACCAAAATGACGAAGAATTGACGAAGAATTCAAATCTAAAGATCCTTGCTTATATAGAGAAGCCTAGTTCCCCAAGACGCCACTAAGTGGCGCATGCGAACAGATCTGAGCTTCTCTCGCTTTGGCAGTCGACTGTCAACTAAACCAAAAATGAAGATCTCCCTTGCTTAAATAGGGAAGTCTAGTTCCCCAAGCCACCACTTGGTGGCGATTTGGCACTTTTAGGATTTTCCCTCATCCACGGCTCGAGCAATACTAAGCAAGACCATGTGATGAAACTATTATTTATAATTTTTCGTGTAGTCAGTAGCTCCCAAAAAGGCAAGGCATAGTTCTCTTAGTGAAAATAAGAAAAGCGAGAAGTTCTTAGTTTACCGTGGGCGGAGCATAGGTGAAATGGCGTTTAATCCAAGTTCTTCGTCAAAAAAGTTAAATACTTGCTAGGGAGGCCAGATATTGCTAATACCACTATATTTATAAAAATGTTCTTGTATTGGTTTTGTGCGTATATTCAGAAGATGTCTTTCCTAATCGGTTCCCCCCATCCCTTCTTCTCCCCTCTACAACCCAACAGGAAGCGGCCACATCGCGCGCGAGTGCAGCCTGTCGCCGGACGACTCGTGCTGTTACAACTGCAACCAGAGCGGCCACCTGGCCCGTAACTGCCCGGAGAAGAGCGATCGGGACCTGAACGTGTCCTGCTACAACTGCAACAAGAGTGGTCACATTTCGCGGAACTGCCCGACCGGGGACAAGAGCTGCTACAGCTGTGGCAAGATTGGCCACCTGAGTCGCGACTGCACAGAGAACAAGGGCCGCGATTAGAAGTCGGGTTATGCGTCGTCGTGGTGCGCCAGCAGCAGCGGTCTCACAGCAAACACCATCAACAACAACAACAACAGCATCGTCAGCAATAGCAGCAGTTTGAACCACATCAACAACAACGGCGGCGGTGGCCAGGTCGGTTACTACCACCGGATGGCTCCGCTGCAGAGCAGCAGCAACAACAACAACAACAGCCCCCAGACGGTGTCCTGCGTTCAGCAGCAGGACCAGCAAAAGCAGCTTCTCTTTGGTGGGATCAACCCGTTTCACCATCAACACCTCCAGCCGCCGTACGGCGGCGGGACGGCGGGCGGATTCGCCGAAAGTACCATCAAATCGATCGGCACCAACTCCGCGACCGCCGCCGCGGCTGCCTACCTGCTGCAACAGCAACAACAACAACAGCAGAAGAGCTACTACAACACGAGCGCTTCGTCCCCGATTGGGGCCCACCTTGCGGGGGGCGGTCCCATCGGTGTGGGAGGTGCCACCGGTGTGGTGGGGTCATACGCTGCTCCGTCAACTGTCGCGGCCGCTGCTGCTGCCGCTGCCACCCTTCACGCAAGCAAACCACGATTCAAATTATAATAAATGATGATCATTGAACAATATTGATTGCAGATAACTGATGAAGAAGTTTAAAAAAAGAAGAAAATCACACACTCACTCACACACACACTTTCACGAATGAACTTTTTTTTGAAAATCAAAAAAAAAACATTAATGCAGAAGCGGCAAACAATTTAGGAGGGTCTCTCGCGAGGAAGATACAAATCTATATTGATTCAGACACTCTCTCAAACATAAGCGTTTTATGCTATTTATTGTTTTTTTCCCTCCCCCTTTCTTTCATGTTCTCTTAAACTGTACGAAGCGAAAGCGTTTGATAAAATATACACTCACACACTATTTCGTATATTGGAGAGATCTAAATAAAAAAAACTAAAAACCCAGATCAAGGAAGAAATCAACCGCTGAAAGGTTAAAAAAATTGCGTTTTTTTTTTATTTCATCATTTTTTTTTTCTTTTACGGTTGAGGGTAATTTGCTGGTAAGAAGTTTAAAGTAGTTGAGTAAAGACTTTTTTTTCTATTTTATATATATTTTTTTTCATTTCCTAACATCTTGTATTTATCTATCAAACACGGCGCAAAATGTAGTGTTGCGTTTTCATAATCGTAGCGTTAGAGTTTGTTTGCAGTTTTCAATCAGCAAAGCAAAAAAAAAAGAAAGTCACATTTGAAAATGGAACCCAGTTCGGTTATTTGCGCTTAAAGGTCCCACCCCTTTTCCTCCCATTGACAAAATTGTGGACTCGCTGAGCTTGCGCTGGGGTGGTTTTCCGGTCTTTGGGTTGGTTGTCGGACGTGGAACAGCTGTATCGCTCCAACGAAACGCGCAAGTTCTACATAGCAGACTCGGGAAGCTGTTCAATAGCAGCTTTGAGAGAGTTGTGCGAGCGGGTATCGACACGGGAGGCACGATTTACAACAAGTCAGTTCAACTACTTGCTTATGCCGACGACATTGACATAATTTGTGGTGAACGAGTTCGTGTACTTGGGATCGCTGGTAACTGCCGACACCATTGTGAGTACTGTGCCAACCTTGATGTATGGGACCCCAGTGTGCCGCTGTAAACAAAGCCCAAATGACAGTTTCACAGTGTCTACAACCAGTTTAGAGATCCAGAATCGTATTCAAGCTGGAAATCTTGCTTACTTCGGATTACGGAAAACCTTGACATCTGACAAAAAGCTAAAGAATTACAAAGCATCTGGTAAGGAAGGTATCGGAGCGGAACTCATCAAGATTAGTGAAACAGTCAAGATCTGGGATCCAGAATAGCTTCTGGTTTGTCAACAAAGTGTTTTCCCTTTTTCGAAAGTGCAAAATTTCGCTGAAAGTTTTCATAGGTGTCGCGAATGTTATCAGGTAAGTCCCCGCCGAAGATGATGACCGTTTGGCCCTGCATGCGTCCTCCTCGTGAGTGCGAAATCGGAACCACCCGTGCGCAAGTTTCGCCGTTTTGGTTATATTTGTCCTCACATTTCCGCATAGAAAGAAACACAAAAAAGATTTAAAGCGTTATTGGAAGTAAAACATTTAACAAAACAAAAAAAAGTCATAGATCTTTGCGTATTAGTCTAAAACAAAATATTTACTAAATACAATTGATTGAAACATTATAAACTTAAAGAAGAAAAAACAAGCAAAATCTATTAAACAAGAAGAGAAACAAAAAAAACAAACCAAGTAAGAAATTTTAGTGTCGATAAACGTCTATATATTAAAGAAATCAAGAAAATGTAATCGTACAAAAATTAAGAAGCAGCAGAAGTAACAACAACAACCACACTCACAATAGAGAGAGAGAGCGAGGAGCGAAACGCGAAGAGAAGGCATCAAACAGAGAGAGTAAAAGATTGAACAACCCAAACAAAAAAAAAAGGCAATGAGAGAGAATGCAAGATGAAAGAGCAGAAGTCAACACTAGCGAAACTAACACAGAAACAGACACACACAAATCAAAGGAAGCGAAGCGAGCAGAACGAGGGAGGATGAGCGAATACACTGAAACAAAGGCGACGAAGAGAGGTAGAAGAGAACAACACAACACACGATTCAAGCTATGTTATTCTTTTTTAAACTGTGATAACAGCCAAATCTTGAGCAAGCAGACGGATTGAGATGAGATTTAAAACACACACACACACACACTCAAACTGAATCGAACTACTAAACTGAGACGAGCAGCGAAATTTAACAAAAAAGAGTTAATAATTCCAAAGTTTTGTATTTTTGATTTCTCTAATTTTTGGAGTACAGTGAGGCACTTTGGGCAAAAGTGTCTCGAGCTTGAGCGAGAGGATTTTGTTCTTTCTACGGTAAAAATATTACATTTTATAAAATATGATGAAGTTATTGGGAAACACACTTTCGGGAGAGTTTTCGGTTCGGCGAATAAAAAAAAACCGTTTCCTTAGCCGTCCTCGCGTTTACAAAATATTCACTAAAAACCAGTACTACTGTAACAAAATGAGAGAAAGAGAAGCAGAGTAAAAGGGGTACCACGAAGCTGAGTTAATTATTAAACAGAGCAAAACTTACAATAACAGAGAAGAAAAAATGTGTAACAAATGACACGGAAAATGCCCGGAGGAGCAGAAGAAGCAAACAAAAAATATACTACGAAGAAGTACTATTTGTGGGTTATCGTTTTATGATAACGTTGACGACGCTCGATTTGTTTCTATAGTTTTACTACGTTCTTTTTTATACAACCGGGACAGCCAAGCAGGAGAATTACGCTACTTACTGTAAACTTTAGGACAGAACACAAGAAGAAGAAGTAAATGTCCACAAAGCGGCGGGAGAGCAAACAAAAAAATAAAATACAAAAATGTAATGCAAAGAGTACCTTTTAAAAATTTATTAAGTTGAAGACAAAGAGCAAACGGGACGATATTTTTACACACAACAAAAAAAAACTCACACTCATTCAGCAAAACTGCACGTTTTCCGTGTTGTTGTTGTGACCAGGTCGAAGAGCTAAAAACAAAAGTTATAGCTAAAAAACAAAGTAACCTTGGCAAAGTTACGGCGAAATGGACAGTGGCGCGCGCTTGCAAAGCGTACAATTCTAATTCCTAAGTGCTCAAAACCAAGACGAAGGCGAAAATGGATCGGAGAGAACTTTTGTTTATTGTTTCGAAAGGTACTTATCAAAAAACAAAACAAACAAAAAAGAAGATGTAAATCAGCGAAGGCGCGAGAAGACCCAGAGCAGAGAGGAGGTCTTCTCGAAACTCTCAGGAAGCCCGACGTTCTGACCCTGACCATGTGCGAGAAAGGCGAAGGCGCGCGCAAGGTGTCGGAATCGAGGCAAGACGACGAGCGTGGAGAGCTGTAACAAACACACACACTTACACAATTGTAGAACACACACACACAAAACAAACAGAACCAACAAAATGTTCTTTTTTCTATTAGTTTACTGCGCCGATGAAGAAGACGAAGAGACGAAGCTGCTGACAGGAGAGTTAAAAAAGAAAACACAGAAAATCGTAATCTTGTAAGCTACACCACCCCCCTTGTACTACTCACCAACACAGAGGACAGAGAAGAAAAACTAAGAGTAACGAACATCAGTTGAGAAGAATAACAAACAGAAGAAAAGAGAAAAAATAGATCCCGCCCCCCTTAAAATGAGAGAACAACCCCCGAGACAACCCCCTGTATTCTAACTGCGCGAAAGAAGAAGACAATGATGATGAAGATGGAAGAAGAAAGTGAGAAAAAAACAGCAAGCCAAGATGAGAAGAAAGCGAGAAAGTGAAGAACAACAACACATATACCAACAAAACAATGAAGCATGCAAATAACGACGAAATCTGCGAAGAAGAAAAACATGAATTAAAAAAGAGAAGAAACAAAACGTTAAAAAAAATCTTAAAGATTACAAACAAAAAAAACAATGCACTATTATTATTACTATGAAATACTACAAGCAGACAAAACAGCAAAGCAAAACAAAACAAACAAAAAAAATGAGAAAATTATTGATGATGGTAATAAATACATGCATAAAGAAAAATCCACACAGAAAAAAAAAACTGCAAGCCTTTTGTAAACGAAAAGAATTGTGAACCAAAAAAAGTTTAAAATTTAATTACTTCGTTGCGTTTTGTGTTTTTTTTTTGGTCGCTGCAAAATGTCTGCCTTGGGGTGATCCGCCTATTTTGCGGGTTTTAAAATAAGTGAGTAGCGGTTAGTATAAAATCCTAAAAATTGTTTAAAAAATATTTCGCCTCCTTTATAGTTCCAACATAGATTTTTTCATAAGAAAATTTTAAAATTTTGTTGCAGTTTTGGGGATTCAGTTGCACAAACTTTCAAGTTTTAATCTGTTTCGTAGTCATGACCATCCATAAACCAAATATATTGAAATTTTCTAAAATGCATAATTAAAAAATCAGAAGTTTTAAAATTAAATAACCTAGATAATTCTAAGACTTACAAATTGTAATAATTTTGGCCGATTTTAGCGAGACACACTTTATGGATGACGCCGAAATAAAATATTCAAAATTTCAAAAAAAAATACACATTTCAATAAAAAAAAAAGCGCTGTAGAAAGCATTATTCATCAGTACAGTTGTTTTACAATTATTGACATGAATTTAAAAAAAATATTGGCAACGGCTTTAAATTTTTTTTTATTTTGGGTCCTACATGACTTCAAAAATGTGACAAGGTTATTTCATTTTCTGTAATATAAGATGGAAGCTAAAATGGCGTCATTGTAGAATTTAAAAATGTAAGAATTTTAGAATTTTGTAAATTTCATTACTTCAAGCAAAACAATGTAAATGGGCCAATGTCGAAGTGTATCCTGTTCACGTCAGTCGATGTTAACATTTGAACGAGCAGGACAGACTCTTTGTTTACACTTCAATATTGGCATTGTTTTGCTAGACTTAAGAGTTTTCTAATTTTAATTATTTTTAAGTTATGATTTTTTCAAGCCCAAAGACCCAATGTCACTCCTGATGACGGTACTTTTTATGAACAGAAGCTCTAGTTTTTTTTACACGGAGTTCACACACACTATCAAACGTTTGTTTTGATAGTGTGCGTGAGCGCCGTGTAAAAAGTGACAGTTCGTCACTTTTTAGTTTGACTTTGACCAACCAACCAACTGAAAAGGTGACCAACCACCGGGGGTTGAGTGTAGTATTCAAATATCACAGTCCATACTGCAGATCTGCACTGAAAGAAACCAACCTAGCAATCTTAAGTGTTTTCCACGTGAGAATCTCCAAAAATCTACACAATAAAATCACGTGCTTTTCCTTTAATCCGCACATGTTTTACATATCAAATAGACTTGAAAACCATTTGAAACCAGCTGATCACAAGCGAATTATCATTCATTCTTGTTTTACCTGCTTTTCACTTCAGATTCAAATGAATTCCATATCGATTTGCCCCATTCGACATTTCCTTTGATTTTGAATTGAAAAACACTTTAGATTTAAATGTTTTGGTTTTTTAATGCGAGAGGTCATCCCTGGTTCGGAAGGTGAATGACAGATTCTTTTGTGGCTCAATTAGATTCTGTGTTTTTTCGGTGAAATTTAAGTATTTCGGTGGCAAAAGTGGTATCAATCGGTTCGTCTTAACGTGAACTGAAGAGGGATTGTGAAGTTTCCCAGAAAAAGCGAGATCTTTGTGATTTTTAGTCATTTTAAAGTTAGCCATATTTTGAATTTTGACGTTTGCACGAAATCAACGCGAGAGAAAATCCCCACGCAGAGAGCCACTGCTTCTTACAGTGGGCGTGTAGTAGTGTGGCTGTTTCGGTTCGGCGTTGTTGTGTGCAGGGTTACCAGGTCAAAATATGAAAAATCTGGCAAAGTATCGATTAAAAATCTGGAAAAATCTGGCAGACGAAAATCTAACAATTTTGAATGATGAAGGGAGGGAGGATATACATGAATTCACCAGTTTGTAGAATTCAGATGGTTTAACTGGTTTTATGGCCTCAAAAATATTGAATTTGAATTTTTCTTCCAGAAAAAAATGCATTCTATTTTTTTTATTTACAATTAAATTCGTCGATTTTAATCAAAAAGTTGTTCAAAATGGGCATAAAGTGAAAAATCTGGCAAAATCTGTCAAAATCTGGCAACGAGAAGGGTGAATCTTTATTCTGGCAGACCAGGGTTCCCAGGTCAAAATTCGAAAAATCTGGCAAAGTATCGATTATAAATCTGGAAAAATCTGGCAGACGAAAATCTAACAATTCTGAATGGTGAAGGAGGATATGAATTATTTCAAAAGTTTGTAGAATTCAGATGTTTTAACCGGTTTAATGTTGTTGAATTAACATTTTATTAACACTGGAACGCCCAACGCATGTCCAACTTACACGGACGCCCAAGCCTCCCAAAAAAGTTGGAACGGTAACTTCAACTCGCTGGTTCTCGGGCATAACTCAACCAATCGGGACGATTCTTCTTTCCAGTGATTTGTTAGGATGTCTAGATGATCCTAGAACTTTGCAGAACTTAATTTGATCAAATCTGTAATTTCTGCGACCGAAAACATCGTTCCACCTTTTTTCAAAACAACTGCCTCCGCGGAATTTTTGGCGATTTTTTTTGTACGCGAAAAAAAAAGTTGGAACGATGTTTTTAATCGCAAAAATTACAGATTTGATCAAATTAAGTTCTGCAAAGTTCTAGAATCATCTAGATATCCTAACAAATCACTGGAAAGAAGAATCATCTTGATTGGTTAAGTTATGCCCGAGATCCATTGAGTTGAAGTTACCGTTCCAACTTTTTTGGAGCCTTGGGCGTTGGAATGTTAAAGAAAATCACGCTCTAATTTGTTTAATTTTTAATAAAATTCGTCAATTTTAATCAAAAAGTTGTTCAAAATGGTTATAAAGTGAAAAATCTGGCAAAATCAGTCAATATCTGGCACAGAAAAGGGTGAATCTTTATTCTGGCTGACACTTGAAAAATCTGGCATTCCCTGATTTATCTGGCAACCTGGCAACCCTGTGGCAGACACTGGAAAAATCTGGAATTCCCAGATTTATCTGGCAACCTGGCAACCCTGGTTGTGTGAGCCGGCACAGGCGGCCACGGCCAGGCGCTCTCGTAACATGTGTGCAGGTTTTGGGCTACGGTTGAGGGAATTTGTGTTTGGAAGGTGTGCCAAGAAGGAGAGGAGTGTAAACCAACCTTAACCTGTGATGAATGAAAGTGTTCATGGCCAACTAGGTTGGAATATGTTAAATTGATCATTTTTGAAGAAGATTGTTATGTTACGGGTTCGGTTTGCCAATTTCACGCACAGAAATACGCAAAGGAATGGCATGTGTGAGAAGCTGGAGCCTTCGCGCGAGAGTTAAGTCGGTGTCGAGAAGCGAGAAAGTGAGAAGGCTACAAGCGACCCAAGCGGAATTGGCGTTGCGTGCATCGAGCTAAGGGGGTAGTGAAATTGATGGTGTGTGTTAGGAAGCCAACGCACAACATCGAGCTGCAGAATTCTTCGTCGCTCATCTATGTATGTATGCGAGCAGGAGCGAGGGAGAATGTAGGAGCGTCAACATCGGCTGGGCTGGTTGAGAGTGAGAGAGGATAACAATAAATGGTAACGGTAAAAAAACGTTACCATTCGGTTCAGGTAAGCGCACTGTGCATACAACTGTGTATGCCAGCATTGCTCTTCATAATTCAAGGTGAGTGTGTTTATTTTTTGATTAGGCCGATGCAAATATTTAAAAAAGTTTTTGTCCCGCGGCCCTGGCCGAGGTCAAGGGGGGGGCAAAAAAATAAAAAAATATATAAATTTAAATAAAAAGCCATAGTCTTCACATTTAATTGAAAAAAGTGTTTTAAAATGCATTTTACACTAGTTCAGTTGTTTTGCAATCATTAGTTTTCAAAAAATCTAAGATCTGACAAAAACAAAAATTGCATCGAAAAAAAAAGATTCTGCATCGAAAATTTTCAAAAAATCTTAAGATTTTTTAATAAACCCAAACATGCTAAAAATGATTCTAAACGCAGGAGAATGTATTTTAATTTGATTTCAGCTGGTTGCACTTGAATTTTCATTGAAATTTTGAAGTTTATTGTAAAAATATTTTTTTTGCCCCCTGATTTTTCGGGCCAATTTTGAAGGGGGGGGTGACAAAAACTTTTAAAAATATTTGTACCAGCCTTATAAAGTTTTGCTTAAAAATTGGAAAAAAATCAAATGAAAACAGCGTAATCCTTGTGTAAAATTTGAATACAAAATTTTAAATAGTGTTATATCAATAACTTATCAAATCACAAAAAAACTGTAGCTATTCAATACTAATCTTTGTTCTATCATCTATCATCAACAGAGAGCGAGTTGTGGCGCTATAACCACGGCACATAGTGTCCAGGGCATTTGTGGAAATACATTGTCCCATCCTCGAGGGTCCCGGAGCACCAAAACTTCTTAGCATGGTGCTCCCAACGATTAATTGCTCTTAAAAACAGGAACGTGAGCGGGGGATCCCCACGTTTCTTCCTCCCCTGTAGATTCAGAACTGTATTGCTGTTTGAACATTCGTGCTCAAACTCAATCCACTTCAACGAATCATCTTTGCGGTAAACTTTACGCAGTTGGCCTGGCCGCTTTAACGTGTGTGATGTTTCAAAGCAATTCATTGCATTGGGGCACTGCAAATGTTAATAATGACAAGAGGATGCTAGGCGTTAATCAACCTAAGGCATTTTCCAGGATGCCCTCGAAAGACTGGCTGCGCTAGGGTTAGATTAGATTAGATTAGAAATGTTTTGGTTTTTTAATGCGAGCGGCGAAAAAACTCTTCATTAGTAAGATGGCCACGGACGATGTTTGTGGACAAATTGCTTTGCGGAGAGAAATATTCTTTTAGACAACTTCCTGAGATTATTTTTTAATAATTGTGCGATTGTGGTAGGTAAAATCAAAAGAAACAATAGAGCTGTTTGAAATAAATGTTTATTATTTTTCCAGAAGATCAGGATCCGGCCAGAGGTCGTCTTCGGAATCTGCTCCTGATCCGAAGCTGTTAATCCGGACAAAAGATTGCAAGTGGTGCCGGTGTTTCTTTAGATTCATCATGGACAACAGGAGCGGAATACGGATCCGCGAGCTGCCCGATCGAGAAGAACAAAATGATTGTCTTGGTGCCATTTTGCTCGGCCAGCTTCAACCCGTTCCTGAACGACCTGACCTTGGTGATTCTCCGGTTCGGCAGGGCGTACTTCTTCTTGTGTGATTTATGAAATTCACATAAAAATAGAAATAAAAGCTATTTATAATTCAAACCGTAACAAAAAATAAATACATGATAACACTGAAAGAAAGACACATAGCAATATCACATGTTTTACACTTGAATCTGCCCCATACGACTTTGCATGTGAATGTAACGTGTAAATCACTTGAAAGAATCCATCGAGCGACCCTGCAAATCCAAATGCAAAACACGTTAATCTTAAGTGAAAGCTCACATGACATTGAAATGGGGTGCATTTGCATTCCAAATGATTTTGTAGTGTAAATTGAATGGTTTTCCAGCGATATCCATGTGTATTGAATATTGCATACGATTTTCTGTTTATTTCAAAGATTTTATATTACGATTAAAAATCAATTTTATTGAAAAAAGCTTTTTATTATACGATATAATATAAATACAAAATGTCGCACAAAAAAACAATCGGCCTACAATCTTGCTTACATTTTTCACTTCTTGCTGTTCCTATCCAAACGGAGAAAAAGGTAAATTTTACTGCTAGCAGATGTCTGGGCGACGGAACGAGAATAGCTTTCGGTAACAGGAACCGGATCTTGAAGTCGTCATACTGCTTGACCTCAGTTCTTGAAGGCCTCCATCGACTCAACCTTGATGATCTGGAATTGGAGTAGCCACGTACACGGGTATGGGAAGCATTGTCGCCAAGCACCGCGTCACGGAACTGCCGACAGTTGCACATTTTGTTCGTTCCGGAACGCAAATCATACTGCAGCCAGATGCCGAAGTTGCCGGATCAATCGGCCAATACAGAGTCGGTTCGGGAAAACAAATTCTGGATCCAACCCTTCACCGGGGTTTTAAATCCTGGAAATTCATTGACATTGTTAGTCTAAACAAACATATTTCAATATTCACTCTTTTTCTATTAAATACTTACCAAAAAGTAAAAAAAAACGCAATTTGGACTGTCTTCGTCCGTCGCCATCTTACGAATGAGTATTTTTTCATCAAACACCTTTAAATCTAATACATTTCAATCTCACGTGATTTCCATTTGGAAATCAAGGGAAAAGTCAAATGGGGCAAATCTGAGTGAAATTCTATTGAATCCAAAGTGAACACCACGTGATAAAAGAACGAAAAACATCTGGCTTGCAATCAGCTGATTTCTGATGATAATCATTTGAATGTCACATGAAAAAAATATCTATGTCAAGGGAAAAGCATGGTAAATCATCGTGATGATTTTTCAGCCAGCTCACGTGAAAAAGCATATGAATTTGCTATGTCAGATTTTTTCAGTGTGGTAAAGAAATCGCTGCACGAAAAAAGGAGAACAGGGAAAATTGTTTTAATTCAACCAGGGGAACAACATCTAACTTCATCTGGCCTGTAATGTTGCCATATCAGCACTTTGAAGTTTGTTTATAGCTCATAAAAAGCGTTTTCAACTGAAATCTCAAAAGGAAGTGACCTACTCTTAGGGTTTTTTTCTCAAAATTTATTTTCCCTAAAAGAGCACGCAGCTAGCAAAATTTAAACTTAGAAACATGTACCCTCCCTGTAAAGGCTTATGAATTGATCTCAGTTGAAAGGTTCTCCAAATCTCTGAATTGCAAATGTAACATCCTGGAGCAAAACTGTTAAATTTCAATAAACACCAATTGAATTGAAAAAAAAGTGACCTACTCAGTAAGTAATGAGTAAATGAAGCATCTGTCAGATTTGAGTGAATGTCACTCAGAATTTATCGAAAATAGGGTGAAGTTCACCCACATGTTTTACACGTGAATCTGCCCCATTCGACTTTGCTTGTGATTGTCACGTGGAAATCACTTCGAAAATTCAAAACGCGCGACGCGGTAAATTCAAAAGCAAAACACGTCAACCTCATGTGACGATGCACATGAATTCGCAATGCTTTTCTCATTAATGGTGAATGGTTTTGTAGTGTAAATCAAATGGTTTTCCATTGGTTTTCAAATGAGCAAAATAATGAAAGGGGTTTTCTTCACTGAAAAAATCTGACATAGCAAATTCATATGCTTTTTCACGTGAGCTGGCTGAAAAATCATCACGATGATTTACCATGCTTTTCCCTTGACATAGATATTTTTTTCATGTGACATTCAAATGATTATCATCAGAAATCAGCTGATTGCAAGCCAGATGTTTTTCGTTCTTTTATCACGTGGTGTTCACTTTGGATTCAATAGAATTTCACTCAGATTTGCCCCATTTGACTTTTCCTTGATTTCCAAATGGAAATCACGTGAGATTGAAATGTATTAGATTTAAAGGTGTTTGATGAAAAATACTCATTCGTAAGATGGCGACGGACGAAGACAGTCCAAATTGCGTTTTTTACTTTTGGTAAGTATTTAATAGAAAAGAGTGAATATTGAAATATGTTTGTTTAGACTAACAATGTCAATGAATTTCCAGGATTTAAAACCCCGGTGAAGGGTTGGATCCAGAATTTGTTTTCCCGAACCGACTCTGTATTGGCCGATTGATCCGGCAACTTCGGCATCTGGCTGCAGTATGATTTGCGTTCCGGAACGAACAAAATGTGCAACTGTCGGCAGTTCCGTGACGCGGTGCTTGGCGACAATGCTTCCCATACCCGTGTACGTGGCTACTCCAATTCCAGATCATCAAGGTTGAGTCGATGGAGGCCTTCAAGAACTGAGGTCAAGCAGTATGACGACTTCAAGATCCGGTTCCTGTTACCGAAAGCTATTCTCGTTCCGTCGCCCAGACATCTGCTAGCAGTAAAATTTAAATTTTTCTCCGTTTGGATAGGAACAGCAAGAAGTGAAAAATGTAAGCAAGATTGTAGGCCGATTGTTTTTTTGTGCGACATTTTGTATTTATATTATATCGTATAATAAAAAGCTTTTTTTTTCAATAAAATTGATTTTTAATCGTAATATAAAATCTTTTGAAATAAACAGAAAATCGTATGCAATATTCAATACACATGGATATCGCTGGAAAACCATTCAATTTACACTACAAAATCATTTGGAATGCAAATGCACCCCATTTCAATGTCATGTGAGCTTTCACTTAAGATTAACGTGTTTTGCATTTGGATTTGCAGGGTCGCTCGATGGATTCTTTCAAGTGATTTACACGTTACATTCACATGCAAAGTCGTATGGGGCAGATTCAAGTGTAAAACATGTGATATTGCTATGTGTCTTTCTTTCAGTGCATCGTTTTGGCGTGCACGCAAAATCCAGATAACAGATCTGTGTAAAATTTGACACAGATCGCCCAAAACCTGGAATACACAGAATCTGTGTAAAAGCCTTGTACACAGATCTGTGTTCAGGCGTTGTCTGTCAAATCTGTGTAAATTTTCAACCAGCAATCTGTGTAAAATTTTACACAGATCTGGGTAATTTTTTCCCCAGATTTTTTTTGTTTGTTATACCCCGTTCGCACGGGCGAGTTATAACCGGTTATAAGACCAAAAGTGGTTATAACTCTTAAAACCGGCTATAACTCTGGTTTTGCCCATACAACGAGCTGTCAGATTAAAACTGGTTTTAAAAGTTATAACCAGGTTATAACTGCTCGAAAAGGGAACTCGAGTACTTGAAAACTCATAGCAGCCTTTGGAAATATTTGCAAAACATCCGATAATGACAGGAAAAAAAAAGAAACGTGACGGCTGTTTCAGTTATTTTTGTTAAAATTGTTCAATGAACCGGCCCGTCCCAACTTCACGGAACGCACGGATCACCGCGAAAAGCAACCGGTACATCGAGTGACAGATTCTAGGACAAGTAGAACTCCCGGAATCCCACAACCAAAAGTTGTCTCGATCGCTGAATCTGGCTCGATGGTTGAATCTGGCGACACATTGAGGTGAGTGCGATTTGATTTTTTTTTTTTTGGAGCTTCCCATTTGCCTTTTCGTCTTGCAGTTGTGAAAAGATCGCATTCCACTAAATCCGGATGCTGATTGACGTGATGGAAGTCACTGGAATGGAGAGCACCTATCGGAGAAGGGGTCGGGCCGAAGGCCCGAATGTCATTCGCCAGAATGTTGTTTGCCAGAAAACCAAACGCCAGAAAATCAAATGCCAGAATGGGTTAAATGCCCGAAAGTTCAAAAAGCCGAATTTTCATATGCCAGAAAATGTCATTCGCCAGAAAATCATTTGCCAGAAAACTGAAAGGCAGAATGTTTTAAATGGCAGAAAAATCATTCGGCAGAAAAGGTTAAATGACAAAAAGTTAAAAAATAAATAAATAAAAATTATAAAGAATATAACGAAACAAAGCACGGTAGAATCATATATTTAACACAGAGCATGAATAACCCAAGTAGCACTCATAACTTGTCGACTGTTGTATAATAGTTAGACAGCTGTTTTTGATCAACATACGAGAAAAAATGTCAACGTTAGTTAAATAACTGTTTGTTTCCCTACTTGTATAACTGACTTATATAACTCTTAAGATTTGTGCCACACAAGTGTTAAAACACAGTCAACATCACTCTTTTCCAACTTTAACACACAACATAGGGAATATTTTCACATGTTTGGGAGAGTAAACACTTACTCCTAACTCCATCCAAATTGCTGATTTTCACTATTTAAACAATTTATTTTGGAACACTTTTGATAGAAACTTGCTTGCTCACTTCCTATTGAGCTATTTATCACTTTATTTCACTTGAAAACACTTTTTATGAGCTGTAATTGAACGTCAAAGTGCTGATTTGCCAAGATGCTGTTCCCGCATCTGCAATGTTTACTCGAAAACAGTTTGTTGAATAAAAACAATATTGCACTGTTTGTTTCACTGCTTATCTAACATTGTCATGCGACGGCATCTTCTGAAAAATGGGTTGGCCACGCCCATTCTATAAATAACCTAAGGTTTTCTCGCTTTGTTACACAAATGTTCTCGGAGAATAGATTATATAACTGGTGCTCAACATACATATTCAACTTGACATTGCGTGTTGTTAGGCGGTGTAAATTTGTACATGAGGAATTTAGATTTTCAATAATGTTTATTTATTGAAGATTGCAATAGTTTTGATTGTTGACCGATTAATTTGTGAACATATCGCTGGTAAAAGCTACAAAAATTATCAGCTTATAGAGTTTATGATAAAGAAAACAACAAATCAAAATCATACCGATTTCAATATTACTCCGTGGTACGGTAATCGAAATGACAGTTGAAAAGGTTTGTTATAACAAAGTTATGTAGTGGAGTTATAAAACCTGTCTTGAAACAAACTTATATAACTTAAATTCCAATGACAGTCTTCGTTTGAGTTGAGTTCTTTAGCTAACAAAACAGACAGCAGCCTTCTTATTGACGCTTGGGCCAGCTTGTTTAGTATGAAGCCCCGTGGAGAGATGTGGAAGCGCGCCTGGACCTGCCGTGGAGATAACAACAAATCGTCGAAGTCATCGGATCGAATCTTGGAAAAGAGGAAGTTCATCAAAAAAGGAAAATCTAAAAGTTCGCCATGCAGGGAATTTCACACTAATCACATGCGCGCCATGATTGCTTTCTTTTTTTTTAATTCAATTTCGAATTATTTTAAATGAATCTTGCAGAAACAAGCGTACTTTTTTAATTAGCTTCCTCGTTGACTAAAATTGTAATAAGAAACGTTTGTTTACATGTAAGTTAGTCGACGGTTAGATAGCTGTTTTCAATCTAACTTTCCTTTCCAGTGTGCGCTTTGATTTGACAGCACAGCCGTAAACCACGCCCCTTTTTTTCGTTGAATCTCTTGTTAGATGGCACAGTGTTGTCAAATACATTTGTACAACTTACTCTGATAACTTGCTTCTTTTTCTGGCAAGTTATACAACAGAAAAAAGTGCGCTTTTTCCAGTTCACAGGAGTTGTAGAACAAGTTGTGACAACGAGGCGGATTGGTTATACAAACAGTTAGGAAATACGGTTATCTGACAAAGTGTGCTGCTTGGGAAACGAACAGATGAATGTTTGAAAAAATGCAAAGTTGGTAACTTGAACGTTCCTAATTGAAAGTAAGAACATTGCTCGCTTACTTTTTCAAAAGGTTCTATAAACATAGGAAACCCATGGCGCATTGGTGGTTTTGAAAATGTAATCCAGATTGTTTCTAATTCTAAAGTGGCAACATTGTGAGTTCACTGTTGAAATTGATTTCAGTGATGTAGAATTTTAGATGTTTTAGTCAAAGTAGTAATCTCATTTATTCAGAAAAATATCAAATAAAACAAAAAACTATAACATGGCCCTATAAACCTCGCAACACATGACCATGGTCAATAAATGACTACTATTAAAAATGGTCTTCTAAATTTCCTAATAAAGCATGACACTAGGAGAGGGCGCTGAATACCAATATTTTCAATCATTAATAATGAATTATAATGATTCATTATATAACCAAAAAAAACAACATTGCACAAAGATTAAATCTAGAGTATGTTTCCAATGCACATAGGGGAAATTCCCATATGTTTGGCAGGTTAAGGACTAGCCCCTAACTCCATCCAATTCGCTAATTTTCTATTAGTAGAAACTTGCTTTTTATATTTTAATATTTTAATTTTTTTAAATATTTTTATATGTTATTATTTTAATATTTTTTTATTTTTTATTATAGAGTTTTTCAGCCAGAAGCAACTCAACTCTATATTTTAATATTTTAATATTTTAATATTTTAATATTTTAATATTTTAATATTTTAATATTTTAATATTTTAATATTTTAATATTTTAATATTTTAATATTTTAATTTTTAATATTTTAATATTTTAATATTTTAATATTTTAATATTTTAATATTTTAATATTTTAATATTTTAATATTTTAATATTTTAATATTTTAATATTTTAATATTTTAATATTTTAATATTTTAATATTTTAATATTTTAATATTTTAATATTTTAATATTTTAATATTTTAATATTTTATTTTAATATTTTAATATTTTAATATTTTTATATTTTTATATTTTTATATTTTTATATTTTTATATTTTTATATTTTTATATTTTTATATTTTTATATTTTTATATTTTTATATTTTTATGTTTTTATATTTTTATATTTTTATAATTTTATGTTTTGTCCGCACAGAAAAAAAAAATCATGGTAATATTACATCTGGGAAGGGGTACATCTTTTATGTCAGTAAAAAGGTGTAATTTTACCTCTGGAAATGTGTAATTTTACCACTTTTCTGTTGTAATGTCACTTTTTCAGTCTAAATTGAGGTAAAATTACATCATAAAAGAGGTAATATTCAACCTTCCAAAATTAAAGCTTCCAAATTTACATTATTTTTTTCTGTGCGGTTTCATCCCATTCTCTCCGGTTTCAGGTCTTATAGCTTGGTATTTTTTATGCAAATAAAAAAAGCTTTGGTGATTTTTTGATTTAAAAAAAGCTTTGGTGATTTTTTGATTTAAAAAAATACTATCTGATACATTCGACATCTTGCGGAAATATTTGTAAACAATCGTTTTTTTTTGTTTCTGTCATACGACTGCTAAGACCATAAAGACTACAATGATAAGGTTTTAGCATGAATTCAGGCGTAGTCAAATACAAACAAAATTATTTTGCAAATGATTTTGTAAGGAACGCATCTCCCCTGTAGATTCAGAAATGTATTGGTGTTTGAAAACTTTTGCTCAAACTCAATCCAATTCAACGAATCATCTTTACGGTTAACTTTACGCAGCTGGCCTGGCCGCTTTAACGTTTGCGATGTTTCAAAGCATTTAATGAATTGGGGCACTGCAAATGTTAATAATAAACCATTTTATGATTGAGCACATAAGAACGTCTGTTGATCCTGTCGCACTTTCATTCCCGGTAAATACAAATTACAACACTCAGATTACATAGAACAAAACTGTTTAATACAAAAATACTTTATTCGCGTGAACTGGGCCGTATTTTACAGAAACTGAACTGAGGTCAGTCAGGGATGCTAGGTGTTAATCAACCTAAGGCATTTTCCAGGATGCCCTCGAAAGACTGCGATAGGTCGAAAGGCTGCGATAGGGTTAGATTAGATTAGATAAAATGATTTTGCAAGGAACGCATCAATTTCAGAAGTGAATTTAAAAAGTTCTTTTGTTGATGCCACATTCACCATTATTACACTACGGCAAACAAACAAACTCGCACATTTAGACAGTTTGTTGTTTGTTCGTCAACATTTGTTTGCAGAAACGCCAGCTTGCATACATTTTGTCTTATTTGCGAATTTGCCGCAAGTACAGGTTTGTTTGTTTGTTTGCCATAGTAAAATAGCTCCTTGAGCTGCTTGATGGCAATCGGTTTAGCATCTTAGATCACTTAATCAAAGTAGCTAGTTCGAATGATTCTTGGTCATATCCATAGTTCAAATCCAAACTAAAAAAAATCATCATCACCTTCCATTTGTTATACGTGAGTTTTAAAATAGTCGAAGTGAAAACATAAAATTGCAATTTTAACGTTTATCTTTGTAGGTACAATATCGAAAGAATTTTTAACGATATTTTCATACCAATATTAGAAAAATCATGTTTATTAATAACAGTCAGTTTGTACAATCAGCAAGAACACTCCTATTATGTTGTCGAGCTAAATAAGTATTTTTGCCTTGTATCCTTTTCTGCCGTTCAAATTTTCTGCCATTTTAATTTTCTGCCATTTTAATTTTCTGCCATTTGACTCATTCTGCCGTTTGACCATTTCTGGCAAATGATTTTCTGACGAATGACTTTTTCTGCCAAAAGAAAATTCTGGAGTTTGATTTTCTGGCATTTGACATTTTCTGGCGTTTGGTGTTCTGGCAAACAACATTCTGGCGAATGACATTCGGGCCTTCGGCCCGACCCCATCGGAGAACCTGCAAAAGGATCATGCACGTCCTCCATCGCAACATTTACAACCTTATGGCTGTCCAGGAGCGTGCCGGTATGATCCGCTGCTTAACTGGCCCCTGCTGGACGCAAACAATACCCGTCACTTGCTAAACGCCACCGACGCGGACGCTCAAGGACATGGAAGAAATGCTCGACCAACTGATCGTCAACGCGCGAAATCTCCAGGTGAACAAAGTAAATACGATGGCCATAGCAGCAGGGGTGGCGGCCGCAGCCACAGGATATGAGGCTGATGCTGCACGACAGATCGACCAGGACGGACGGCGCCACCAAGGCGGTGAACGAGAGGGTCAACGAGGGGTAGAATCGGTCACAACCGATCGAACTACGGAACCGGCGAATTTTAGTTCGTCGTCTGTGCAAAGTACCAAAGAAGAACAATAGACGACAACAGAGAAAACTATCAGTATGTTGGGACCATCCACAAACCACGTGGACACATTTTTGTAATCTTTTTTGTATGGAGCGTGGCCAATCGCCAATCACCCCCCTCCCCCTAAGGTGTCCACGTGGTTTATGGATGTTCCCCAATTTCAATTTAAAATTTGATCGTAGCAATTTCTCATCCATTTCAGGCCGACGATCTGGTCATAATGTGTAACAGTGCGGGAGGCCAGGTTCTGCAGGAAGAAAATACTCAATGCCAACACACTACCGTTCTAGAAACACTCCCGCTTTTGCGTCAGTGTGGACCCGTTTGCCACACTGCGGAAGAAGCCCGACTAGTTCTTCTAGGGCAGGTTGTGGAACAATCGCAAATGTACAACGGCAAAGAGACCTAAAAATCTACAACACAATCGAAATTAAAAGCCAAAGCCAAATCGCAGTCAACGATGCAACGTATAAACAAACGGTTCTTGGGCAATGAACACATTTTTTATTGCTCTGGCAAAATACATCAGATACGACTTGGGGAGCTTAATCCAGCTGATCTGACCCGATTTGTGTAGCTTGTCGTTCATCTCGCTACCGCTCGTGCTGTTGATGTTCACGTAGCCGCTCGATGCTCCTACAGAAACGCGGATGCGTACGCCGTCTTGTTCTTCAGATGACTACGTGTTTTTTTTTTTGTTTTGGGATAGGACGAAAAATCTGCAAACAGACGCCCGGGTAAGTACCCGGGTGTGTGAGGTTGGGTAAAAATTAACCCGACTCACTAAAAAACGCCCTATATCACGGTAAGCCTTTATAGAGTGGTCATCGACCGCCACGTGGTCGTGGATGGCGATCGCGGCTTGTCCCGCGTGTCGATGTTGAAGACCCACGAGAACGGAGTGTCTGAGAGTTTTTCAAAGGCCCTTCCTGATTGTCGATCGTGGTTGTTGTTCGTCCCCCACGTGGTCGTAGCTGGCGTGAGCCACAAGGTAGATTGTCGCAAGGTAAAACACCTGATTGGTTCCAGCAGGATGTTGTTGGCTCAACGGAGCTCTAGTCACATGATAAAATGGCATATACGTGTAAGTCGAGCTTGAGATAGATGGATGATGTCAGATGAATCGTACCGTAATCGTAATCGTGACGATCGCGATCGCTGCTTGCAAGCAGCGGTTCACCAAGATTTCACAGCCGCCGGTGGTTTCCTTTTGCTCGGTGTTTTGGCGCGCTCCTACGGGCTGAAAACTACCAGACGTGAAGTACGTACCCCTGTGGAGTGACCGTAAATTACTTTTGTCGGGCAGGCGACCAGCCAAAGCTGAATTTCCCCTGCAGGCGCCCTTAGCTCGAATATCGTGGCTGTGGTTCCCTACGGGCTTGTCGACGTTCTCGCATACACCACGTGGTCAGTGACCAGGTGCTGCCCGACACTCCGGATGATCGCGTGCTCTGGTAACTAATATTGATAAATATAATTGAAAGAAAATAATCCCTCAGGGTAATCAACGATCGCAGATATCTACCGTAATCTTCTCGGGATTCTGACCACCCTTGGCATCACAGGCCCAAACGAGTGCCTATCTGCTATGGTATCCAAAATCTAATGGGCACATGATTGGAAAAAATAACTGTGACGCTATCGAGAGTCGTCGTAACCCCTGCCACGGTATCGAGAGTCGTCGTAACCCCTGCCACAGCGAGACACCGATCATCGATGATGACCATCATCAATACTTCGCCAAAGTCACCTGTATCACGACCGTTTATCTTCACACTACTCAATCAAATGGGTTCAGGGATTTCTATACCTACAAGGACCTTTCAATCTTGTTGAAACCAACAATCACGCTGAAGAACGTGTGCTGTCCATCGTTCGCAACGACGGGCCAGGAGAATCTTCACGTCAGTGCCTATGACAATCGTCGATCCGGGAAAGTGGACGCATAGCAAGTACATACTTATCGCCCGAAAGGAGTTTTCCCTTGGAAATGTGCGTTTCGTCCTCCAAGACCAAAGTCAACACTGCAATAGAGAGAACATGGGCGCATCAAGGCCGAGAGCAACGTTGGCCCAGGCGAGTGGCTAATTTCCAAGATGTTCGGGAAGAAATAACTGTATCGGATGTGTATAAGAATTAAAACTAAAGTGGGAGGAGAGAGGGAGGGTTAGGGACGGGGGGAGTAGGGAAAGGAAATGTTTAATCGACTTAATCGACGCTCTTTTACGTTAGTGCTGATTTCTTGACGCAACCTGGTCAATACGCGGGTGTGAACTTTTCCTGTTCCAGCTTGAACACCTGGATCTTCAGGTGATCTTTCAGAAAGTCGTCTATCTTGAGGCCAAGCATGTAATTATAACTCGACCAACACTCCACGATACCCAGGAACAGAGATTGTCCTTCTTCGTGGGTAGCAGCCCACGGGCCACCTTGAAACTCCAAGTCAGACCTCAGCATCGAGGCGCGACCGTGGAGAACACCGAAGAGGTAGTTTTCCGGAAGCAGCTTTATATATGCCAGAAAAGAGTTCCTCCTAAAAACCAATGGCAGGAACCTTTCTAGCAAAGAGAAGCCTTCCTAGAATTGAATTTCTCGTTACTTTTAATACGGGTTGGACCGAAAGCTGTATTACCATTTTGCTGATTGTTGTTTGGAAAAGATCGCCTCAGTTCCGTCACGATATCTAGGGATTTGATAACATGTTCCGGTAGGTAGGCGATGCTTTCCATAAACCAGCGGAACGCTTTGAGAGACCACGATTCCGAATCCACCAGATCGTCCAGCTTCGAGTGAAATTTCAGTTGGTTTCAGCGGTGACCAACTTCAAATCGTCGAAGTCAGCAGACCACCTTTAACCGTCCGACACTCAAAAATGAATTCTGTAAAATAAACCTATTCTAAACAAATCGAACTTATGAAGATTTAATTTAAAATACCTGCCATCCTGCCCAAATCCGGAAGCGAAAACTGCCCAAAAAAGCCCGGCCCTTACCGAAAAGAAAGCCCAACAAGATCAAGATCCGTATCGACCGAAACAATGAATATAAATGATAACACTAAAAGTAATCACAGATTGCTATGATCTGTCAAAATAGTTAAAACCGTTATAACCTCTCGTGCCCGTGCGAACGGGTTGGTTTTAACTTGGTTATAACTTAAAACCATTTCGTTAAAACCGGCTATAACTCGCCCGTGCGAACGGGGTATTATAGAACCAAAAACACGATTTTAAATCGATTTTGGAAAGAAAACAAGTTTAATTTACGTTTATTAATCTAATAAATATGCTTAAAATAATTGTTGGCCATATTTGATGTATTTATGCGGTTTTTGCACTGCCAGTTCTTCCACCTAGCAATCATCGTAATTTTGGGGTTCTCCCGATGTCGACGGCAAACAACATGAAAACCATTAAACTGGGATGACATCGTGAAGTGCCACACCAAGCCGGCTCTCGGAACCTGTACTAATGGATGATATTGTTCCAAGAGAACCTTGCCGGGCCACTAACAAACGAAAAAAAAACAAAGTTAGGTTAGGTTTTCAGATCTTCTAGATAAACTCTTACCATTTTCCACAAACAATCGTGTCATCGGGTACTGGAGAAGTTTGGAAATTGGCCAAAGTCTGAAAAAGTATACTAATGATGAATAAAGCAAATACGTATTTAAAGAAATTAAACTCACAAAGTTCTCAAAGACCTCCAATGCCGCCTACTAAAAACTGACAACTGTTTTTTACACAGATTTGGAAGAACGGCTCTTCAAAAGTCTGTGTATTTTTTTACACAGAACTGTGTAAGAAAATTACCCAGATTGTGAAAGCTGGAACTGAACAACAATCTGTGTAATTTTTTACACAGATCTGTGTTATCTGGATTTTGCGTGATGTTCTTTTAATCCCGCCTGCTGTCTGAAAAGTGACAGTTAAACGATAAACCCAACCTGTCCCTGTCAGCCGCACTTGCGGAACGGTTTGTAAACAAAATAAATACAATTTTTAAGACGAAAAATGGCGAGTGAGACCACGATCGATCGGAAACTTTCCGAGATATTCGGTGAGGCGTACCATCTGTTGGGCACCTTCGAAACCTGCTACGAGCCCATCAACAGTCCGGAGTTTCAGGTAGGTGAAATGGCGTCTTGACGGAGTTCCGGGTTGTAAATGTTGCTTCTTGTTTCCAGGCCAACATCAAAAAGTGCATCGGACTGTTCGAGGACTCGACCCGGCTGGTTTCGCTGTGCGGACTGTTCAGCTCCAACGAGGGTTTCGAGGAGGTGGCCACCGAAAATCTGCGCTACTTTCTGCTGCCCTTCTTTCTGGGCCAGCTCACGCTGAAGCTGTGCAACGCCGAGCGGAAGGAGCTGGTCGAGGTGGCCGAAGTTTACTACAAGTGAGGACGGGGTTGATTGCTTGAGGATTTTGGTTTAATTTTGGCTTTTCTATTTTTAGTGATTTCCTGCGGCGTTGTGAGGATTACAAGCTGTGCGATAAACCGGCAGCTGTGTTGGTGGTGGATAACGGTCAATCGTCTGGGGACAAAATTCAGGAACTTGCGAGAATGGCACAGGATCGGAATGCCAAGCTGAAAAAGTACCAGGAAAAGAAGGAACTGGACGATCAGATCAAGCTGCTCAAGGTAGCGATGGAGCGCGAACAGGTGGACGACGAAATCAAGCGGGAATTTTACCTGAAACTGTTGAAGTCGTGCGTGCTGGACGCGCACGAGGAGCTGGTCAGCATCAGCCAGGAGAAGCAAATCCTGGAGCACATCGCCGTCATGAGGCGAAACGAGCAAGAACACCAGCACAAACCGCCCAAAGGGCCGGCGCCGAAGCCGCTGAAACCGATCATTATCACGCGGGACGCCGCCCAGAAGGCCGTGTACGGGCTGGGCTATCCGAGCATGCCCACGATGACGGTGGCGGAGTTTTACGAGCAGCGCGTCGCCGAGGGCATCTTCCCGGATGCCGAGCGCATGAAGGAGGTCAACAAGAACTCGCTGATGAACCGCGTGTTCCAGGACAACGCCGCCGAGCTGGACAAGGAGGACGAGGAGAAGGTAAACGGTATTAGAACTTTATTTAGGAGCAAAATTTAACTTGAATTGTCTTCTTTCAGGAAAAGCTTGTCGAAGAAGACGACGAGGAATATCTGGCCCGGCAGCGCGCCAAGGACGAGTTCAAGGACGATCACCGTCGCGGCTACGGAAATCGTCACAATCGCAGCTAAATCGAATCGAATCGAGCTTGGCGGTATTATTTTTTCTCGTTTTGCCTTTGGATCACGATGAAATCCGAGTTGATGGTTTTTAAGGCATAGCACATGATCAATTCATCTAACATTTTGGCTTGTTGATTTATATCAAATTTGTATTGTGATTTGAATTATGAGTGGCGAATATAATAAAATCATTATTCAATTTTCAATTCAATTAGTGTTTATTAGAATTTAACAGTTCTGCTCCAGGATGTTACATTTGCAATTCAGAGATTTGGAGAACCTTTCAACTGAGATCAATTCAAAAGCCTTTACAGGGAGGGTACATGTTTCTAAGTTTAGATTTTGCTAGCTGCGTGCTCTTTTAGGGAAAATAAATTTTGAGAAAAAACCCTAGATCTATGTTTGGCTTAAGACTAATATCACAGTTCTTGACGGAGGAGTGCTTCGATGAGCGGATTCGTTGACATCCCACAGGAAGTCCTGAAGGTTCTCGTTGCCTTTTCGATGCTTGCGTCGATGGTGTCGACGCCGGCCAGCTCGTGTAGATCGTCGGTCGGGTACCACGGGTCCAGGTTGTGCACCATCTTGAGCAGCTTGTTCTGCTTCACCTGGAGTCGCTTACGGTGCGATTTGGCGCAGTTGCCCCAGACCGCAGCAGCGTAGGTCAGCATTGGACGGATGATGCACTTGACAACGAGCGACTTGTTCTTGATGCTCAGCTTCGACCGCCGATTCAGCAGGGAGTAGAGCGCTTTGGTGGACCGATCCACCTTCCCGATGATATAGTTCACGTGCTTGTCGTACTTTAGCTTCTTGTCATGCACCACTCCCAGGTACGTGACTTCGTCGTCCCACGTTGCAGGCTGGCCGTTGACGCTGATCGATCTGCGGGAAGGTGCCGAGCAGCACGCCTCCTGGTGAAGAAGATGGACTGGGTTTTCCCAGCATTCAGCTTGATGCGCCACTTCCGCTGAAACTCCTCGAGGTTGTTCTGTGCCGCTTGTAGGTGGGTGACGACGATCTTCGGGTCCTTATCCGATGCCAAGTATGCAGTGTCATCCGCAAAGAATGCGTACGACACTCCATCTATCATCGGCACGTCGGAGGTTAGGATGTTGTAGAGAGTCGGGCTCAGCACTGATCCTTGTGGCACGCCGAAGGGGATGTTGTGGACGGAGGAACGCTCGCCATTCACCGTCACCGTAAACGACCGATTCGTCAGGAACGACTCGACGATTTTGACCAGGAACGGCTGGAGGTTCGAGCGGAAGAGCTTGTAGACCACGGCGTCCTGCCACACGGAGTCGTAGGCCTTTTCGACGTCAAGAAGGATCATGCCAGTCGACTTCCCCGCCAGGAAACCGCGCTTCACCATCTCCGAGATACGGGCGAGTTGGTGCACCGTTGAGTGCCCCGGCTTGAAGCCGATAAAATCATTATGTATTGTAAATTGTTTGTCTTTCTAATCATTGCCGCCTCAAATTCGATTTCTTTTTTATAAATGATATGAATCCTAAAGTTGTATGTTCTGGCAACAGTATAATCAAATAATTAGCTGAATTTCAACTGAATTTTCAGTTTTTTTTTTGTTTATTAATAAACGGCCAAGGAAAGGGTCACGAAATAGTAGTTTATGCAACAAGTTGCAAAAAGAGGATTTTTTCAGCACGAGTCGTACATTTATCCAACGAGGTTCACCGAGTTGGATAAATACGACGAGTGTTGAAAAAATCAAGTTTTGCAACGAGTTCCATACAACATTTTTTGCAATTCCGAAAAACACCCGTTAAGTGAAATTTTAAGTCAAATTTTCATGTATTTCGCCAATAAATCGTTTGAATCAAATTTTTTTTGAAAAGTGTTACTTTTTGAAACAAGTGCTGAAAAGTTCAACTTTTCAGCACCCATTTCAGTGCTGAAAAGTAGAACTTTTTAGCATTTATTTTGAAAAATGTTGCTATTCGATTCTGTTATGTTTGGTACAGAAAAGTAGGCTTTTTCGTCGTTCAAGAATGACAGAAAAAGTAAGTAGTTTCACGACGGAATTACAAAAAGATTTTTATGAAACGGTTAAAACGAAAAGTGGCGTTTAACGTCCGCGCGATGCTTGTTTACAATATGTTTTGATAAAAAAAAACAAATCATTTTTAATTGCGTATATGAATACGACTGAAAATAACAAACCACAGCCCTTAAAAAGCCATAAAAATAATCATTTGATTTTCTGGTAAACAGATTGAAAAGTTTCCGGAAAATCAAAATATAAAAATTAGGATTCGTAAAAAAATTAATCAGCTCAGAAATTGAAAAAAAAAACAAGAAGCTAAAAAATATAAAATTCCATTTTTTTCATTTTTGATTATTTTTTTATATTCTAAATTTCTGAATTTTAAAATTCCTATTTTTTTAATTCATGATTTTAAAATTTTCGATTTTGATTTTTTTTCAATTTTGAAATTATTGAAAAAATTTGGGTTTCTAAATAATCCTGGATGAATTTAATTTATTTGTTTATTAAATGTTTAGAAATTAAATTAATTTAATTTAGCATTTAATGTTTAGAAAACCTAAAATTCATAAATTCTAACATTCAGAAATTCAGAAAATAAATTTAAATTCAAAAAATCTTATTTGTATGTCCAAAAAAGCTATAAAAAAAAACTAAAATTCAAGAATTTTTTAATTTAAAAATTTGGAGCATTATTATTTTTTAATCATGTATGCAAAAGTTCAAAAAGCAAAAAAAAAAATACTCTGACATTAAATTAAAATTTTCAAAAAACCAAAAAAAATCATAAATTTTGAAATATTTGTGTTATTCAAATCACTATTAATTTGTTGGTAATGCACATTGTATAGTGAAAAACGATAATTATAGACATCGAACTAAAGTTTGATGTGTTGCACAGTGAGCAAAGATTCACTCTGCCGGTTTGCTTAGGCCATCATCTCAAAATGTGGTGAAGTGCTATTGAGTGCCGATGCACGTCTGCCTACATATTCAGATCTCGGATTTTTTTTTAATTTCAGAATGTTTTTTGGCTTCTTGAATTTTTTAATTCATCATAATTTTTTTTAATTCTTAAATTTGTGATTTTTTTTATTTTTGATTTTTTTTTTGCCTTTGAATTTTAGAATTAATAATTTTTCGATTTTCTTGGTTTTAATTTTTTAAATTTATTTTTTAAAGGTTTTCTGAATTAGTCCGAATATTTATAAATTCTTACATTCAGAAATCTAGAAAATAAAAAAAAAATCAAAAAATCTCATTTTTTATGTCCAAAAATTCTAAGCTAAAAAATAGAAATGCAAAAATAAAAATAAAACTAAAATTTAAGATTTTTTTTTTAATTCAAGAAGCAAAAAAAAGAAATAAATACCCTGCAATTGAAAAAAATCAGAAAACAAAAAAAAATTAAATTCTAAAATTGAAAAATGTGAAAAATCTTAAATTTAAAAAAAATTATAAAATCTTAAATTTTTAAATTAATAATTTTCGGTTTCCTACATATTCAGATCCCGGATTTTTTTTAATTTCAGAATGTTAGCTTTTTTTGGCATCTTGTGGCAAATGGGCAGTATTCATGATTGCTGAGAGTCGCAGGACTCTCGCCCTTTGCTATTAGTAAGTATCCAGCAAAGCAAAGGGTATAGCATGCATTTAATACTGTCAACTCCCATTCGGCTGTGTTCTCGTCGCTGTCATGTTGTAAACTGGAGCCGAGGGAGGTCCTGTTGTGAATTCTAGTTGGAGGTGGTCCGAAGATCATTGAAGAAGGTAGAATTCGCCATCACCCAAGACACGAAGGCACGAAGGATAGACCATGTCTTGGGGGGTGAAAGGATGATAGGATTTAGTGATAATACCACAATTTAATATTTGTCTTTCTCTCTTATTTCAGACAAAATGTCTGGTCCGAATACAAGGTGTTGCAGAAATCCTCCACTATACAAAATTGGGTCTTCCTTCTATCATATCCTGTATTTTGAAAAAGGTGATGCGCCGAATGTGGACATATAGTTTATCACACTTACTCTATACGGTGTGAGCGTGAAATGCTGTATGTTTGCAATTGGTGCATTGGCTATTTTCAAAAAGTAAAATCTATCCATCTATTTATTTTGCTATTGCTATAACTTGTCCCTTACCTCACAAACTTAACTACTCTATTCTTCAAACTTGGAATCGCAATACATTATTGTAGAAATGTAACAGTTGAAAAAATTGGTAAGGAATTTGGGCATAACTGTTATTAATATGATTAAAGGTACGTTCAATCTGTTTTATTATATATATTAACTATTCTAGTTTGTTTGTCCTGTCCCATATTTCACAACTTCAGTTGTTATCTTGTAAACATCTCGTTACAAGTTGGTAGTTCTGTCTAGTTGCAAAATAATGTTTCTTTATTCTTTCTTTATGTGTTAGTCTGTTATTCAATGTTCGATTTTATTTTACATTGTACTTATCCCATTTTTTCTCTTTTTCTCTTTCATGTACCTTGCGAGCATACGATGACCGAAAAAGTCATTGTATCAACCAAGCTTCCCATGCGCCAGTGCCAACGCACACCGCGGGTTTGGTTTTCTAGCTTCGGTACGTGCCTGAACCCATTTATGTATTGGTATCTTGGTACATCGTACCAGCGCACCACGACACTCTCGGCTCGCCCCATCGGTTTTGTGTTTGGCACTCACCCATGGCATGAACCCAGCGTGCCGTGGTACGTGTCGTGGTATTGAACCCGTTTTGTACCGCCAGCGCGTACCACGACACGTACCTCGGCTCGTAACGAGTGAAGCACCTTGGCTCATATACCGGGTTCATGCCATGGGTGAGTGCCAGACACAAAACCGACGCGGCGAACTGAGAGTGTCGTGGTGCGCTGGTACGATGAACCAAAATACCCTCGGTTCGTGTGAGTCGGGTACGGGTGTAAACCGAACAAAGCAGGCGCAAAGCAAACCCGAGGAACAAGCGTACCGCGTGTACCGCACGGTGCAGGGAAGCTTGGATCAACCAACACACGTGTATTTTTCACAAAACCGCGAAACAGAACAAGTATTTTTATAAGTGCGTGAATAACAATCGGTCGTTGAAGCTCAAAAAATGTGAGAACAATATCGCGCCGTGGTTCAGTGATAATAAGGCGAAGAAAGTAGACGACGATTCCGCATGAAGAATATAGCGGAAATTATGTGTTAATTGCACAATGGATGAAGGTTTGAAGTTGACACTATCAAAAGGGAATGGTAAGATGCAATAGTAATATTGCTAGGTTTGATAGTGTCAAAAGGTAAGATCAAGGAATAAGGATTATATGAAACTATATTGTCATAATTATTGTATTCACTGAAATATCTATCCGCTTTCTACCCCCAATGTGTCCTGCACTGGGGGTGCCTGGGGTAACTTCGAGTTGACCTGGGCCGCCCGAGGAATTATGTCGTAGGTGGTTCGTGTACTTCTCACTCACCTCTTCTCGCGGCAAGGTTTTCCGTAGGTCTACACTCGAACATGCATCATGGGACAGCATGAATCTTCAGCTGAAGCCGGACGAATGTATTCCGAAATTACAGAATTACAGAATGTTAGCTTTTTTTGGCATCTTGAATGTTTGAACTCATCATTAATTTTTTGAATTCTTGAATTTAAGATTAAAAACAAAATTTTGCCTTTTAACTTTAGAATTTATAATTTTCAGATTTTTTGAGGATTAAACAAAAATCTGAATTAAACAAATACAAAAAAAATAAAAAAAAACCCACACACAAATTCCAAAATTAAAAATTCAAAATAAAGTGCTTAAAAATGTTCAATCTTGAATTCAATAATACAAGAAGCTAAAAAAAAAATCCGGAATTATACATCAATTTTATACACTGGTTTAACACCAATTGTTGTCAAACGAACGGGGTCACTTTTTAGTTTGTTTTGTCAAAGCAACGAGGTAAAAAGTAAAAATTTGACCAACCGCCAAAGGTTGAGTGTATTGAGAAAACCAAAAAAAAATATCTAAATTCTAAACTTCAGAAAATTCGAATTTTTTAAGGTTAAAATATTCAAAACATCACTAAATCAAAAATTCATAAATTTAGAACAAATTCTTAAATATTTTAATCAGGAATTCAAGAAGCCAAAAATTCAGAAATGAAAAAATCCGGGATTTGAATATTTTGAAACAAATAATAAATTCGGAAATTCAGAATCAGATATTTTAAAATTCAGAAAATATAAAATTTTAAAATTCTAATTAAAAAAAAATCATGAATTCAAAAGTCTTTGCGGTACTTTGTCCTGAGTAGGACCGAGTCGGCTTTTGTAATTAAATTCAATTTCAATTAAATTAGTGTTTATTAACAGTTCTGCTCCAGGACCTAATATTTGCAATTCAGAGATTTGGAGAACCTTTCAACTGAGATCAATTCAAAAGCCTTTACAGGGAGGGTACATGTTTCCAAGTTTAGATTTTGCTAGCTGAGTGCTCTTTTAGGGAAAATAATTTTTGAGGAAGAACCCTAGGTTAGAAGTAATTACAAAGAATCTTGTGATCATAAAAATGTCTAAAATAAAAAAAATCAAGAAATTTAAATTTTTAAATTGCCTAACATTTCAATAGGGCATATAAGTTTTGCAAACAAGAGTGTATCCTTCTCCCTCAAGTTTTATGTGCTTTTTTAAATTCTAAAAAGCCACGTTTCTTCCGAGCTCCGTACTGAGCTTATAGCTTAAAATCTAAAATTTCAATTTATTATAACTCATCAGTTTATTTTTTTTTTTTTATCAGTTTATTTCTACTCTTAAAACAAATAAAAAAAAAGGATGTCACAAAACAAGCACAAATGCCTCTCTGGTTCTCACTGCTCAATGGTATGTAATACTCTTCCGGAACGCACTCCACGCCCGTTCCTTACTCCAGCGCAATCCGCGCCTCCTTCCCGTCGATCGTGACCTGCATCCCGTTGCGCAGGCAAAACTCGCGCTTGATGTACGCAAAGTACAGATCCGTGACGAGGAAGATCTGCGCCGTGCAGTAGACCAGCGTCATGCCGAAGTAAAAGTTCGCGTTGGCCGAGTTGGCGTAGATCCACAGGTACCACACGGCCGGACCGAGGATGCTCGTGACCAGCATGGTGGCGCCCACGATAAAGTTGTGGCCCATGACTGGAAGAAGAATAAGCTGTTTGAATTTGGCGGAAAGAGGTTGATTCGCTCAGTCGTACACTTGGAGATGGACTTCCAGAGGGGCAGCAGCGACAGGTACATGGCGACATCGCCGACGCACGGGTACGGCCGGAAGACGACGCCGAGGGCGAGCAGGATTGTCATCAGCATGATGGGCTCCTTGTGCAGCTTAAAGGTCAGCGGGAACAGGTAGAGCAGCGTGGCGTTGATTTGGAATGTGTAGAGGAAGAGCGTCCGGAAGTGGTCGAACATTTCGGTGAAGAAGTACCAGAACAGACCGATGTTGGGCTGCAGGTCGCGGCAGTTGAGACTGTAAATTAGAGGGTTTTATCAACTGGTATTCATACAGATTGATTTGAAAACCTACATAAATCCGTAAGTGGCATCTAGGAAGCTCCAGTCTCCCATAATGATAAATCCGGCGTAATTGAACCACAGAAAAGCGCCTAAAAACGTCCCGCAAGTTGTCCCAATGCTGAGCCACTTGTTCCGGGGCGTCGATTCCGCAATGAACAGCGCTGCCGGCACGATCAAAACGCACGGGTAAATGTTCATCTGAGTTTCCAGGGCCAGCGCTACTCCGGCCACAATCCGTGATCTGTAGGCAGTCCCGACCAGGAACAGTGCCAGCAAATAATTACTCGCCACGGTCGTCGTTTGACCGACGCAGTTCAGAATCGAGTACGGATTGAACAGGTACGCCAAGCCCACGTAATACGGCAAATTCCCCAAATCCCCCGCATCAATCTGCAACTCTTCAGTGTCCTTGGCGAAGCTGTCCCGGCGGCGACGTTGCTTCTCGTACAGCTCCCGGATAAACACGGTGGCCGCCGCCTTCAGCATAAACGCCGTTCCAATCTCCAGCTGGATAAAGACCATGCCGACGTACGCGGCCGCCTTCTGCATCAAATACCACAGCGACACCAGGATGAACGGATTCTGGTGGTACAAATCTCCGTCGTACGGGTTGGTTCCGTTCGCGTACAAGTACGCACCCTCAACAGCTGCAAGCAATCCCAAATCAATTAAAAACTCTAAATAACCCCCTCCAGCAAACAAACAAACCCCGCTTCCAGGAGTTGAGCGGTGTGGCCACTTCGACCCGGCCCCGGATCAACCCGGAGTACTCCGAACTCATCAGCAGATAGCGCACCAGGGCGCCCACGAAAACGGCCGCGTACCACTTCATCGCGAAGGTTCTTTGGTTTGTTTTTAATGGAATGACCTCTCTAGTGATGGCAGCTAAAAATTGCACATTTTGAGCGAAATTCAGTCGAAAGTTGGAAAAATTTGCGCTGATTTTTGTTTTGTGCTGGAATCGCACTGACGAAACCTTTGAGCAAAACTTATCGTTTTGCTGTCGTGCCGGCGCCGCGCCGATAACAAAACGATATAAAAAGGCGGGCTTGTTGGGTTCTATACGCTCACTTTTTTTTGAATTTCAGAATACTAAAATTTCAAAACAGGCATTCATTTTTTTTTAAGAATTTTGAAATTTAAGAATTTAAGAATTTAAGAATTTAAGAATTTAAGAATTTAAGAAATTAAGAATTTAAGAATTTAAGAATTTAAGAATTTAAGAATTTAAGAATTTAAGAATTTAAGAATTTAAGAAATTAAGAAATTAAGAATTTAAGAATTTAAGAATTTAAGAATTTAAGAATTTAAGAATTTAAGAATTTAAGAATTTAAGAATTTAAGAATTTAAGAATTTAAGAATTTAAGAATTTAAGAATTTAAGAATTTAAGAATTTAAGAATTTAAGAATTTAAGAATTTAAGAATTTAAGAATTTAAGAATTTAAGAATTTAAGAATTTAAGAATTTAAGAATTTAAGAATTCAAGAATTTAAGAATTTAAGAATTTAAGAATTTAAGAATTAAAGAATTTAGGAATTTAAGAATTTGAGAATTTAAGAATTTAAGAATTTAATTTTTTGGGTTTTTGGGTCACCCTACCGTCGGCGGGCTTCATCTTCCCTCTGAAACGTCACCCGCGCGGCACTCATCTGTCAAACTCGAAAGCTGCAGCCATGGCTTTCTACCTAAGGTACTCGCCTTGAGCTGCAGCAGCCATCAAACGCCGCCGTCGTCGACCGCTTCAGTTTCATTTTCTCGTGAACAAAATTTCGCGACAAATTTGTGGGCAAAAATCGCTAAAAAAAGGCACAGAGTCGCATTCCGCACATCACCGCTGTCGTCCCGTTTGCTTATCTGTCGAGATAATTGAAAGTCACTCCGGTAAACAGGGGAAATTTATTGCCAGAAAGTGGCCCGGCTCCAGACACAGTGAATTGCATGAAAAGTCTCCGCCAGCTGCACAAATTTCTCGCCGCTCCACTCCGGGAACCGCTCCTGCTCCAACGACCGCCCAAGCCGTCCCCGCAAAGTGAGTAACTTAATTTGTACGGAATTTTGGCAGTCGTTTTCGCTGCCTGATTGGAACTAAATTCCGGTACAATTGATTTGTTTTGATCGAAAAGCTCGGTGGGTTATGGCAACGGGTTCTTTATTTTATTACACACACTTTCGATCGTGGCGGAGAAGCAGTGCGCGAAGAGCGAGAGGCGAAACTAGGTCGCTAGGTCGAGAGTCCCGTTGGGCAGAATTCTAGGCACGATTCCAGCATTTCAAGGTGTAAAAAATCAATTCTTTGATAGAACTGGAAATTTAGGAGATATTCATGCATATTTGGCATGTTTAGGCTTCGGTTTTATTTTCATTCAATTTGCCGTTTTTCATAATTTAAATTGCAAAAAAATATATAGAAGATTGCTTGTTTCCTTCCGACTGAACTATTTATTACTCAATTTCAGTTGATAACATCTCTTAAAAGTTGCAGTTGAATGCCAAAGTGCTGATAAGATATGTGATAGTAACACAACAATTCACAGAAATTGTTAATATTAGCATTCAACGACAAAAAGCGTGACAAAGGAAATTTTCTGATCACATTTTTTATAATTTTGAAAAAAATAATAATCAACTGTTCCTATAGATTGGGACTTTGAATAATCGAAATACAAACATTGAATATTACGCCCATTTAAAATGCTAGTCTTGATTTTAAAATTTTCAAATTATTCGGAAAATTCGGATTGGAAAATTTCATGAATGTTTCATAACATTGAAAATCGGACCATTAATTGCTGAGATATGGTCATTAGAAAATGGTGGGTTGTTTTGGTGAAACTAAGAAAATTTCAATTTTCGTGTTTCTTTTTCTTAAAACGGCTCTATCTCAGCAACCCGAGGTCCAATCTTCAATGTCTCTTAGACAATTTGATAGCAAATTTTCTGAAGTTTTCAAAAAAAAAAAATATTTTTAGAAATGGTCACTCATGGTCACTATTTTTAAAAATTGAAAAACTGCAAATATTTCGCTAAAATCAAACTTTCGGTGGCTTTATCTTTAAAACGGAGCCCTTTATCAAAAAATCTGTAAAGTACTTTTCGATTACAAATTCAATTTTGCATTAAAAAATAATGTCACTATTTTTTCAAAAATTCATAACTCGGCGGTAGATTTTTTGACAATGTTTCTCTATGGCTCAAAAGTTGCGGATTTTTGTCCCCTAAAACATATCAAAAAATCTCGAAAATCAAAAAATACATATTTTGGGAAATTGAGTTTTAGTGAAAAAAAAAGTTGATAAAAAAAATCTGCAAATTTTTTTTTCCGTGTACCTATTTTTTTTTTTGATCAAAAAATTCACTCAAAAGTTACAGCTGTTTGAATATTTACATACCATTTTTGTATGGACAGCAGCCAAAATTGTATGGAGACTTGTATGGGTGAATCAATGACGCAAAATAGCTTATTAGGTCATAGGGAAGGCCCCCACAAAGTTTGAGACAAATCAAAAAATACAAATAAAATCTATTTCCGGTTTTGGTAGAGAATTGCTCATTTGTACCTTTTCAACATATTTTGCAATTTAGTTTTTCAATTTTTATTTTAAAATCTGACTTCTAGTAAGGAAAATCTCTTAACTACAGTGATGACGGGCACCGATTTTATCGATGTTTGAACAAACCATTAAACATATTCTAAAAAAATGTGAACGATTTTTTTTAATATTCAAGAAATTTGAAAGCTTTTAAATAAAGTATTTTGCAGTATTTTTTATATTTTTTTGTTTAAGATTTTTACAACTACCATCTTTGAAAACAACTCAAAAATTTCTTAGTTCCTTAATTCCAAAATATCTAAGTATTGACGAGTTATGCGGTTCTGAACATCAGAATTTAGGAAAATTTTAGAAAATATTTTTTGAAGAAGTTAAAAAAAATAATTTAGAAAATTAAAAAAAAATTAACAAATGTACGAAATTTCAGATATTCAAGAAATTTAGAAAATTTAGGGAATTTAAGAAATTTAAGAAATCCTAAAAAAGAAATATAAAATTTAACAACAAATAAAAAAATGTGGGCAGGTATTAGGGGAAATATACCATTTCTCAATCTATTTCTATTATCGGCCTATCAGCACTTTGATCATGAATTACAGCTTTTATAAAGTGTTTTTGACTGTTCCAAACTAATAAATAGCTCAAATAAAAGCGAGCAACCAGTTCTCCATTGTTGAAGTAGGTATCTCAAAATGTTGATTTAATAGCGGAAACTGCAAAAGTGATAAATTCTCAAAAAAAAAAAAAATTGGGTCAATGTGGATTTGTAAACAAGCAGACTGTCCTGCTCATGTTAAATGTACACATCCACTGACATGTGCAGGACAGCCTGCTTTTCACAAATCCACATTGGCCCATTTACATTGTTTTGCTTGAAATGGTCGAATGGCTATTATAATGGGTATATTTGGGTTTTTATAAATTTTAACTGATGATATCTCGTAAATTATGGATCTTAATTGTAGTGTTACAATAACAACAATGTAGTGATTTTTTTCTTTCGAATTTAAAGATCAATATTTTTCATAAAATACACTCTTTTGGAATATTATTCGTGGCCTGCAACGAAAAAATGAATCAAAAATGATCAAAAAAGAAAATAGATAAAAAATCTCAACTATTCGTTTTTTTAAGAGATAAAAAAGAATTTACCTTTTTAGTTGAAAGTTGTTACAACTGAAAAATGATTGATTTTGTTAAAATCTCATTAGTAGGGGCAGGGGGGGGCAGAATGGACCATGGGGGCAGAACGGGCCACCCTTGGTTTTGGGCTTTAGAATGGATTTAGACCAACTGTAAGGCAAGGGTCTTATAAAGGACGTCAAATAGCATCACCATACCGAAAACGACGTTTGAATTCTTTGTCTTTTTCGAATTATGAGCAAAAATGTTAATTTATTGACAAAACCACGCAAATGTTGTTTTTTTGGAGGTTTTTAAATAAGCTTTCTGAAAAGTTGGATTGTTTGAAAAAGTTTGCTCAATGCTTATAACGTTACTAGATACTACTACCAAGGTATACAAACAACAACGGAACCTGAAAATCATTTAGAGGCTTGGTGGTGGAAGTGTTAAATTAAAATCCACTTGGGGGCAGAATGGACCACCCTTTTCCTGCCTTATAAAAATAATCAAAAGTTATGAATTTTTGATTAAATGGATTATGTCGCTTCTGGTAGGTTCACAAACCATGTTTAATGCAACAAAAGTTGATTTTTTAGTTGTTTCGCCGCTTAGTTGTAAAAATAGTGTCTTTTTTCGACATATTTACACTATTTTCAAAAATCTTTGTTTTTTAAGTTACCATTTTTTATAAAAGTGATCAAATTTCATAGAAACTATAATGGAAAGGTCCCTCAAGTAATTTCTTATCACCCTTTTACGTTGTATTACAAGAAATGGCTTGTTTTCTAAGGTGGCCCATTCTGCCCCGCAGGGTGGTCCGTTCTGCCCCGCACCCTGGAAAGTTAGTCGAAAAAACTTTTTTTTTAAAGTGGCTCAAAAATAGTTTTAAGTAAAAAAATTTCATCAACCAATTATATAACATTGAAGGGAACATTCCAAAGCATAAGCCTACTACACTGGATTCATAAATTTTTATATTTTTCTATGGTTTTTGGTGCATTTTCTTAGGCGGTCCATTCTGCCCCCCCCTGCCCCTATTGCTTATTGAGGTTTTGCAGCGCACCTGTGTTTCAAATGTAGGTGGCACCAAAATGAGGTTACTTGCCAAAAATCGTATTCCTTTCTGCTGGATTGAAGAACAAAATCGCTTATTTCTCATGGTTCTCTGCATCAATCTTAATGAAACTGGTCGCAAAAGTCGAGAAAAATTTTTTGCTCTAAAATAATGAACATCAATTTTTGGGCGCGCAAAAATTTGTAACCTTTTTCTTTAAAAAATATGTTTTGGAACACGAAAAAATGAGTTTCCCCGTATATATCAATGAAATAAACAGTTATATAGTTGATAACAGATGTGTTAACGTATATTCAACAATTTTTATTGATTTTTGACAGACTTTCTTGCCAAATAGTCCAAATTACTATCTTTTTCTTAATTTACAGTTTTCTCATAGAAAAATCAAACAAATATTGGAAAGTTGTACACCAAATTGTCATCCGAATCCGGCATAAGTTTCGTTAAAATGTTGATTATAAAGGAAAAAACTCATTTTTTCAAAAAATCATAGGTTTACGCTATTTGTTCATAGGTGGCGACATGTGTCTTTTAGCTTTGCTGCAAATTCTCTATTGCGAGATAAAATCACGTTTCTCCATCGCTGTGAGTGACAGGAGAATGTTGCCGCCTAACTACCACAGTGTAAAAATCAGCAAGTTGAACTGAAATTCTGCGTTGATTTGGCTGTCAACCTGGTTTGTTTTGGATATTTTTCAAAAAGTCAGCTGAAAACTCAAGGCAACCTTTGACAAAAGCCAAAAATTTGTTCTGCGGTTGTCATGCGGCTGTCATGCGACCATTATCTTGCGGTCGTATCACCGCGCGTAAACTCTAATTATTGACGCCCGGCTAACAATCTTTTCTAAATTCAGGGTGACTTTTAGTTCAGGGTGTGCATGAAAGCTTTTGGACAGTCGACATAAAAGCGCGCGAGCCAAGACACGCGCAGGGGGAGAGCAAAGTTCAAAGACAGAGAGAAAGCTCCATATTTTGTTCTCTCCCTGCTCGCGTCTCGGCTCGCGCGCTTTTATGTCGACTGTCCAAAATCTTTCATGCACACCCTGAACTACCACATTCATACCGTCCAGCGTGTACAAATAGGGGGGGATTTCTGTGTATTTTTGGATGCGTTGTATGGGAACTCGTGCATGGAGAAATCCGAACAGGTTGGCGGCTGCTTGGGAGATTTTTCAGTGCGCGTTAGATTTTCATTGAGAGCTCTATGGATACGAATGTGCTTGGCTGTTCCATGATTCCAAGACGGTTTGACGTGTTCGTTCAATTATTTTGATGAACATATTTTAATTCTTTCTTCAGGAAGATATCAAAATGATCACCTGTCCTATGAACAGGTTGAACAGGTGGACGCGACGCCTCTGCTAAAAATGATTCTAAACGCAGGGGAATGCATTTTAGATTGATTTCAGCAGATTACACATTAATTTCCATGGATGACTGTAGTTAGATACCTATTCGATTCTCCTAGTAATCAATCATTCCTTCTCCAGGGCACCTTCAAACCTTCACCGCGCGTCCCTCCAAGTACAGCCGCCTAGCGATGCCGGAAGCGCAACAAGAAGCAGGCACCGCCGCCTTCCAGTACCCGGTGGCACGCCGCGACGACTCGGTCGTAGATGAAATCCACGGCCAGCAGATCGCCGACCCGTACCGCTGGCTCGAGGATCCGGACGCGGAGGAAACGCAAGCGTACGTCGAGCAGCAGAACAAGATCGCGCAGCCGTTCCTGGAGAGCTGCGACGAGTGGAAGAAGCTGAACGCGAAGCTGACCAAGCGCTGGAACTACCCGAAGTACTCGTGCCCGTTCAAGCACGCCAGCCGGTACTTTTTCTTCATGAACACGGGCCTGCAGAACCAGGAGTGAGTTGTTTGTTGGGGGTCTGATTGTATTTGCTGATGTTGCTTTCTTTTATTCAGCGTTCTGTACGTGCAAAACTCGCTGGACGACGAGCCGAAGGTGTTCCTGGATCCGAACGCGCTGTCCAAGGACGGAACGATCGCGCTGGTTGGGTCGCGCTTTTCCGACGACGGCAACCTGTTCGCGTACGGGCTGAGCCAGAGCGGGTCGGACTGGACGAAGCTGAAGGTGCGCGACGTGAACACGGGCGAGGACTTCCCCGAGACGATCGAGCACACCAAGTTCGTGACGGCGTCCTGGACCAAGGACAACAAGGGTTTCTTCTACGCGCGCTATCCCGTGGTGGAGGGCAAGGCGGACGGGTCGGAGACGGCCGCGAACGAAAACCAGAAGCTGTATTACCATCGCATTGGGGAGCCCCAGGACAAGGACGTGTTGATTGCGGAGTTCCCCGAGGAGCCCTCGTGGAGATTGTGAGTTTGGATGGGGTTATTGTTTGTTGTTTGCGTTGCTAAGTTTGCTGTCTTTGCAGAATGCCGGAGGTCTCGGACTGCGGCAAGTACCTCATGCTGTTCATCATGAAGGGCTGCAAGGACATGCTGCTGTACTTTAGCAACCTGGAAAAGGCGGGAGGCATCACCGGCAAGCTGGACTTTACCAAGATTGTCACCGAGTTCGACAGCGACTACGATGTAAGTCAGACACCAAATCAACCAACAATGTCACACCTCTAACGCTCCCTTCCAGTACATTACCAACGAGGGCAGCATCTTCTCGTTCCGCACCAACAAGGGTGCGCCCAACTACCGCGTGGTCAACATTGACTTTGACGAGCCGGCGCTCGACAAGTGGACCACCCTCATCGCGGAAGACCCCAAGAACGTCCTGGACTGGTCCAGCTGCGTCAACGGGGACAAAATCGTGCTCGGGTACATCGACGACGTCAAGTCGGTGCTGCAGGTGCACAGCCTCAACGATGGTCGTTTCCTGTCCAAGTTCCCGTTGGCGATCGGCAACGTGGTGGGCTTCAGCGGCAAGAAGAAGTACTCGGAGATCTTCTACCACTTTGTGTCGTTCCTGACGCCCGGCGTGATCTACCACTACGATTTCGCTGCCGGTGAGGGTGCCGAGGCGAAGATCTTCCGCCAGGTCAAGATCGAGGACTTTGACGACAGTCTGTACAAGGTGGAGCAGGTGTTTTACAAGAGCAAGGACGGCGAGCGGGTACCGATGTTTATCGTGCAGAAGAAGTCGGACAAGGTGAGTTGATAACAAACGCTCCCAAATACTTCTGTTGATCATTACCTCTTGATCTGATTACAAACCAATGAATATTAATACTTCTTCCATCGTTGGGAGTAGCACCCGTGTTGGACAAGAATAAAATTCGAACGTTTTAACTGCACCAATAGCATGATCCTTATTAAAAGATGTTTGTAGTAACTTTCTAAAAGGACGTAAACTTTAAAAGTCTATCTTATATGCTCTAGTGTCAGTTCACGTTTAGTGTGAGTGGGATAAGCAGCTTGTTTTCATCCAAGGTTATTAGGGGCAGGGGGGGGGGGCAGAATGGACCGCCTAAGGGAAGTGCACCAAAAACCATAGAAAAACATAAAAATTTATGAATCCAGTGTAGTAGGCTTATGCTTTGGAATGTTCCCTTCAATGTTGTATACTTGGTTGATAAAATTTTTTTAGTTAAAACTATTTTTGAGCCACTTTAAAAAAAAAGTTTTTTCGACTAAATTTCCAGGGTGCGAGGCAGAATGGACCACCCTGCGGGGCAGAATGGGCCACCTTAGAAAACAAGCCATTTATTCTAATACAACGTTGAAGGGTGATAAGAAATTACTTGAGAGACCTTTTCATTATAGTTTCCATGAAATTTGATCACTTTTATAAAAATAGTAACCTAAAAAAACAAAGATTTTTGAAAATAGTGTTAATATGTCGAAAAAAGACGCTATTTTTACAACTAAGCGTCGAAACAACTAAAAAATCAACTTTTGTTGCATTAAACGTGATTTGTGAAGCTACCAGGAGTAAAATAATCCATTTAGCTAAAAAAAATTAACTTTTGATTGTTTTTATAAGGCAGGAAAAGGGTAGTCCATTCTGCCCCCAAGTGGATTTTAATTTAACACTTCCACCACCAAGCCTCTAAATGATTTAAAGGTTCCGTTGTTGTTTGTATACCTTGGTAGTAGTATCTAGTAACGTTATAAGCATTGAGCAAACTTTTTCAAGCAATCCAACTTTTTAGAAAGCTTATTTAAGAACCTCGAAATAAACAACATTTGCGTGGTTTTGTCAATAAATTTACATTTTTGCTCATAATTCGAAAAATACAATGAATTCAAACGTCGTTTTCGGTATGGTGATGTTATTTGACGTCCTTTATAAGACCCTTGCCTTACAGTTGGTCTAAATCCATTCTAAAGCCCAAAACCAAGGGTGGCCCGTTCTGCCCCCATGGTCCATTCTGCCCCCCCTGCCCCTACAACGTTCTATAATTGCAAATAAAATGGAATGAAGAATAAAATTTTTAATTCAGTTCTTTAACTTTTTGCCATTTCCAGTTAAAATGAAGAATTAAAAACTATACGTTATCCAAAATTAAAAATAAACATTGAAATTGAAAGTATTGTTAAGCTTTCGGTTATTTTTCAAAGACTGATTGACTGACTAATTCCACTCTGAATCAAAATAATTAGTGCTTTCATATTAAAGTATTTTTTTTTTAGGAATTTGTTGTTATGTTTTTGTTTTTACGAAAATTTTCAATTGTTTTTTTTTTGTTTATTTAGAATTTGTTTTTTTGATGGTTGATATTGACTTTTTTTGTAAGTGTTTTTGTTTGAAATCATTCTTTAGATAAGAAATACATATTATTTGAGTGTCTGGAAAAGTCGGGAATATGAAAATGGGATTTTATTGGTCACCCTGACAGGGTGGCCAATCAAGTCGGGAAAAAGTTGCCAAAATCCGCAAAAAAATCGGGAAATAGTCGGGAATTTGTGATTTCTGGTCAAAAAGTCGGGAAACCCATGAATACTTGTTTGGAAATTATTTTCTAACTTAAAAAATTGCAATATAATCAAAAAAAAAAATGATTTCATTCAATAATTTATTCGTCTTTAGCACTTGACTTTTAATGTAAGGTTTTTTTTCCGTTATTTGAAAAGGAGGCTGTTTGAGGAACTAATTATCCTAATAAATATTGGATGATTTTGATTACATGTATTTCACAGAGATTTCTTAATAATTTTTATGAATCAAATTATTTTTATTTATTTTTGAATAAGTTTATCAAATCAAAGTTAATCCTTCTTCATTTCTAGTTACAAACGAGTTACGAGTTAAAAACTTTATGTTTGTAAAATTTCAAAATAAACGTTGAAATAATGTGTGTTGTTCATTTTTTAGCTATTTTGTTTTTACTCTAGATCAAAATAATAATCCTTTTTTGAAGTATTTTTTCTAAAGAAGTGTAATGTTCAGTTTCTATTTTTGACTTTGATTGTCATATTTGGATTTTGTAAATATAATTAAAATTTGCTTGATTTTACCTTTTTTAAAAATGATTTTTAATCATTATTTACGTACGAAATGCCTGTTATTTTCTGGTTCAGGAAAAGTCGTGAAAAAGTCGGGAATTTGAAAATGGGATTTTAGTGGTCACCCTGCTCATCAACTAATGGTCCGATTTTCAATGTTAAAAAATGACTCATTCGTCCGATCTTTTCAAAAACAATATTTTCAATTTTTGTGAATCAAGGCTTGCATTTCAAAAGGGCGTAATATTGAATGTTTGAAATATTAATCTTAATTTTGATTTAACTTTATCCATTCTTTATAATATTTGTTTAGAAATTATGTTTGCAAACAGAATGAATAATAGGATCACTTTTTTTAGCAAGAGAAAAAACCGTGCCTTTTGTACGGTTACGGAGGATTCAACATCTGCATCCAGCCATCCTTCAGTATTACCGGACTGGTATTTATCGACTCGTTTGATGGTATTTTGGCCTACCCGAACATCCGCGGTGGTGGGTAAGTCGTTATTCGTTTGTTAGCTATTCAAATGTGCAATATCCTAACCTTTATCATACCAATATCTTCCCAGCGAGTACGGCGAACGGTGGCACAACGCTGGACGGCTGCTGAAGAAGCAGAACGTGTTTGACGACTTCCAGTACGCGGCGCAGTATTTGGTCGAGAGTGGCTACACCAGCCACGATCAGATCGTCATCCAGGGCGGTTCGAACGGGGGTCTGCTGGTGGGAGCATGCATCAACCAGCGACCGGATCTGTTCGGAGCGGCCGTAGCCCACGTCGGGTAGGTTCCCCCTCAAATTCCTTCAACGGCCTTCGGTAACTGAGAGTGAGTTCAACCTTTCCCTCTTCCACAGCGTGATGGACATGCTGCGCTTCCACAAGTTCACGATCGGACGCGCCTGGGTGTCGGACTACGGTGACATCACCGAGAAGGAACACTTTGAGAACCTGCTGCGGTACTCGCCCCTGCACAACGTGCACACGCCCAGCTCCGAGCGGGAGCAGTACCCGGCGACGCTGGTTCTGACGGCGGATCACGACGATCGCGTCAGTCCGCTGCACTCGCTCAAGTTTATGGCGGCGTTACACCACGCCGTGCGTGACTCCAAGTACCAGAAGAACCCGCTGCTGCTGCGCGTGTATAGCAAGGCTGGCCACGGAATGGGCAAACCGACGGCGAAGAAGATCGAGGAATCGACCGACATTCTGACCTTCATCTACAAGACGCTGAAGCTGAAGTTGACGTTCTAGGCGGCGGTGGCGACGGCGACGACGGCGGCAGCACCTCAATCGACCTTGTTAGCTTTTGTATGGCCATCTTCTTTTTTGTTTTCACGTTTTTATTATTGGTAGCATTAGCGTATGGTTTGTAATTACATATTTAGTCGATGTAGTCATTACACAGTATCGGATTGAACAGATCATGAGAGGAGAAATGAATCGAATCGAGAACAACAAACAAAACTTCAGGTGAATTGTAGATTTTATACTGCGTAAAAATATTGATGAATAAAAAACATTTCTGGATAATTGCGACATATACGTTTTATGCGTTTTTTCCCATATGAGAGAAATCCTCACCGAATAATTACTCATTGCACAACCCTACTTGGCGTCACATAAGATACTATCAAAATTATTAAATTTGTGTTATAGTAGATTAATAGTAATCGGGAACTCGTCAAAAACGGGAAAGGTCGTAAGTTTGTAATGTCTTGACAACAAGTTTGGGAATGTTGGGAATTCCAAGCATACTTGCTTGGAAAATATTTTTTAAGCTTGTGCAATTTTCTATACAGTAGCATTCAATTTGTTTTGAGCTCTTAACATACAAATTTAAGGTTTTGCCTTCCTCACCTTACTAAGGAAAGGCTGTAAAATCACTCGAAAAATGAACTAGTTCATTTCACCTCCTAGACCCACCTTTACGTATACATATCTAGAGTTAGGTCCTATTAAAGAAAAACTCTGTATATCGACTCAAATTCTGAGTAAATGCGTGTGTGTGCACCAAAAATATGCACTCGATAATCTAAGCACTGGCTGAACGAATTTTAACCGTTTTGGGTTCATTCGATTCGTCTTGGGGTCCCATAAGTCCCTATTGAAAATTATGAAGTTTAGTAAAGTACTTTAAAAGAAATGCTGAAAAAAAAAAGATTTTGACAAATTTTCGGAAGATTTACAATCAAAGGGTGGTTTTGTAAGAAAACCCGTCATGTTATATATTTTTAGAAAGGCATTGCTGACACATAAGTAGAATGGCATTAATAATATAGTTCTTGTTGCATCAAAAGAATATTAGAATTAAATTCACGTTTTTTTTCCGGTAGATTAGAAAAATAAAAACGTAATTAATGTTTTTTTTAAGCTTTTGTCTGTTTCACATAAAATGAGCAGTAAAGCATAGATTCTTATGAAATCATTTAAATAAAATTAAAATGTTCAATATACATGATAAAATCAACAATAGTTTTTAGTATTCAATGCAGAAATCCACAAAATTAAAAATGAAATTTGATAATAATATTTTCTACGCGATTTTCGCAGGCCAAGGGCGAATGATACTGATAATACCTCTTCAGTTGACGCTTTGGCGAGGAACATCCTGGAAGGAGCGTCACTGACTACGTCCATAGTCCTGTTAGATCATTCTTGATCAGGACAGTATAGCTCTGGTTCCTTGCAAGTGTCCTATTTTCTTACCTCCACGTTGGCTTGGTTTTCATGATGACCTAGCTGGTGGCCTGTGGAAACGGATCGTAAACCTTTGACCAGCGAGGGTCAGAGTCGAGACGGCTAGAAGAAAGGGGCGCGTCAATATGGGAAAGGGAAGTTATTTGTGATTGTAGACGGTATTGTTTTGATTCGCAGTATGTTGAGTCAACTGCTGTGGATGTACCTGAACGTCGCAGAACGGGGTTTCTCACCTTTCCATTTCCAGCTTCCATCTATCTCCTGTTTTTATTTTGCTCTACTGATTCGTACTTCTTCACTAATTCTTCTGTTTACCATTTGGTTTTGATTTTATTAACTCTTGATTCTCGTATCTCGCAATGCATGTCACTCTTTTTTTTTTTGCAAATAATGCTGCTTTAACAAACTGTGTGTTTTCTTTAAAATAAACCTTCCCCTAATGTACTAGTGATACCAAGTCTATTTATCACTTGCCTATCCTTTGTTGATTTACTTCTTTATTTATTTATTTGAATAATTTTTTATCCTGCCCATCATAACAATAATCTAAGCTTGTTTGTTATCTCTATTTATTAACTATTGCCTATTTCTACATCTACTACATCAAGCTTATTTTTTTATTTTTTAACATACAATTATGATTTTCTTACTATTGCTTCTTTATAAAGTATATTCTCCTTTACTGTCTATTGTTTTCTAACAAGTGAGGTTCGAGCCCTTACTCAATTAATGGAATGATTGAAGGGTTAACACAAATACTACTATTGTACTTTTGGTAAACTTTTGAATAACATACTTAGGTCCAAACAATTGTAACAAAACACCGCGACAGAAGAAATAGCAACAGATAAACACGACTCAACACTAGGAAAGATTTCAGGAGAAAACAATACACAGTAAATTACAACTAGTTTTTGAATTCAAACTAAAAATAAAACAGTTTTTGCTTTAATGAATGTTGATAGGCACACTTTAAATGGTTAGGCGCTTATACTTACATCAAACCCTACGTAATGTACCACCCCCGGCCGAGTTAAAATGCGTAACCGGAAAAGAAGGTGTGCATGCCTGGCACGAACACTCAAAGCGTGTTCTAGCGTGCTGCTCGTACTGACTCAGAGCAAGGGTGAGATGTAGGTGTAAGGGCAGTGCGTGTTCGTCGGGAACCTAGTGCATAAGATCGGTCAAGGCCCGTTCTTACACTGAAAATTGCGAATTGCGAATTGCGAATATTTTCTACGCGATTTTTCAGTTCATTGTTTTTTTAAGAATGTTTTTTTTACCATATTTAAAAGTTGTTTGATAAAAAAAATGGGATAACAATTGAAATATGAATATTGTGAACTCTTTGTCATTTATGCAAGGCTTTTTAATATTTTTTTAAATTACTGAGTGATTTTTAAGTGTTTAATGAGTGATTTTTAAATTTTTAATGAGTGCTTTTTGTATGTAGTTTTACATTGAAAAAAAAATCTATTTTTAATTTATACAAGAATTGTCAACAATTTGATTTTAGAAAATCATATTTTTGACAAAAAAAAATGCTGAAAACCACTTTTTTTTGATACAATATTATCAACATGAACGCTTATGTTGATAACTTTGGAAAAAGTGACAACAAAAAAAAAAAACAAAAAAAAAAATGATGTGCATATACTGCCCATGTTTGCATACATGTAGCATTAGGGTGTAATATGGTTGTATGGAAAAAAATAAAGTTGTCCAAATTTGGCTAGCACAGCAACTTTTTGGTTCCTTATAGGGTCCTTAACAACTCCCCAAAGTTTGGGAACGATTGGTTTAGTCCTCACTTTGCGCAAAGCAATCCAACTTTCCATACAAATTTGTATGGGAAAATCATTTTTTTGAATTTTGAAATTTATAAAATCCACGTTTCACGCTATATCAAAACCGGATTCATATTCGGATGCTCTGGAATGTGCTCTACAACTTTCCCGAAGAGAGTATGGTGCTAACTTGCTCCTATAAAAAGATATAGCGTCCTCAAAACTCGTCTAAAACGTGATTTTCGATCAAAAAACACGTTTTAGACGAGTTTTGAACACGCTATATCTTTTTATAGGAGCAAGTTAGCACCATACTCTCTTCGGGAAAGTTGTAGAGCACATTCCAGAGCATCCGAATATGAATCCGGTTTTAGTATAGCGTGAAACTTGGATTTTTTAAATATCAAAATTCTAAAAAATGATTTTTCCCATGCAAATTTGTATGGAAAATTGAATCGCTTTGCGCAAAGTGAGGACTAAACCAATCGTTCCCAAACTTTGGGGAGTTGTTTAGGACCCCAAAAGGAACTAAAATAATGCTGTGCTGGAAAATCGATTTTGATATTACACCCTAATGTATCATATGCAAAAGTTTGTCCCACACATACAGTGAGTCAAATATTTGTGCGTACTCCTCCGTACGGAAAATGTTTGTGATATGAAAGTACATAAAATTCGACTAAAGTACCATGTTTTATACATCGACGCGGCAGAATGTCCTCTTTAAGACACTGTCATTGGATTTGCAAAAAACTTTTTCTTCAAAAATACAAAAATAGTTTACTGAAAAAAGTAAAAAAAAAAGAGTTCAAATAATTGTCCGTAACCCTAATAAAAGTACGAAATCTGATCGATTTAAGTGAATTCATTTATGAAATGTTGTTTCTGTGTCAAATACTAGTACTTCTAGCCAGTTTCTGATAATTTTATTTAGTTAGTTTATATTAAAAATTGGTTTAAATTTAGTTTTTTAAGTAAAACTTATCAAAACATTAGTTTATAAACAACTATTTTTATAAAATTGAGATTTTATGTTGTAAGAGTAAATACCCCAAGCAAAACATTTTGACCCAGGACGGCATAGAAATTCTCAGCACGAAAAGTGAAAATTTTTAATTTCAGTCTAGGGACTCGTAATCGGGCTGTAGTGGACGAAATTGGATGCTTCAAATTGCAAGAGGTGGGTTGTCGATTTGCGTGAAACTTTGTCCTAAGGGGTAACTTTTGTCCCTGATCACGAATCCCCTCGGTTTTTTTGATATCTCGTGACGGAGGGGCGGTACGACCCCTTCATTTTTTGAACATGCGAAACAAGAGGTGTTTTTCAATAATTTGCAGCCTGAAACGGTGATGAGATAGAAATTCGGTGTCAAAGGGACTTTTATGAAAATTAGACGCCCGATTTGATAGCGTACTCAGAATTCCGAAAAAAACGTATTTTTCATCGAAAAAACACTAAAAAAGTTTTTAAAACTCTGGCATTTTCCGTTACTCAACAGTAAAAAATTTTGGAACATGATTTTTTATGGGAAATTGGATGTACTTTTCGAATCTACATTGACCCAGAAGGGTAATTTTTTCATTTAGAACATTTTTTTTCATTTTAAAATTTTGTGTTTTTCTAACTTTGCAGGGTTATTTTTTAGAGTGTAACAATGTTCTACAAAGTTGTAGAGCAGACAATTACAAAAATTTTGATATATAAACACAAGAAGTTTGCTTATAAACATCACGAGTTATAGCGATTTTACCAATAAAAGTTTTTTAAAAAAGTTGGTCGTCGTCGATCATGGCCGTTCATGATCACCCGCGACAAACACGGACGACAAAACAAAGAGAAACGCAAAAAATAACTTTTTCAAAAATTTAATTTGCAGTTTCTTTTCCTCATATTCCTAATTTCAAAAGGTTCGTCAGTTATAAGTATTTATGCTTTCGTTTATTTCAACTACGCTCTTAATTGAGTCTTAATAAAATATTTATTAAATTGACTGGCAATTACATTTTCGGAACATTCTTCAATATCAAGAATAGTTCTTCTTTCGATTTCATATTTTTTTTTTCAATATTTTCCAAAGTTCTATACTGTTATTTTTATTTAATTCAATATTGTTTTGAATGTGAGTACTCCTGGTTGTTTTTAAACATTTTGTTTAAATAGGTCCTATAAACTATTGTGTTTCATATGTTTATAGGACCTATTCAAAAAAAAAAAAAGAAAACTCTAGACTTGTTTCTAAAAACTGTGTAATTATTCTAATGGATTATTTGTTCTGCAGAATTTTATGTAAAGTTAATCTTTTTTTTGTTACAATTACATAAGTTCACTGCTATACCAACTGTTGGAATCTTTCCTATGTATGTAGTTAGGTACTCTGTGCAATTTTTTAAAGTATTCGTCAATATTCTCGATTTGTCTTCGAGTTCCGCAGTTGATGTTCTAAAATTGACGTACTTTTTCATTAGATCGCAAAAAGCTGATGGTGTCTAGTGTTTCCAGGATTTGATTTTTAAAAGGTAATCCGGAGATTTTAAATTAATTAATTCTGTAAGACGCTTAAGTGAACAGAATTATGCTCATCAAGCCAATTAATATTATAATCACCAGTTAATAAATTAAGGTTGTTCATATCTATAAAATATTCCAACCAGTTTTCTAAAATGCAATTAAATCGTTGGTCACTAGCTGATATACTACCTTCCCTTTACTAAGCTATCGCCTCCAAAAGGGAAACAATCACCAATTATTGTGTTGGTTCAGGCAGGGATTTGAACTTTGAAAAATATTTGTTGTGATAGCCTAAACAACCTTTTCACTTTTTTCGCGTTTTGGGTGTGTTTGAAACCGCCAGGAGTATTCAAAAACATCCAGAGAGCAAAACAAAATTTGGTTTAGTGGACCTTTAAAAAACTCTAGGATTGCCCCATATCTAAGAAGAAAAAAACTCTTGCGATCGAGAGTTAGGGTCAGTACGCAACTCCAAAGGAAAGGGTTCAAGATACAGGTTTACGAACAGCGTCCGTTTTAATAGTAAAATCACACACAATCAATAAAACACTTTTTGAATGGTAAAATGTTTTGGTGTATTGAAAAATAATTTATGCCACAATAATTTAAAATACATAACAAATGTTAAACACTGTACGACTTCACTCCTAACCGCCAGCGACGAACCCCACTCTCGCGCTAGGACTCGCTCCCTGGAGCCGCCACGCCATCCACCGTTTCCACCGTCGTCGCCCCGATGGACCTGGCACAGTCCACGTACGGCGGCGGTGGCGTTTCGCGCCTCATCGAAATGCTCCGCTGCAGCACGGGGGGCGGCGTCGTGGACGTTCCGATGGGTACCACCTCGTACAGGGCGGCTGGTTCCGACGCGGACCGCGGTGCCGCCTGCGGTTCATCGATGCCGTAGTAGTTGTTCCAGACGGACAGGTTCGACGACTGGTGACTGCCGGCGGCTGCTGTGAGCATTCGCTCGAGTTCTTCGTTGGATCGGTTGTTCGGTGCGGACTGCCAGATGAAGCTGGAGCTGGTGCGGGCTACGGGCGAGCCGGGTTCGTTTCGGGTGGGTGTGGGGGGGAGGTAGCGGTTTTGGAGGTTTGCGAGCTGGGAGTTGTTGCGGACGTAGCGGGGTTGACGCTTGGAGAAGAGATCGACGAGGAATTGGCGGGTGTGCTCGTGGTTGCGGTAGATTTGGGACAGTTCTTGGGGGGTGAGGTTGGTGGTGGTTCTTCGGCTGAGTTGGTCCGGGGGTGGGGACTCGTTGAGGCGGGAATCTGGAAGAATGTTTTGGGTTAGAGTGGTGTTGGTCTTGGGCGGATCTTCGTTGAAATTACGTTCAAAGTTGTTTCGCTCGCGAAACTCACGCCTCAGCTGGCGCATGGTAGCTGAAGGAGGTCGCTCATCGTCGGATTTGCGACACTTTTTGGCCAGATACAGAAGGGAATACGTGAAGAATGAACCGAACAGAACTCCGATGAAAACACCACAGGTCAGCAGAGTTACGGCCAGCTGGTGATTGAACTTGTTCGCCTGTCCTTGCTGGTCAACCTTGGCCAGGAACGCGTGGTAGAGTTCGCTGAACCGTTTCTGGCACTCGATAAAGTCCTCGCAGGTCTGCTTGCGTTCCGGATCGCGCTGAGCGTCATTGTACGAGCAGGTCTTGTCCTGCAGCGAGTTCCAGTACTTTTCGGTCGTCGAGCTACCACCCCAAACCTGGTCGATGGAGACTTCCTGGCGCGGCACCTGCTGGCGAGGATCGAGTTCCATTTTCTCGAACATGGCCTTGGACTTGAAGGGAGTTAGAACTGAAACATGGAGGTTTGCATGAGGTTATAAACTTGAAATGATTCAAACGAATCTTACAGCACTGCTCAATTTGGAGGGAGGGAACTCGCTTCCGCAGCCAGTAGACGGTTGCTCGTACGGATTCACTATCGCAGTTCCACTGGTTGTCGAGTAGGTTCAGCACGCGCAGGTTCTTCAGCTGACTCAGCGGTTCCTTGGCCAGCGTGATCATCACATTGTTGGTGAGTTCCAGCGTACGTAACGCGGGCATCCCGGCAAAGGTTCGTTCGTAGAGTTGGGGAATTTTGCAATCGCTGAGATCGAGGTGCTACAAGTGGAACTCTGGCTAGAAATTTGAATCGAAATTGTAGTCTTGAACTCCTTACCATGATGGATGAACTGATCAGCAAAGGTTGATTATACAGAGTCATGAAGTTATTATTCGAAAGGTTGAGATCTACGAGCTTTTCGTTGTACTCGAACATATTTTCGTGCAGCCGTTGCAGTCGATTGTGGGACAGGTCCAGAATCTCCAGGTTTGTCATCGTTGAGAAAGCGTTCAGCGAAATCGATTGGATTGAGTTCTCGGAGAGGAACAGCTTCACCAGGTTGGTGTAGTCCTGCAAGAAAACATTAGAAAGCCGCAACTGGAATTTCTCCGAATTCTTACCTTGAAATCACCGTCTTCAATTGCTGATATCTTGTTTATACTCAAGTCAAGTATTTCCACACCGGTCGGAACGTCCGTGTATGGGTTGATAAGGTTCTCATGGCTGAAAGTGAGTATTGTTTTTATCATTTTCTAAACCTGATAAGAGCTTTGGTAGCAATTCTACAGAGCTGAATTTGAGGATTGTGAAATTAAAATTGATAGTTTCACAAATTTACCTGCAATCTGCACGTTTTAGTCCTTCGACTATATCACATGTGCACAGTTTTGGGCAAACCTTAGCCACCGCTCCCTCGTGGTCAGCCGCAGCAGAGTCGATTACCACAAACGAACTTAAAACTAAACTAACTACTAATGACTTTAGATACATTTCGCGTGTAACTAATTCGTTTATAATATGGCACAGTGCACGGAGTTGGTGTTACAGATTTCAAACTCAAGTCACATTTCTACCCTAAATTTCAAACCTTCCAAGCGATGTATCATTGGCGAGTGCCAATTTCTGAATGGGACACTTTTCCACTGGTCACAGAATTTGCCAGAGGGGTAGTGTTACACCTTATCTGCACCTCTGTTATGGAATAGTAAAGTGTGTGTGCTAATATCAACAAACGATACCATCACACAAGTGCAATACAATACCGAGGGCTGGCGTTTCGATACAATTGTACAAAGAGTCAGGTGCTGATAACAGATTGCTGTTTAGGTATTGCGCCCCGGACAAATGCTAGCCGAAAGGTAAATGAGTAATCGAACGACGCATCCGTATGACGCTGTGCTGTTATCAATGCATGAGCCAAACCAGAACGAACGTGTGTGGCGCAGGGCGTGAGGTGTGACGGAGTTTAGGGAGAAAAAGCTTTGTTTTTAGTCTGGATTTGTTTGGGTTTTTTTGTATGAGTAATTGTAGAGAAAAGTAAAAAACATTATCTGGATAAATTATTGATTCAAGTTGTGATCGAGGAACTTTTTTTTATCATATTTTTTATCCTTTGCATCTTTATTTGACAGGGTGACCACTCAAGTTGGAAAAATGGAAAAGTCTGAAAAAAGTCTTGAATTCGTCAAATTCCGCAAAAAGTGAAAAGTCGAGAAATCGTGATTTTTTGTCAAACAGTCGGGATAAATCTGGATTCCCAAGCAAATTCGTTTGAAAATTATTTTCTTTCTTTTAATATATTTTCAATATAGTGTTCAATTTTTAATTTAATTTACTACACTCCATTCGTTTTGAGCAATTAAAATCAAATTTGAGGTTCTTTCACTATTTTAATCTAGAATTTTCTGGTTTTGTTGATTTGAATTCAAAATCAATTTTTAAAATACCTGTAATTACAAAAAAATCAACTGATAGACATATTTTTTCAGTTTACAGATTAAATAACGTAACTTAAATTTTTAAAAGTGAAATCCAAATGTTTCTCGTATTAAATAAAAACAGTTGAAAAACATTTTTGCTTTTTGAAATTATCCAAAAATATTGAATTTAGAAAAATGATGGTATAGATTAAATAGGTTTTTTTATTTAGGCCATTACAAATATGTTTAAAGAATTAGTCTCTTCGAAATTTCGCATAAAATGAGATGTTAAGTTTATATTAAACTAAATATTTAATTGAAATATAATTGAAAATATTAAAATACTGACAAATCAATGAAGGAATAGGAATTTGGAAAAATATATTTTCTGTATGAACTTTTCGATATTTTTTTTAACAATTAAACTGTGCACCAGCGTTCCTATATTTTTTTAAAATTAAATTTAAAATTTTATTTATCTTTTTGCCATTCTCTTTTTTTTTCCTCTTGAAACCAAGGAACTAAAACTATTTTTTTGTCAATTTTAGTTTTTTCTTTTTCTCAAAACTATCAGTGCTTCCATGCCTCAAGTACTTTTTTTTTTTTTTAGAAATTATGTTCCGAGTTGATGTTTATTTGATGTTTGCAATATTTTTTTTTTTGGGTGAGAAATTCCTATTATTTAAAATTCTGGAAAGTCGGGATTACGACAATAATTATGTTGGATGTTGTTTTGGGGTAAAGTAAAAAAAAAACATTTTAAAATATTTTATTGGTAAAAGTTTTTTTCTCGCCCTGAAACATATTTTTACTCTTTAGACATTCTGACGATTCCAAAACACTATAAAACATTGAAGTTTGGTGTTATTTTGCATATTTCTCAAGCCTGCTAAAATTTACTGTAACGCATTTTGCAGCCTTCGGGTTGTGCAGGGATTTTTTTTTCTTAGGGTCTTGACTGTTATTATTTTTAAAAGTTTATGACGGCCCCCCTTCAAAATTGGCCCGAAAAATCAGAAAGCAAAAAACATTTTTTTTTAAACTTCAAAATATTAATGGAAATGGATGTCTAATCAACTGACAACATTTAAATGCAAAAATATTTTGAATTTGTATGAAATTCTGATGAACAGCACCGAAAAATCTATTTTTTAGCAAAAAAAAACTGTCAATGTGCATTCTTAGGAATTTTGGAAACTTATGATTGCAAAACAACAGGACAGGCGTTCAAATGTGAAACCACAGCTCCCCCCTCCCCCATGTCAGTCGGTCAGAGTCGAGGACCATAAACATAAAAAAAATGCAACTGCCTTTGAAAAAAAAATAATTGCATTAATGTAAAAATCATGGCGAAAATTACCTTGTAATTATTCTGAAACATAACAAAAATTCTTCAGGAATTGAGATAATCGAAAAAAAATATTTTTGTAATTTTAAAATATTTATAAAAACTCTTGATTTTATATTTAGCATTTTTTGGGAAAACATTTAGGCTGATAATTTCAAATAAGCGTCTAATTGAATTGAAAAAAAAATGATTGTATATTTTCCAACAATTGAAATTAACGTTTAAAAGTGTGTGCATTTTGTGAATCGGTTAGCTTTAAAAAAATAAAATAAAATAAAGAATCAAATTCGATTTTAAGTTACTCTTGCCACCCCCTCATCATCGGTCAGAGCTGAGGATAAAAAAAAAATAATAAAATATTTGCAAGCCATTTGCTCTCTGATTAAGCATAAGCATACCCAAGTAACATTTTTAAACCAACTAGCCACCACCAAGTTTTATTAAGGGTTTATTGTAGCATCTTGATTGCCTAATAGTTTTATTTTGGCATTCACCGCAACCAACAAGCAAGAGCTAATTAATAGGTTCTAACAAGGTTTTATGCTTCGGACATTAAACCGGGTGGAAATAAAAGCCGACTGGCTTTCAATAAAGTTTTATGAAAGTTTTAACAGAGGCTTGAAAACCAGATGGCAATGCTATGCCAAACGGTTTTATCGCATGCTTCGTTAAAACCTAGGGTGTTGTAGCTGTCAAGTGCCATTAGGCATGTAAAAAGCTCACTTAAAACCATAAGCTCCTTAAAGAGCATTTATCGCGGCCAAATAGCAGTGCATAAATATGGCGCTAGACGCGTGCTCTGATTGAATATGATTGACCGCCATCTTGATTGAAAAAATAGAAAACTGAAAAATTTTATTTAAATTTGATGAAAACACACATTTATGCTGAATTTCTGGTATGATTTATATAGCGATAGATGTTTAAAAATATTTTGAACATTTTTTTCAAAGAATGGCAATAACATATTTTTTAACATTAAACACTATGATTACAAAATATTGATTTTTGATGAAGCGAGTTGAATTTTTTGGCTCTATCTACCCTACATTTATCAATAAAATTTCAACCGCAGCTGAATTTGAGCCATCAATTGTGAGAAATAAGCTTTCAAATTATTTGGATTACCTCTAATATCTATTATTTATCATCGCCATTTTTGACAACCATCTCCATAATTTCATTTGGCAAGACGAAGACTTATTTTTGCCAAAATAAAACCTATTTGGCATAAGACGTTTGAAGACGTATGAAATGTCATTTTTCCATAACTCCTGACTAGGTTTTAACAAAGGTTTTATCAAGGCTTTGAGGATGTTGTTAGGATTCAGTTGTAAAGCCTTGAACTCCTATGTAGGTTTTATAAATAGGCCGTAACAACCTTTTGCGGAGGTCCTTTTGGGTTTTAAGTGGGGTTTATCAAGGTTCTGGGGAGTTTGTTACGACTAAGGGGTTTTAATGTTGGTTCTGGCTGATAGGTTTTATAGCGGTTGTGACAGCTTTGATAAAGCCTAAAATGTTACTTGGGTAAGCAATAGGGAGGGTACGGATTTTGAAAAGTTCTCAGATCAAGTTCTGGTGTGGTTCCCCTTGTAGGGCATACCCATGGAAACTCTCACGCCAAATTTCAGCTCATTTGGTTGAAAACTGGCTTGTCTCAAGCGGGTTCAAGTTTACATGGAAATTACTATGGGAAATTTTGAATTTTCATTCAGTCGCTCCTACAGGCCTGGGGAAAACATGTAGAAACTTCTAGGATGGCCAGAAATGAGCGGAATCGTCTGGAGAACAACTTTCTCTAAGAGACCAGGTCGATTCGTTCAACCCCCATCGAGCTCAACGGCAATACATCCGGCGTTTTCGGAACCAACGGGTTTCCCCAGAAAAGCATCAAATTTTCCTTAGCATGCTATGAATGCTTGATGAACACCGCGACGTCTCATGTCAAACAGCTACCACGTGATTGTAAAATTTGCAACATAACCGTTTTTTTCTTATTTGGAGGTTTAGAATACATCTAAATAGTGTCAGGATCACCATTAATGATAATTCTATAGTTCAAAAAGTAATAAAAAGTATTTTTTTATAGGCGATGCTAGTCCACGTGGTAGCTGTTTGACATGAGGCGTCGCGGTGTTCATCAAGCATTCATAGCATGCTAAGGAAAATTTGATGCTTTTCTGGGGAAACCCGTTGGTTCCGAAAACCCCGGATGTATTGCCGTTGAGCTCGATGGGGGTTGAACGAATCGAAATGGTCTCATAGAGAAAGTTGTTCTCCAGACGATTCCGCTCATTTCTGGCCATCCTAGAAGTTTCTACATGTTTTCCCCAGGCCTGTAGGAGCGACTGAATGAAAATTCAAAATTTCCCATAGTAATTTCCATGTAAACTTGAACCCGCTTGAGACAAGCCAGTTTTCAACCAAATGAGCTGAAATTTGGCGTGAGAGTTTCCATGGGTATGCCCTACAAGGGGAACCACACCAGAACTTGATCTGAGAACTTTTCAAAATCCGTACCCACCCTAATAAGCATAGGTGCCCACCCGCAGTTGCTACTCCGTTATTGACCAGGACCTCCAGAAGTTACATCCACGAGCCGTGGAAGATGAGTGGGTGCTATCTTTCCTCGCTTCGCAACTTCTCAAAGGCCCCTATCATGCTGATCAATACCGGCGCCGGCCACGACCAGTGGTAGAGTCACGAGGAAGTGGATGGGAATGTTAGTCCGATACTTGAGTGATAGAGACCGCCCAATCGACTGCTTCTCCGACAAAGTATCACATGAGTTTTGAGGGGGTTAGTAGATGGGTATGAGGTCAGGATTCACGAGTGGCAGTGATGTGACCATGAGCATTTTGTTTATCGGTTGAAATTTTTTAAATCTTACGCAGCCGGCTGCGGAAAGATAGATAATTGATTATTTAAAATATTATTTTTATCGTACGCGTGCCAGCCGAGCAGTAGTGCTATGGGCTGGACTTATCAGTATATTTTTACTGTTTTTACAATTTAGATAACGCGAGCAAATTTCAAAAATAGTAAATAAATGACGCTTTACTCTTCATAAAATTGATAGTTTGATGAGTTAATACTAAAACTGAAAGTTGGAATAAATTTTTACGATCATTTACGACGAAAATTATCGCGAAAAAACCGGACTGTGCGTCCCAAGAAGCACTGCACTTATGAAGGCATTATTCAATTATTATGACCAATCACCCCATGCACACAAAAAGCGACACAAAAGAGACGAAAATTATCGCGAGAAAACAGGACTGCGCGTCCCGGAAGCACTGCACTTATCTGCAAGCCATTTGCTCTCTGATTGAACAAAAATTTGTTTATGTTTATTTTAAATTTATGAAAATTTAGCTTGAAATTTGCAAGGACGAAAACTTAGAAAAAATGTAGCAGTTTTTGTTGTACAAATTTTACTATTGCAGTCAAATAATGTTTTTTAAAGCCGCGTTTCATAAATAATTTCAAAGAATAAAGTATTGTAATATCTTTAAAACAGGATCATATCATTTCATAAGTTAAAAAAAATCTGGCTTTTGAGACATTTTTTTTTGCAGTACTGTACATGCATGTTTCGATTAGAACTCAAAACTTTTCAAGTAGGTCCAAATAAAGTTAATATTAAAAATTCTGCAGGATATGTATTATGGATGGATTTGACTTGAAGTATCATTAAATTTCCAAGGGGTTTGAAAATTATTTTTTACCTCAGATTTTTTGAGAAGGGGGCAACATAGGGGGGCAACATATTCATTGGCATGAATACGACGAAAACAAAGTACATGAGAGGAAGGGGCTCGAGGGACGTCGGCCCCCCAAGTCTCACCCCTCTAGCTGTGGATGATGATGAGTTGGAGGAGGTGAGTGAGTTCGTGTACTTGGGATCGCTGGTAACCGCTGACAACGACACCAGCAAAGAGATCCGGACTCGTATTTTTGCTGGGAATCGTGCGTACTTCGGATTACGGAAGACCCTCACTTCGGATCGGGTGCAACGCCGCACGAAGCTGACGATGTACAAAACACTGATTAGACCGGTAGTCCTCTATGGCCACGAGACCTGGACGATGCGGCAGGAGGACGAACGTGCCCTTGGAGTTTTCGAACGGAAGGTGCTACGAACGATCTACGGTGGAGTGCAGGTGTCTGACGGAGTGTGGCGAAGACGCATGAACCACGAACTGCACGCGTTTCTTGAAGAACCGACCATCGCCACCCAGGCGAAGATCGGGAGGCTCAGGTGGGCCGGCCATGTCGCCCGAATGGACGAGGGCCAGCCTGTTAGACTGCTTTTTGACCGCGCTGAACCAGCTGGCGGTACAGGCAGAAGAGCAGGGAAACCGCGCGCACGTTGGGGAGACCAAGTGAATGGAGACATCCGGAAGATCTGTAACCTGGGAAATTGGAGAGTAGCAGCACAAGACCGAGAAAGATGGAAGCGTCTTCTTGCTACAGCACGCGTACCTGGTGCGCTATGCTGATTGGTATGTATGGCAACATAGGGATTGAATACTATTTGCCTAATTTAAAATTCAATCGTGAATTCTGAAAGTTATATTCAATCTGAAAGAAATTTCAAAACACTGCCATCACATCTCAGTCTCGCAAAATCAAGACATCAGACCAACGACGCCTGAACGAGATTAAATCTTGCAGAATAGAAGTAGATATGCCAACAACACCCGTTCCTAAGATTCCTCCCGTGACTGTCTGTCCACAGTCCACTGGGGTGAGATAAAATGCATGCACCTTCGCGCTACTACAACACTGCAGCAGCAGCAGCCACCGACCGACCGCCCTAGGCTAAAATGCAAACCCTTTAATTAAGACCTTAAGCCGACACACTCCTGCTCGCTCTATAGACAATCTACCCTTATGGGGGGCAACCATATATTTTCGATTGGGAAAATTTAGTGCTTTGAAGATATTTCAAAAATGTCTACGAGTCAATTTGTTTAGAAACAACATTTTTTTCTTGTTATCTTTTTATACTTTGAATAAATTGGAATAGCTTGGTTTAGGTACACTTACCTTAAATTTTAAGTTGTGTTACATTTACTATTAGAACTTTTACCAAACTTTATAGCAAGGATTTTATTGAGATTTAAAAAACCCTGACTAAAATAAATGAATCAACTTTGCAAAAAAAGTCAGCATCTTTAAAGCCAGCTATTAAACCGAAGTAACGATAACATCAAACTGCTTCCAAGTGGCAATGAAATTAAGGAAAAGGCACGATCAAAAAGCCAAGCTGAAAAAACGCCGCGCGCATCAACGCCGTAATCAAATCACACGATTTAAGCAAATTATTCTTAATCCTTTCAATCGAATACTTCCCCGGTCCCATCAGCAAAAACGGCCAAATTAAAGCTCACCCCACACCGAAAAGTGCCCTCTGGGAGAGGAGGCGGCCAAAATCGCTCCGAAATTATCCACGGAGAACCCCGAGCAGAGCAGAGCATCAACGGCAGCACCAGCAGATAAATACCAGTTTCCTTTTACAGAGTTAAGCGCGTCTCTTTTTTGTATTTTTGTTCATTATATTATTTTGCCTTCCTCGGCGGTGGCCACAAAAAAGCTTTGATCTTGCCGCCAGTGCGGTACAAAATAGCCGCCACCTCTGCACGGAGAGACGTTGGACGCGCAACTGGGGCTGGGGCTTTACAGGCCGCGATAATCGGAACCTGTACAAAAACTCCACCAAACTCCAAGCTTACATCCATGGCGGCGTTTCTTTACCCGAAAGCTTCCCGGGATCCACCCCAACCACGGGCGGCCGGCAACGCCTGGTAGGTAACCCTTGGCCTTGGGTGCTTTGATATTGAGGTACCTAGTCTCAAACTGAATATTCATTGGATTCTTTAAAACTAAATAGCGACGAAAATAATAGAAAAAAACCAACTAAAATACATATTTGAGACTCTACGTGCAGTGCACAAACTAAACTAAATTTGTTTTCCGTTCAAATATTAAATTTATTTGTTCCTATGTACTATTGAAAAATCACTTCTAATAATTATATAAATGTGTTAGAGAAAGCATCAGTTGTCTTGAAGTCTTTTTCAAGACAATATGTTTTTAAAAAAATAAAGAAAAACTATTCATATTTCTGAAAATCTTTCAGTAGTCTAGAAAAGGACATGGCCTTCGATGTTTTTTTTGAAGTTGACTTTATAGCTGACACATAAAATTCTCTGAAAATCTTCTGAAATCACAAGAATTCTTGAAATAATTATTTGTATATTTTTAGATTTGACAGAAACTTGATGTTTTTCTCTGACCAAAGAAGAACTTTGCATGATTTATCCACAAAGCTTGCATGCAATTTTGGCAGCTGTCTATAAACTAAAATCAAATTTAGAAAATCTGTATCTTGGTAAGGGATTTTCTGATCGATATCGTGCATTAGCAAAGTTTAAGGAGGTGATGATTTCAAACTAGAATAAATAGTTATTTTTTGATGATTGATAGGACGAAAAAAAACAGGCCTTGGAGAAGTGTGAATATTTTTTTTTAGCTGAGGATAAAATCAAATTTGCAATCGAAAATTACTTCGCATTTTATTTTATTAATAGCACCAGATTCCCTATCTTTTTTTCAGATGGTCGAAAAAAATTTCTATTATTTCAATTTTTTCACTTTGAAAATCGAACAAAAAGTTGCTGAGATCTCGGGTTAGTTTTTAAAAGGTCCTAAATCCAGTTGTAAAACAGCCCGAGCAGACGGAAATAGCTTGGGAATAACATTTTTTGATATTTGAAAATACTAGGCCAATAACATTTTTTGTTATTTATAACAAGATCTGTTATTCGTCGCTATGATTTTTTTGTTATTGGATTGTTATTGTAATAACAGACTGATGATAATTTTAGTTATTCTTCAAACAAATCTTTGTTATAATGTTTTGTTATTTTAACAACTAATCCGATCATCCCAATAACAATTGGCGGTATTCTTCCATAACAAAAATTTTATTCCCCAGTTGTTTTGGCTTTCAGCAAATATCAGACCAATAAAAAAAATGTTATGATAACATAAACTGTTATTAAACCCTTATGCATAAATGGATTTTTCAAGAAGATTCCATAACACTTTCTGTTATTTTAACAGTATTTGTTATTGAAATGGCATGCATTTTGTTATTACCGTCTGCCCGGGAGCCGGATCAATTTACGAATTTAAGTGAACACTCTCTGTGTCAACGTTGAGAGCGGGAGGTATCAAATTGTAGAACGTAAAAATCAAAATTAAAAACAATTATTTCCTTGACCTGATAAAAAGTTGTAAACTAACAGGTTATCGTTATAAATAAACGCACAAAAATGAGTTAGTTATAGTTTATTATTGACACTTTACCATAATTTGGCATTCGTGTCATTTGAAAAAGGATTAGTTAGATTTTTTCTGTTAAATTACAAATTTTAAAATATTTTAACACTGCACTTTCTCGTTCCGAGGAAAAACACTGAAAATTTGATTTGCTTTAGCAAAAAAAAAAAAAAAAACAAATAATTTTTGGAGGTTGCGAAGGCTATTACGACGCATTGGAAATTTACTAAAGAGATATTGCAAAGAAATGAAATTGAGAGAAATGAAAATTTCTTAGCTTTTTACATTAAGGGTGCACAGCAACGAAGGAAGTTGTTGTCTTCTTATACCAAAATTGTCAAACTTACGAACCCAATCCTGCAACTACGGAATTGTAAAATTAATGAAACTTTGCTGGAAATCACTTGGTGAACAGTACTTTAGGGGATGAATAAAAAAATATTTCGATAGTACCCGTAGTTTTGAAGATACTAAAATGTCTGTAACAAAAATTTGGGTGCAAAAGCTCTGGTTGATGTGCACCGTTAAACCCTTTTTCTAACTAATGGTTTCTGGGAAATCATTAGTCTGATATACAATGTTTAAAAATAAAATCGTGCATTTTTTCAATCTTTCTTGTTATCTTTTTTATAAGAAAATTTAGTGGATTTGTTAATTTTCTTAATCCAAAAATTTACATAATGAATGGAGTAATCGCTATTTTTGTTTTGAAAAACAAGTTAAAAAAATAAAGAACAGACTGACAAGGTAAACCACTTATTAGTTTCGTTAAATAATACATTAAAAATTCAATTCGATGAAATTTCATGCATTAATATATAGTTTTCAATTTAAATCCTGACACTTTTACATTTATCTTTCTATTTTGCTTTTAAAAACTAAAGAGAAAATGTTAAATGTTTCAAGCTAGAGTCCGAATTATTGTGACCAAATGTCTGAGAAATAGTGAACATCAATCAAATTTAAAATTATATTTTATTTTAAGATATTGCGTAACAGTCAAAATTTTTAAATCATGGAACTCAAGCACTGAAAATTGAATTATTTTTTAAAGCAAACCCATTTTTTGAATTTTAAGTTAAACATTTTTAAAATCGATGATCAAATTAAGATAATATTGTTTTATTCCATTTTAAAATAAATTAGACCCTTTAAATCTTATAAATTAGGATCACAGATAGAAAAAGACGTAGAAGTATTGGAATTTGGTATGAGTTCCTGTATCATTTTTATAAACTTTCTAGTTTCTTGTCAGTTTTAGTAAGTTTTTCGTTATATTTTTCTCACTTTTTGGAATACTTCAGTTAGGCCGATGCAAATATTTAAAAAAGTTTTTGTCCCTCGGCCCTGGCCGATGTCAATGGGGGCAAAAAAATAAAAAAATATAAAAATTTAAATAGCAAGCCATAGTCTTCACATTTAAATGAAAAAGTGTTTTAAAATGCATTTTACACTAGTTCAGTTGTTTTGCAATCATTAGTTTTCAAAAAATCTAAGATCTGACAAAAACAAAAATTGTATCGAAAAAAAAGATTTTGCATCGAAAATTTTCAAAAAATCTTAAGATTTTTTAATAAACCCAAACATGCTAAAAATGATTTTAAACGCAGGAGAATGTATTTTAATTTAATTTCAGCTGGTTGCCCTTGAATTTTCATTGAAATTTTGAAGTTTATTGTAAAAATATTTTTTTTGCCCCCTGATTTTTCGGGCCAATTTTGAAGGGGGGGGGGGGGGGTGACAAAAACTTTTAAAAATATTTGTACCAGCCTTAACAGCATTAATTAATCCAAAGTTGACTATGGTTATGTAACAACAAAACCAAATTTAGTTGAATTTTAGAAATCAAGCTTGCAATTTGAAGTTAAGTGTGTTTTTATTGCATTCTTTCTAGATCAACACCCAGACTAATAAATAAATGCATTAAATAAAAATTGTAATGATTGATGTGGTGTTTTTGTATACCATCCTCTCGATTTTTTTTTTGAAATTTTAAATAACGATAACAATTCAAAATGTGCCACGCAGGATTGTTCTTAGACTTTCCCAAAATATGATGGAATTTAATCATCTTTACATTAAATTTCATTCATTTGAAATTTGGATACCCGGGCAGACGGTAATAACAAAATTCATGCCATTTCAATAACAAATACTGTTAAAATAACAAAAAGTGTTATGGAATATTCTTGCAAAATCCATTTTTGCATAAGAGTTTAATAACAGTTAATGTTATCATAACAAAATTTGTTATTGGTCTGATATTGGTTGAAAGCCAAAACAACTTTGGAATAACATTTTTTGTTATGGAAAAATAACTCGAACTGTTATTGGAATGATCGGATTAGTTGTTAAAATAACAAAAAATAATAACAAAGATTTGTTCGAAGAATATCTCAAAATGTTATGAATCTGTTATTACAATAACAATCCAATAACAAAAAAATCATAACGACGAATAACAAATCCTGTTATAAATAACATAAAATGTTATTGGCCTAGTATTTTAAAATATCAAAAAATGTTATTCCCAAGTTATTTCCGTCTGCTCGGGTACTTAAACGATGCCTTCATACCAAAAAATAAACAAACTTTTAATAGCTGTTAAATTGAAAGGTTTATTCTCAAGATGTGTCATTTAACAAACCAGTATAACAGGATTAAAAAACGTAAAAAAACACGTTGGCACAATCTCATCCCAGGGTCAATGTCACCCTACTGACGGTTACCTGAAAGATTTAGAGTAAATATATATAAACGAATCTGTTTCATTTTATCATTTCAGTGAGTAAATGCAAAATTAAAAGCCAAGGGATAGCCCCTAGACTCTTCCTTACTTTGCAGCAATCATTCAACGTCTCGCTGGATAGGTCCGCACAAGTAAAGATTGAAACCTCACCACGTTATAAACCCTTAAATCGCCCAGGTGGGTTTACGTCGCGGGCTCCGGGTTGGTGGGTGGTTGGTGATGAATCCGCTCTCACACCTTCCCCAGCTGCGCGTATGCCTTTTTGATTAAAGTTTCCGCGCGCGGCGACGGTTGTGGCGGTGGTCGCCAAAGGGCTGCTTTGCTAGGAGAGACGGGGTGGGGTCTCAACGGAAAACAACGGTTTTGCAATGTTGAATTATACGGTTGGGGTTAATTAAGTTGTCTTCCATCCTGTGCAGCAGGAACGGGTTGTACGGCCTGGCCACCCCCCGGAGGGACGGCGAATATTCTGTGCAGCTGTTGGATGGTGTTGCCGGTAATTGAAATGATTTTATCGTCATCTCCGTGGACTCCGGTGTGGTCCATGGGCTTTTGATAGCAACCACCGTAGCGAACCGTAACCTAAATACTTGAACAGCAATTAGCAATCGATTATTGGCGATGAAATTAAAAATATTATTATCAAAACGCGAGAAACGACGCGAGTTCGCAAGCCTATTAATGGGGGCCTCCTCGTAACGCTTGATAGCCCGGTTGCTTGCCGGTTGTGGGAAGAATCAACCGCGGCCATCAACCGGCCAGACCTCTCTGCCGATGTCTGTGGCGGCAAAGTTCAAACGGGGCTGCTTCTCTCGTGGTCGCGCGGCTCTGTTCGCATAAGCCATTGGATTCAACGATCCGTGGAGAGTTGAAGCTTGAAGTTGCCGCCACCAGCTTTTGCAGAGTTCAGCTCTCCGGGGACGCGACGCGGCCAAGTCAGCGTGCCGCCGAGCGAGAGACAACAAGACTAATGGCTGGGCAGTAAGAAATTAAATAATAGTTTTAACAACATGTTTAATTTAATGAAATGAACGAGCGGCGCGTTTAATTTTCCGGAAAATTAACCCTACAAAGGGGTGAACGCCGAAGGTCGCGCCCGTAGAGGGCGCATTTAGTGTGAAATTGTCTATGGGTTTTTGTGCTGTTGTTGGTTTGTTGTCAGTTCGATAGATTTAATTTTAATTGCATGTAATGCTATTAAAATAACTGGAATAAAAATCTTGTTCAAATTAAAACTATTAGGTTTCAAAATTTATTGGTCACATGCATTTTAAATATATCCATTAAAAGTTATGCTATGCAATTCTGAGGATCAAAGACTCATAAACCGATCATTCAAAAACACTGTTTTTTTGTTTCGTTACTCTTACCCGGACATGAATATTTTCAGTTTTTGTGAAGTTTTACATTTTCAATAAAACTTGTGGCAATTAGGTTAAAAACAATTTCTAAACGTTTTGATTCTTCGTATTGTTTTCTCTATAGGGGAGAGTGGGGAGACTTGATCCCCGGGGACACTTGATCCCAAGCCTGTATCTTGTCAGCATGTGGGTAAAAAAATTAGCTTTGTTCTAGAAAGTTGTGTGAAATTAACTAAAACTCATTGTAGAAAACAAAGAAAAAAAATGAAAAAATGTTTAGATTGAGTTATACACATTTTTCTAAAACGAGCTGCAAAAAACTTCCAAGAGATCTTTTTTTCTTTTTTTAATATGCATAGAAAACACTAAAAAAATATTCAAAAAAATATTTTTTATATATGAATTGTTTGATAAACTTATCAACTCCAAAACCCTTACGCATTTGATGTTAAATTTATCGTCATACTATTTTTACAATCAATTGTTTAAAAAAGTGCGTTTAGGGAGACTTAATCCCTGCATTTTTACAGTCACTGGAATCAGCTTCAAGATTAATTAATTGGGCTGGGTTTTCATACATAGTTTCCTTTAGTATAGTTGTACATAACTTACTGCAGTTTGAACCTCTTTTCAAAAGTTTTGTAAACAAAAATTTCCAGCTTTTGTAAACATGCTTAATTTTGGTCTAGAAAATAATATTTTAAGTTTTTAAATATTTTACATACTAAACTTGTTATATTTTGAACACAAACGTACAGATTTTATGTGAAATTGCTGTAACTTTTAGAAAATTAAAAGTTTGGATGAATAAGAAACATTTTGCATAAGATTTTTTCAAAATGTTGAAAGGGGGATCAAGCCAAACATAGATGAATGTTTAAGCTTTCATTTCATGCAAAAAGTTTATAGTTTTGTGAGAAATTGACAGAGTTATGTGCGATACAAAAAAACGGGATCAAGTCTCCCCACTCTCCCCTACATGACAAAATCTTTCGGGCAAAAATGGAAAACATGTGTGAAATTTGCTTCTGAACGCCTCAACGTTGAACTAACTTTTGGGTTTTGTCACAAATAACATACATTTGAGCAATTCTCTACCAAAACCGGGAATGGATTTTATTTATATTTTTTAATTGTTTCAAACTTGGTGGGGGCCTTTCCTATGACCAAAGGAGCCATTTGTGTCACTGGTTCACCCAAACAAGTCTCCATACAATTTTGACAGCACTTTTGAAGGAATTTTGATTAATTTGGTGTCTCCGGCAAAGTTGTAGATATTAATGAGGACTATCAAAAAAATGGGTACACGGAAAAAAATGAGTTTTGAATCTTCTAGTTATAAAAATCAGTTATTTTTATTTTTGGTATTTTTTGACAAAAAACCACAACTTTTGAGTCAAAGAGAAATATGGACAAAAATCTTGCCGCCGAGTTATGCTTGATAAAAAAATAGAAATTTTAGCCAAAACAAAATTTTGACTTCATTTTTTTATGTAAAAAAAATTGCACTCGAAAAATACCTTAGAGATTTTTTTGCCAATACCTCAATATGGTCCTATTTTCAATGTTGAACAATGAAACATTTTTGAAATTTTGTGATCTTTATGAAAAAAATATTTTATTTTTTTTGGAATCTAGACTAACATTTTAAAAAGATAAAATATTCAATATAACGCATTTTTGAATTGTTAGAGTTGATATCAATACGTCATAATATTTATTTTCGAAAAGATCAAAACATTTTATAAATGTTTGATTTTTTAACATTGAAAATTGGACAATTAGTTTCTGAGATATCGGTACTAGAAAATAAAATGTTTGGATGGGAAAATATCAATTTCTTGTTTCTTTTTTTTTATTCGCTGTATTTCTGCAACCAGGTTCAATCTTCAATTGCCTTGGCAACTTTATAGAAAATTTACTCAATCTTTCGAAAACAAATATTTACAGGAATGAATAATTATGGACACTATTTTAGAAAATCGAAATACTGAGAATTTTTCAGTTAGAATTAGTGGCTATATCTTTAAAATGGTGCACTGTATAAAAAAAATTTAAGTACTTTTCTATTGAAAATATGATTTTACATTGAAATCTGATTATTTGAAATTTATTATTTTTTTTCCAGAAAACACACTTTTCAAAAAAGTTCTAAATCGGTGACAAAACTTTTGTTCATGCTTTTCAATGGCTCAAAAGTTGCGGTTTTTGTTCCCTAAAACATATAAAAAATTTCAAAATTTATTATTATTTGATTTTTTGTGAAAAAAGTCTATTCCGAAATCGGCAAAATAAAATCCGTGTACATATTTTTTATCTGAATAGTCCTCATTAATACCTACAATTTTGCCGAAGACACCAAATCGATTTAAAAAATGTCTTGCCTCAAACTTTGTGGGGCCGAAATGGTCGAAATCGGCCGATTTCGTAGTGAATTGCTCATTTTTCAAATGCTGAAATGTAAGAAAATATTAGACCAGTTTTTCGAAAAATATAGTTTTTGTTACCGTCATCAGGGGTGACATTGGGTCATACAAATTTCAGCATATTTGTATGACCCAATCTCACCCCCAGACGCTGATGACAATAATCTTATATTTATTAATAACTTAAATAAATAGAAATAGATTAATTTTAATAACTTGATTAAAAAATCAAATGATTCTTCGTGAAATTTTGTGAGGAATGAAGATAATCGAGTCTGGACAGTAAAACACATTTGAAATGCAATTCAAATTGGAGCATTTTCAAGAAGTGAATTGAAAAAATTGCAGTGGTAGTGATGTTACCAAAAATATACAATGATTATTTTTGTATTCTAAGAACTAATAGTAATTTTAAACAACATTGTTTCCTTCATCCGCTTGTACAAATTTAAAGTAAGTTTTCACACGTTTTATAACGGAGATATCACAGAAAAATGGAAGGAGGAAAGAATCTCTCATTGCCGACTCCGAGTCACTGCGGCAGTGTTGTCGGAGATGCGCCAAAAATGATACGGCTTGCCGCGGCGTGCACTGTAAAGGCAGTAAATTTTCCTTGTCCAAACATCCGACGTTGTCGGCAGACCACAGAAACTCATCTAAATTAAGTCATCTGACGGCTCGGCGCGGTCATCCCCGCCGTTGACATTTGGTGTGCTTGGTGATAAAAATCACGTGTGTGAAACCATGAAATTTAGAACTAAGGCAGCTTGAGAGAGATGTTCTTCGAACCGTGCTTTGAAGTTTGAACTTGGCACGTCGTACGTCAACCAGCATCCGCTGGAGCGAGCTTTTCAGCAATCTCCCGATCTGTTGTCGTTTGTCGGCAAGCTGTCCCTCGTGCTCTAAATCCGAGGTGTAAGTTATGCTATACTCCGCATTTATCATTACACACCTTCAACGCCTCTGACTTGGGCTTGAAATATATATATTTTCATGAATGTCAGGTATAATAGGATGACAGATCTTAACCGACCTCGGGGCAAAATATTCCGGGTTGAGCGATGATGGGACATGTGCAGATTATGAGGCCGAGATGGAGGAGCCGGTTGCCGACAAAGTTTTCAACTAAGGAAAAGCATGACAAAGGTAACCGAACCTTCTTGATGGAATGTTGGCGATACGGTAGCAACGACTCTCTGCAAATTGATAGAATCTCGGTCGGTGTACACACACCAGCAGCAGTTCATATCGAGATGAATTTATTAGGTAGTCTTGCGGCTGTCGTCCCGAAAGGATGTGTTTCAATTATAAACTTTAGAACACTGCCAGGAGGGAAATTTATTACCATCTGATAAGTGCTGAGAGGACTGGTGTCGTATGTTTGTTTTGCTTGGTTGAAATCTCGACTTTTTTTTTGATTAGGTCCTATAAACATATGAAAGACAATAGCTTATAGGACCTTTTCAAAAAAAACTCTGGAAATGCAAATGTCGAATGATACAGTGTTACTTCGGAATAATTAGCATTATTTTTAATTTTACTTTTGTTGGTGTTTTTCAAAGACAACTTGACTTGAACAACTAAAAATATAAAAAATGAATTATAAATTGAATGGAAGTCGTTTTTTTGTTTCAAACACAAATAACAATATATTTAATGTTATTATACGCTCAATCAATGCTTCTTTCTTGAACCGAGGAGAGGAACCTACCTGTAACCTTTGCTCATTCCACCGCAGTGGTACTTTAAGCTTCACCAATCATCAATAATCCATTAATGCCCCGAGATAACCAACGAAATTTGCATCCATACTCGCGTCCAACGCGAACCACCGGGACTGAAGGCAAAGTTGTTGAAAAACTTGATCCTTTTGTTCAGCGGTTCAATCGTCCGCGCGGACGATGAGCTTATCGGAGCGCTAAAAGCTTCCCTTGGTGGCCATCGCAAAAGTTGGCCAACGATAGACGCCATCAATGCCAATGCATTTCCTTCACCCCCTTCCCCTCTCGTGAAGCTGCCACAGTGATGGCCTCCACCTCCAATGGCCGGCATGGACCATGAGAGCATGCCAACGGGGAAGAGCCTCAAAACTGAAAGTCATGGCTGACCAATGAACAATCTGGACGAGCGGCTCCTTTTACGGGTATTATCTTAATGAACGAGCCTCGGGCCGCGAACGCCGTCGTCGGCTGCATCCAGCATCCGTTTTAACCGTCATGGTCCATCATATGGTCCTCTAATCGTACGATGGCACCGTGGACCGGCTGGGGGAGGACAATGAACCCCGGATAGTTTTTATCCTCAGTCATGTCACTCATTTGTGCAGGGGAATTTGTACGTACTGACCAACGCCATCGTATACCCGTACTCTGTCTGAAAACATCAAAAAACGTATCTTACTTTGAAAATTACTTTGTTGGCTAAGCCTGAAGAGCATGTTTTGTTTGCACTCACTGTTTTACTAATCAACACATCAAAAACCAACTCGGCCACAAATTGAAACTCCATCCATGTGAAAGTTTCCCTTTGATGACACAGTTAAGAGGGCTTATGCTCATGTTACTTTTATGTTGAAATTGTTTCACAATGCCACAGTTAGCAAAAAAGTTTAAAAATCCATCAGTATTGTCTTAATTTTTTTTAAATGTTTGAACTTAATTAATAAAAAATGTTTACTTGTTTACTCTCCGCCAACTCACACAGCAGCTGCCCCGATTCCTCTTCGATTTGCGTGAAAATTTGTCCTAAGGGGTTACCTTGTCCCTGATCACGAATCTGAGGTCCGTTTTTTGATATCTCGTGACGGAGGGGCGGTACGACCCCTTCAATTTTTGAACATGCAAAAAAAGAGGTGTTTTTCAATAATTTGCAGCCTGAAACGGTGATGAGAAAGAAATTTGGTGTCAAAAGGATTTTATGCAGAATTCCGAAAACACATATTTTTCATCGAAAAATACACTGAAAAGTTTTAAAAATTCTCCCAATAATTTGGAATGCATTTTCATGCGTTGATAGCATGTTTGAAGTAATTTTAAAATATTTACAGCGGTTTAACGTCAAACCAGCAGGTTCTTGGAAATTTGACTCAAATTTGGCATGGGAGTGTTCCTTGGCCAAAATATCATATTTTTTTATTGGTGATAAGAGTGGTTCTACCCAAAATAGGGTGACACAAAAAAGGCGTTTTCTGACGATCAGGGATTAGATACGTTCATTTAACATAAAGCACCATGTATCTCCAGCAAAATGTTCTGGGAACTCATTGAGATGGAGAAGTATGGTACTTTTAGTACGATCGATTTATTCAGCGTTTATTCGTCTATGTTTTTAAAATGTTTTAGTATTTTTCCTTACAGGTCCAACTTATCACCTTTGTTTTTCAACGTGGCGAGCTATAATTTAAGCAACCGCTCCGGAGAAGTTTGTTTTTTTTTTATTTTTTGCAAAAATCGTTCACAACGCAATTTTTTCGATCACCCTGTTTTGGATAGGACCATCCTTATCGCCAAACAAAAAAAATACGGGTCTAATTATTATTTGGGCAAAGAAACCCAAAACCAAATTTGAGCCAAATTGGAACACTTATGATCTGGATCTTGCTGGTTTGACGTGGAATCACGGACTACTTAGATATTTTGAAAACTAATAATATCAAAACAACTGGATTGGTGTAAACGACTTTTCGACACATTTCCTCTCGTTAAAAATGACTGACAAACTGCCGCTCAAATCAAGTCCGTCCCATATGTAATTTCGTCAATTTTGAGGTAATGATGCAGTTTGGTTCAAAATCATGTAAACTATCAGAAAACCTATTAAAATTTTGCACTTTGTTCTAGAAAACCGGAGAAAATCCACTTTTTCGTGAAATTCTAACACGTAGCCTTATGGGCGGGACAAACTTGACATGCGTTGTTAGATTGGAATTAATTTGTTTATAATTTAGAATTTGAGTTGGAAAAATGAAAATTATGTAAAGTTTAATAATTTTGTCCATCAAATATTTTGAAAAATATTTCATAATATTGCCTCCTGTGACTTGATAGCATCAAACCCTGGCCAAAGTCACTAAACAATTTTTTTTAATTCGATTCATAAAAACATCAATTTTACATACCCTCCTAAAACGTTTTTTTAGTAAGAAAGTTTCTTTAAAAAAGGTGACTGAAAATAAAAAAAGGTAATGATTGAAGATCAGATCTGCATATTCAAATACTAAAAACTAAAGAGAGTGTGTCTCGTGGCGCAGGGGTAGCGGCTTCGGCTGCCGATCCCGATGATGCTATGAGACGCGGGTTCGATTCCCGCCTTATCCACTGAGCTTCTATCGGATGGTGAAGTAAAACGTCGGTCCCGGTTTCTCCTGTCTCGTCAGAGGCGCTGGAGCAGAAATCCCACGTTAGAGGAAGGCCATGCCCCGGGGGGCGTAGTGCCAATAGTTTCGTTTTTTACTAAAGAGAAATACTTTTAACGAGAAAATTAAAGTTTATCGTGAAATAAAATTTGTTCAAAATGAATATAAAACGAAAAAAAAACAAACAGGTTTAAAAAATTGGACAATTGGAGGCAGCATTTGTCTGTAAATTATGTTAAAGTATACTAAAGATTATTTTATGTAGTTTAGCATAAACGAGATATTAGCACCAGGGATGTTCCAACGCGTCTTCTGAAACTTGAATTTCACTAAAATATTGTTTGTATTTGGCTGCCGATGCGAAAAACCAAACGGCTAATATGCCACTCTAATGGGAAATTGCCATTAAGAAGATTTGGTGACACACTAAAACGCGTTTATCTCGGAATACTTGTTTGGCATAATAGCCGAATGTTCAATTATGGGCAGTAATGTAGAATTTGAAAAGATCTAGGCCAGGGATGACCAAAAAATGGCCCGCGGGCCAAATTTGGCCCGCGGAGTGATTTTTTGTGTTTTAAATGATCATGTAAAATGTCCCTTTGGACCACCTGTAAAGGGATTTCATGTTTTTTTTTTTTTTAAATTAAGTTTTAGTGAACATTTTTAATTTTGATTGATATGAAACCAATGATTTATCCATACTTTTATCCTGAATATGTGAAACAGATATTAAGTTGAAAAATCTAACTTAATGAATTATTTTACACGAAAACGAAACTATTGGCACTACGCCCCCCGGGGCATGGCCTTCCTCTAACGTGGGATTTCTGCTCCAGCGCCTCTGACGAGACAGGAGAAACCGGGACCGACGTTTTACTTCACCATCCGATAGAACAGGGGTGCCCAACCTTTTGGCCTTGCGGGCCAGATCTCATTTTTCTGAAGCAGTGGCGGGCCGGAACTAAAGTTTGATAAAAGTTGAAAAAGTCAACAATGTTTTTTTTTTTATAAAAATGAAATCTTTTAAATTCTCTTAACTTAAATAATTATATAAACCTGAGCAGCAAATAAGATTCATTTATCTTGATTTTGAGAATGAAAAACAAAGATAACTTTGAAAAAATGAGTTTATTTGATTTATTTTTATTTGGTCTGTTTAAAATGGTATTGTAATAGTTTTAGTCGATTGCAACTAATAATCGAATATCAAAAGCTTTAAAAAGCCTTCAAATTTTATCGGTCGTTGCAAGCTTTTTTTCATGTTAAATTTCTTAAACAAAACAATAACTAAAAAATCAATTAGGCATGGTAAAATTTATTGAAACGAAATTGTATATGTATTTGAATTGAATATTAAACAATGATTTGAAACACAAACAAAATTCAAAATGTGTTAAAAATTAATATTGAATAGTTTTCAATTTGTTATTCTTCAAATTTCTATAAACTATTGAAGTTTATAAAAACATTTTTTTTTGCTCCCTGATTTTTTACTCACATATTAGACATTTTAATATTTTATCTTTATTTTCAGTATGATGATTATCATTTTTACGCTTTTTTTTTCAAACAAACTTCATAACTGAAAAGTTGTTTAACTCATTTATTAAAAAAAAACGATTTTGATCGAGTTTCTCAATAAAGAACAACTTCATTCAAATAAAAAAAAATGGCTTTTAGTACATTTTAGAAAAAAATCCAAGCTTTTTCTTATACTTCACATTTTTACGAAAAGGATAATTTTGTTTTCATGCGCCATTTTTCTAATAATGAATTCTGAAATTATCAATATTATTTAATATAAACATTAAAATTATCGAAAAAATAAGGATTAAATTCAAACATAAAGATTATTTGAATTTGAAACAAAAATATTTCATAAATATTCAAAGACAAAATCCAAATAATACGTATAATAAGCAACATTTTATTGCAAAGGCAAAAAAACAACTTTATATGGCTAATAAAATTTTTGTTCTAATGGGTTAAAATTGGCTTATTATTTTGACATAGATACTCAATTTATTTATAAAATGTTGCATGAACAGCCTTAAGGGCCGGTCATATTACAATATTGAAAAGCCGTCGCGGGCCGTATGAATTGGGTTCACGGGCCGGATCCGGCCCGCGGGCCGGACGTTGGGCAGGCCTGCGATAGAAGCTCAGTGGATAAGGCGGGAATCGAACCCGCGTCTCATAGCATCATCGGGATCGGCAGCCGAAGCCGCTACCCCTGCGCCACGAGACCCACAATATTTATTTATTTTACACGAGTAAATGTGATTAAAAACAGTAAAGTTCCTCAAAAACATCATTTTTGGAATGAAGGAAAAATAAAGGTATTTCATATTAAATGATGAGCTATGACGCTACATTTTTAAAAGCTGGGCCACATACTTTTTTGCATCTATAATATATTTTATTTACAAAGTTCTTGTAAAACCTGATCGGTAGGTAGGTTGTAGGATTTTTTCAAATGTTTTTATACTTTTGAATAACATTTTTGTGAAAGTTTTTTTTTTGTTCTCTAATATTTAAATGACGAAAATGTCCAAAAAATACCTTCAATTTCAAAAAACATCAACCCATAGATTTATTTTACGATTTTATAGTTGTGAAATAACGTTATTTATTTTTAAAATACGCATTTTATCACATTTGGCCCGCAAGCTTATATGAGCTTCAAATTTGGCCAGCCACTCAAAAACTTTGAGCACCCCTGATCTAGGCTTAGATTTTGACGCCTTTCTGAAACCACCTTCATAAGCTTCTCTCGAAGTTTATAGTAGAATTTCATTCAAAATAGCAATCTCATCGATATCATTCTTGAGCACAGCACTATTTCAAAACCCCCTTGCAAACGACCACGGGATACCAATCCAGCGACCTCCTGATCACCCGTAATTACCTCAACTTGTTACTCCCTGACAGCTGCCGCTGCCTTGGCATGTCCTAACCGTCCTGACTTGTTTCGCGCCCATTCACTCAAATGACAAAGTTTTTCGCCATCACAGAACTCGGATCGACCATTTTAGTTAATAGGCTTGTTATTAGGCAATTAGTCGCCGCTTTTTGCGCCCGCCGAGGGCCTCCTCGCGGCACTTGTATTGCGCGGTCATAATTGGAAAAGTCACACCAGAATGACAACCAGCCGGCGCGGTGTCGGATCCTTTTGGACCGTCAACAAAAACCAAGGCTTCGCTCGTCGTCCCGCGGGTGACGCGGTCAATGTCAAACCACACTTGGTGGAAACTGGTTTCGAGGGTCTTTTTCTTTATCTGGAACGGAACCTGGGGAGCGGTTGGCTGCCGTTTTGGACACTACAACAAAAAAGAGTGGAAATCATATAGGTTGAGTGTGGGTATTCAGTGCAATTAACTTGCAATATAAGCCGTGCCGCCGCGGCCGGGATGGCTATAATGACCGGTTATCTAATTTCATGCATAAGATTAAAATTAAGGCGTGCTTAGGGTGTTTGATACCTTTGGCGGGAGAGGGATGATCAAATTGCCACTTGAGGCAGTTCAGTTGACTTTCGTAGAACCGGCAATTCAATCTGAAATGCCCCAAATTTTCAAATAAGAAAAAAGTCTCAAAATCCTCATACATGTCGGAACACCCCTACCCGTTTGGGGTCCAATCGCTGGGCACAACCAGCCACACGGCAAGAGGGGAAAGACTATAATTTGTAACACCATCGGCGTGTCGAATTTCTTAGAAAGTTATTATGCCTCATTATGGGCCATAGCAGCAGCAGCAGCAACGTCGTCGTCCCTCGAGCTGGGATAGGTTGGAGGTACCGTCCAAGAGCCAAGTGCAGCAGCAGCAGCAGTTTGATGAGGAGAAATCGTTCGGTATCGGGTGATTGTGATTCGAGCGGTGCAAAAAGGGGTGTGTGCACATCGAGAGTGCCACTGCCATCTATCTAATCGTTGAAAGATAATGGGTTTGATGGACCATCGAAAAAAGGTTTGGATGTCATTGTGCAGATTACCTGTTTTTGTCATGATGTAGTTTTTTTTCGGTTGAAATTTTTGCTATTGTCACTTTTTAGTAACACAGACGCACTTGTTGCAAAATAACGATTTTCAAGTTTTGCAACGAGTTGTACATGATTACAGTACATTATTTCGGAATTTCCAAAAACACTTTGAATAGGATTTTTCAGTGAAACGTTTGTTTCCCCACTTTAGTATGTCGTAGGTGTCGAAACTTTTCGATACAAAAGAACTTTTCAGCACTCCAACATGTCAAATGTCAAATGATATTTTCTGCACTTTTATTTTTGATGATGTTGCTTTTAAGGGTGCACAGCAATCAAGGAAGTTGTTGTCTTCTTATTCCAAAATTGTCAAACTTACGGACCCAATCCTGCAAGAATCTGATTGTTAAAATAATCATTATTGTAAATAACTAGGCAGACAGTAATTTAGGGGATGAATAAAAAATTATATCGATAGTTCCCGTAGTTTTGAAGATACTAAAATTTCTGTAATAGAAATCTGGGTGCAAAAGCTATTGTTGATGTGTACCGTTAACGAATAACACCATAATTCATGATGAAATAATTATTAAATTGAACATTAAATAAATACAGATAAAAAACATTTTCCTTTGCAATACAAATGCTTGATTTTTTGCACTATTATGTTCAGCTCCCCCTCAACCGATTCTAAAGTCTTAAAAACTGCTTAGTATGTTAATTTTTTGCGGATTTTTTTTCTTGATGTCCATCTTTCTTTGAATATGTGTTTTTGAGTTTTGAGAAATGAAGAATAAAAATATAAAAAAAGATAGAATGGAAAAAAATCATTTATTGAAACCGCGTACTATTTTTATGAATGTTATGAAAAACCTTTTAAAATTCAGATAAAATTTTAATTATAAAAAAGAGTGTCACAAACACATTTATTTTCGACCTTGTCAAATATTAGAAATTATTGAAAATATTTTTATTGGAAAGCTTGGAAAATGTCATGCTCTGCTGATTCTTATTATTTGACATTGAAAATCGTACGATTTTTGAAGTTATAAGTGACTTAAATATTCACTACCATTTAAAATTTTTCTTCTGAGATTTCATAGAGTGGTGATTATCTTTCGGAGCATCTCAGCAAATCATACAGGAAATTTTCTACTTTCATAAATTTTTAATCATTCTAGAGAACATAACTCGAACACGGTGCACAATATCAAAATTTGGTTCAGAACTTTTCAATTGAAAATTTGATTTTCCATCTAAACTGTTGTATTCCACAAATATTGTTTAGCGTGTAGGGACTTTTGCTTCACCTATAAAATACTATCTTGAACAAGGAAATCGAAATGTCATTAATAAAGTAGCGAGTGAAGATAAAACACGCGGTTTTCGATACGGGATTTAATTCGTCTTTTATTACACAAAATCCAATCTAACATTGGCGACGAGGATCGTACTAGTCCGCGCGAAGGCGTAGTTCGAACCGGCCGGTCGGAAACCGGAAGAAAATCGACGGAACGTAAACAAATACGTTGAAACTGATTTGAATCGTGACGGCACGATGAACGACGTGGTGAACCACTCGAACCTCTCCGCGTTCGATCCGGGAGATTCGTCGACGGTGTCCGCGAGGTGGAAAAAATGGAAGCGATCGTTCCAAATTTTCCTCGAGGTTAACAATGTAACCATTGCACAACGGAAGAAGTCGTATTTGCTCCACTTTGTGGGCCAGCAGGTGCAGGATATCTTTTTCAACTTGCAAGGGGAAGAAGAACCGGCAGTCCCAAATGGATCCGACGTCTACAAGGAGGCCCTCAAATTGTTGGACAACCACTTTCTCCCCATGAAATGCCTTCCCTCGAACGGCATATCTTTCGGAACCTGGAGCAGGAGCAGACGAAAGCATCGAGAAGTTTGTACTCAGGCTGCGGGAGCAGGAAATCTCTGCGAGTACGACGAGCATCTGGAGGACGAGATCAAAGAGCAGATCTTTGAGAAGGGAGCTCGGACGACCTTCGGGCTAAAATTCTCACCAAGCCTCGGATGACACTCGCCGAAACCGTCGAGATGGGCCGTTCCCTCGAAACCATCGCGAAGCACAGGAAGAACAACAGTGTGAAACCGGTGGAAGTGAACAAAGTGCAAAAAGCATCCGGTTCGTCCGCCAAGGGAGAGTGTTACCGTTGCGGTAGACCAGGACATTTTGCCAACGACAACACTTGCCCTGCGATCGAACGGAAGTGCAACCGCTGTGGACTGAAGGGACACTTCGAGACGCGGTGCAAGACAAAAACGCCGAGGAAGAAGACCCGTGACGACAACCGGTTGCGGCAAGTGAAGGAAGATCCGCGGCTAGCGGACTCGGACGACTCTGATGATGTGGAGTACGAAAGTGAGGTGTCGGACGATGAGTGCGTTAAATACGTGTTTGCTGCCGAACCTGACTGCGGAGAGAAAGTGATTTGTGAAGTGGGTGGAGTGAAGATTGAGTGGGTGGTGGACTCCGGTGCCGGAGTTAATGTGATTAACCGGGGTACGTGGGAGCATTTGAAGAAAAACAAAGTGCGCGTTAAGTCCCAGACGACCGAGGTGAAGAAGTCACTGAAAGCGTACGGTGGCCACGCCCTCAACGTAGCTGGAGTATTTTCGACCGACGTGGCAACCAAGCAGAAGGTAGCGGAAGCGCAGATCTACGTTGTAGAGAACGGGACGTGCTGCCTGCTCGGTCGTAAGACAGCGACAGAGTTGGGCATTCTGAACATCAACACGGCTGTATGGGCCGTCCAAGGAGCTGACGAACGAATCGGCAAAATCAAAGGTGTCGTCGCGAGAATCCAGGTCAACCCCGAGGTGAAGCCAGTGCAGCAGACACAGTGCCACGTACCAATACCGTTGCGAGAGAGGACCGAGAAGGAGATCCAAAGATTGCTGAGCCAGGATGTAATCGAGGAAGCTCCACGGGACTCGCCGTGGATTTCAAGGTTGGTCGTCAGACCCAAGGTAGGAGAACCTTCCGCAGTGCGACTATGCGTCGACATGCGAGACGCAAACCAGGCCATTGTACCGCAGCACTACCCGCTGCCGACATTCGACAGCATCGTGCCACACCTCCACAACTGTAAGTGGTTCTCCAAGATCGATCTAAACAAAGCCTTCCACCAAGTCGAACTAGCGGAGGACTCCCGAGAGATCACGACGTTTGCTGCTCACAATGGTTATTTCCGGTACAAGAGGTTGATGTTTGGGCTGAGCTGTGCGTCCGAGGTATTTCAAGGCATTATCGAGCGGATGTTGACAGGATTGCCTGGAGTTAAAGCGTTCATCGACGACATTCTCGTTTTCGCGGCCACGAAAAAGGAACACGACGAAATCCTTCGAGCAGTCCTCGACAGACTCAAGTCCTGTGGCGTGACGATCAACAGTCGCAAGTGTGAGTTCGGGAAAAACGAGGTTGTCTTCATGGGTCACAGACTGTCAGCAGAAGGAATCAGCCCTACCGAGGACAAAGTGGAGACCATCAAGCGCTGCCGTGACCCGCAAACCTCGGAAGAATTGCGCAGCTTTCTCGGGCTAGTCAACTACCTGGGAAAGTTTATTCCCGACCTGGCCACCCTAACTACACCGCTGCGTTCGCTTCTGCGGAAGCAAACACGGTTCACGTGGGGCAAGGAGCAGAAGGCAGCGTTCAGCAAGATCAAGGCCGTCCTCTCGCACCCAAAGAACCTGGGATTCTACTCGCCGCTCGACAAGACAATCGTCATCGCCGACGCCAGTCCAACTGGCCTGGGGGCAGTGTTGCTGCAGGAGAAGGACAACATCAAGAGGGTCATCTGCTACATAAGCAAGGGACTCTCAGACACCGAACAGAATTACGCGCAAAATGAAAAGGAAGCCCTTGCCTTGGTGTGGTCCGTGGAGCGGCTGGAGATGTATCTCAGAGGGCTGCGGTTCTACCTGTTAACAGACCATCAACCGCTCAAAGTTCTGTTCGGTACCAAGCAGAAACCCTGCAGACGGATCGAAAGATGGGCCCTACGGTTGCAATCCTTCCGGTTCAGAATCGTGCACATCGCTGGAAAAGCAAACATTGCCGACCCTCTGTCACGGCTGCCCGAATTCCAGGAGTGCACTACGTACGACGAGTACGGAGAATCCATGCTGTTGGCGATCGTGGAAACGGCAAGGCCGGAAGCGCTTACGATGGGAGACATCGTGAACTATACTCTGAAGGACGAAGAATTAGCAGCTGTTAAGAAAGCGTTGATTTCCGGTCAGTGGACTGATGCGATCAAGCGCTACGTGCCCTTCAGAAACGAGCTGATGGCAGTGAACGAGATAGTAGTCAGAGGAGAGCGGTTGGTGATCCCAAAGAACCTCCGAAAGAAAGTCTTGGAGATCGCGCATATCGGACACCCTGGTATCGAACGTACCAAACAGCGTCTGCGAGCTAAAGTATGGTGGCCAAACCTGGACAAAGACGCCGAAACTCTAGTACGTTCATGCCTAGACTGCCAGATCGTCGGACAACCTGGACCAGCGGAACCTCTCAAAATACGTGAACTGCCACAAGGACCCTGGAGCTACCTCAGCATGGACATGCTGGGACCCCTGCCATCAGGTGAATCACTCTTGGTTGTGATAGATCTGTACAGCCGTTTCCGTGTCGTGGAGGTTCTCCGACAAACAACAACGACGGATATCCTGAAGAAGCTCAAACCGCTGTTCATGAGGCTCGGTTTCCCGGACACGCTGTTGACGGACAACGCAACGAACTTCTCAAGCCGAGAGATGATGGAGTTCTGCAACCTGTACGGCATCTCACTGCGGCACTCGACTCCGTACTGGCCTCAAGCCAACGGAGAAACGGAAAGGCAAAATCGGCACATCTTGAAAACTCTGCGAATTGCTGCTCACAAAGGGACCGACTGGAAGAGTGATTTGGACGAGGCAAACTATGTCTACTCTCTAACACCACATCCAGCAACAGGCCGCTCTCCGGCTGAACTTGCTTTCGGGAGGAAGTTCAAAGACTGGATCCCGCAGTTCGGCGCCAGGGACGTGGTCGAGGATGGAGAAATACGGGACAGGGATCACTCGTATCGAACAGTAGCCAAAGAATACTACGACAAGCGGCACAACGTGCGCGAAGACACAGTAGCCGAGGGAGACGTGGTGCTGATGAAGAACCAGACGAAGCAGAACAAGTTATCCACGCCATTCATGCCGGGACCGGGGACAGTGATCAAGAAGGAAGGAAACAGCGTGGTCGTTGAAACACCTGACGGGATCCGGTACAGACGAAATTCGTCTCACGTTAAAAAGATTCCGGCTCACCCTACAACCCACGAAGAAATCGAGGATGACGACGCCGAACCAACGTGGGCCACACCGGAACCGTTGGCGCCTGCTGCGGTCACGACAACACAAGGAGAAGCCGCGGGCAGACCACAGCGAACCATTCGGCGACCGCTGAGATTCGATGATTACGATCTGGAGCTTGGACAGGGCGGACACTAAAAGGACAACCTGAGAAAGGAGAGAATGTTGTATTCCACAAATATTGTTTAGCGTGTAGGGACTTTTGCTTCACCTATAAAATACTATCTTGAACAAGGAAATCGAAATGTCATTAATAAAGTAGCGAGTGAAGATAAAACACGCGGTTTTCGATACGGGATTTAATTCGTCTTTTATTACACAAAATCCAATCTAACATAAACATAAAGTAAATTTTTCAAAAAGGTTCACATTTTTGTCATCTTAAACATATAAAAAAATGATTTCTCAAAATAAGGTTATTTTGCGCAATTTATTGAAAAAATAGTACTTTTTTAGTGTGTAACTGTAATCATTATTATTTTTAAGAAGTTTTAAGCAATACTTGCCGAAGACAACCGTATCTTTTAGAAAATCCGTTCTCAAGATAAGGATTTTTGAAAAAAATAATTTATAGCCATTTTGTATAGACAGCTGCCAACATTATATGAAAACGTGTATGGACGAACCAACAATGCCAAATGACTTCTTTGGGTTTCTTTGCAGACATAAAGTTTCATACATAAATACAATCGTGTTCGAAGTCTCAGAGAAATGTTCCAAAGCAAATGCTACCGCTTTGTCATTTGTCATTTGTCTCAAAAAATAAGGAGGCAAACAAATAATTATGACACAAAATTTTATTGAAAAAATACAGAATAACTCATAAATTTACCTTTTTCGTGAAATGTTCAAACATTTGAAAAAATGATTTTTCTTGTAAACAGATTGAAATAAAGACTTAAAACCTTTGTTAAAAAATATGTGTTCATCAATTCTTAGATTTGCCAGACAAATAACTCAAATATTGATTTTAGTATTTTTTTTAGATATTTTATACTTTAAAATTTTGAAAAGAGTCGCTGCTGATTAACAATGACAAATGTTCATCATAACTAAAACAAGAGTTATTAATTTTTAAGAAACCAAAAAGGGTCCAATTTCCCGGGAAATCCCGGGAATCCCCGGGAAATTTAAAAATTATTGAAAATTGCTGATCTTGATCTCTGATCGGTATTTTGCAACAAAATGGTATAAAACAGCGAGTTTAATGGTTTAAATAATTGTGGAGATCAATTAATAGCTTGATTGCATGTAACAAATCATACAACTACTAGTAAATGTATATTTTTCTGATTAGTTGGTATTTTTTGTTAATTTTTAAGTAACACATAACGTTGATATGAAGAAAAAAACAGAAATTATGTTTTTATGACAAATAACTTTTCTAAAAATATCATGCTTGGTTTTAGCTCTTGAACAAAATAGTAAAGCCTAATAGTTTTTTCTTAAAAATGTAACTTTTCTTGTTTGTTTTACTTCAAACAACTTAATGTTTTCAAATATTTTGAGTTAGTTTTTAAAATACGTTTGTAGTTTTTGGGCACATTTCAGCTTTCAGGGTTTCGATGACTTATTTAAAAGTTTTTCATTGCACAAAACCATGATTTAAATTAACATCACAATCACATCACACCACAATCACTCTTTTTTTTTCATATTTAACCCTCTAACATCGTTGTTGCATCGGTGGTCCACAATCCTTTTACTTAACATTGTAATTTCTTGAATACTAGGTATTACACGAATTGAAGAAATTTATCTTGCACAAACCTATTTGAAATATGTATTGATACCAATTAAATTTTCATCTCATTTAATCACGGTAAACAAAAAACGTTAAAAAATCAACTTTGCTCTGGCGGAAAGGAGTCTATATCTCTTTTTTTTCAGTGAAACAACACTTATTATTCTTTTAATAGCTTACCTAAAATGTTATAGTATATTTTCATGTGGCTAAATCTATTTCTAGATGCTTCTGAAATTAATATTACATATCATAAATAAATCTTGATATCAAATTTTCTGTTCATCTGATTAATTCTATATAAACTGATCAATAAATAGAATTAAGCAAAATTATGTTGATTTTCTTCATTTATTTATTTTTTTCAGAGCGTTTGCTTGAATTTCGGCAATTCCCGGGATTTTTTTGTTCTTTCGAAAATATGTTGAAAACAATAAAATTCTTCATTCAAACAACCAGCGCTCCATCTGCTATCCCTCGTCTATGTCCCGAACCACCATTCATCTTTTCCATTTTCCCGCTCGTTCCCTGCTCTGATCGACGACCATAACAAGGGAGCGTTCTTTTATTACGTAACGCAGTTGGGGGGGGGGGTCGGAGGCCGTGTTACGCTCCATACAAAATTTTTAAAATTTGTATGGAAATTTTGTTACGTGGGGGGGGGGGAGTGGGTCTAAAAATCCGATTTTTTGCGTTACGTAATAAAAGAACGCTCCCCAACACAACACAGTTAAAAAAATATGCTGCGAGAGAGCGAAGCGAAAACGCACGGTACTTTACCCAATCTAGTACTGCACTCGGCAACCCTCGCGCTCTCATTTTACTCCGTCCTCTCACCAATACGCACGGACGAGAGAGAGCATGCCATGATGTACCACTGCGCGCAACATAACTTTGCGTGTGTGTGTACGTTGAGCCATGTTGGAGGGTTGAGTTTCGCATGTGTGCGAGGGTGGGCTTCGCTGGGGTGGTGCTTTGTTTGTTAATAATGTTTTTGATTGTTTTGTTTAAATTATATTTGTTTTATTCGTTAAAGATAGTTTGTGATTTTATTAGCTATTCTTTATTTTTTGAATAGTTTTGTAAGATCACCCCACCACCCATTCACACCACAAAAAATGGCTTCCAATGTGTTTGTCTCACAACCTGCAAGGTGGTGTTGGTGCAGCAGCACACCCGATCATAGCGGGGATCTGGTCGGGCTGTGTTTCGTTTCGCTTTCTCAGTACCATTTCAACTACCCACTTGTTCGGTATCATCCACAGTGTGTACGCTACACTGCTGCCGTGACGCGCGACGAACGGCGGCGACGTCCACAGATGTGCGCGTGTGTATTATTGTGCTCTTTAGTGTCAATCACTCTGTGAGACTAGGCTCTACCATCTCCTGGAGGGGTGCAAAGAAGAGGGGCTTTTGTTTTGTCGGAAGTTGTGTGACAACCACAATGGCGAGCTGACCATTGTTTAAGGCTGACAATGGAAGTGGAAGTGATTGATGAAGAGGCTCGATCAACGGGATGTTAAGAAGGCTAATCTCGGCGGTATTGGCGCGCCTGGAATCCATGTTTGGATTGTTTTGTATGACCCGCTGAAGCTCGGGAACGGTAGTGCATTGACAGTTCAAGTGATAAACAGTACAAAAAGTCGCCGAGCACGTCCCGATTGCGCAGTTTTGTATGGAAATTGACAGCTACGTCTGAAACGCGAGTTCTACCACCAGAAATTTCGGTACAACGACGACGACGACGTGACCTGCAGCTGTGTGCGTGTGTGTTTGTGCACCACAACACACCAACCAGAAGGCAGTGTGGAGGAGGAAGGAACGAAAAAGAGCAGAGAAAACGAACCTCTTTCAAGTTCGTGTGTAACGTGGAACGCAGGGAGAAGACGACGGCGAGCAGAGCAACACAAACAAAAAGTTGTAAAAATTTCTCTGAATTAATAACAGAGAGGAACCACGGCGCGGAGTTTCGTGCGGAGAGGTCGGTCGGAAGAATAATATTTGTCGGTGTGGCCTTTTTTGTCGGGATTCGTCGTCGTGTTGGATAAGAAAAGGGAGCCGAAAATATTTCCCTTTTATGTTGCTCGCCACGAACAGCAACTCCACCATTACACTGCCAGATAGTAAGCAGCTCCAAAAACGGAGTTGTTATTGAAGTGTTTTGAGCGCGCCAGCTCAAAATTTCGGCGTGAAATCCCACAAAAAAATTAGAACCAAGAATGGAGCGAAATAAATAAAGAAATAAAAACTTCAGCACGCACCAACATCCAGAATCAAAAAGGGGAAATTCCCGAGAAAAACCCCGAAGAAGTCAAATCTCCAAATGTTTTGATGCGCGAAAAAAAATCGTTGAAAACGCGCGCGCCCCCCACTCTGCTCGATGAAAATGGGGAGGAAAATTAGTGAAAAAAGAAAGATGAAGCCAGCGACGATCATCCGTTAGAAGGAAAGGAAGAAGAGGAAGAAGTGAGCAAGTGTGTTATTTTCGGGGGTGGAAAAGCAGGAAAAAAAGATAAGAGCAAAGGTGTGAAAAATCGTGCGTGAGAGAGGGAGAGCGAAAGAGTTTTCGTGCGGGGTAAAGTTTGGAGTAGCGCACTGATAACAGCGGCAGCAGCCGAAGTATTGGCACGAAGAAAAAGAAAGGAGAACGGAACGAGATAACGCAAAGGAGTGCGGAAAGCAGAGCAGAAACATGGCTGGAAATATTGTTAAATGGTGGAAGCACAAGATTCTTGGCGGATACAAACAGTTTACAGGTGAGATGAAGTTTAAAGTTTCAGAATTTTAAAGACTAAACTCAAAATTCAAAATAAAATTGAGCGAATCAAATATTAAGTTTCATGTTGGAAGGTTGGAAATTTTATGGTTGAAAATTATCTTTTTTTTTAATGTGATTTTACATCAATTTTATGTAGAGAAAGTGCAATTACACAATAAAAATAGTGAATTTACACATTTTGCGCAGCATTTCTTCAGGCACAAGGTCTGTTTACATTTCCAGATGTAATATTATTACAATTTTTTCACTGTTTGTTTTTGCAAAAGCTTATTAAACTTTCTAATCTTTCTAAAATAATGATGAATCAATTGTAAACTGTGTAAACTATGATTTCCAACGGTTATGTTCTGTGCGCAGTCAAAAAGGTTTTTTTTTTCTTTTTATTTATTTTTTTATTTTTTTTTGGTCCTCAACCTGTAAACACAAAAGCTTTATAATAGCATTAACTAAAATATTATTCGTGGAATAAAAGTATGTTATATTTTTTTCTGATAGTTATTGAAATTGTTCTGAGTTCTGAAAATGTTTTCTCAAATCAAGAATTAAGTTCACATTTTCGATTTTGTTTGTCAATGCAAACTTCATTTCATGTTTTGGTCTAAAATTTCTCCTAAAAATCAGGGAGCACACAAAATATAATTGCTAAAAAAAATTAAAACAAATCGGTTGAAAATTGATTCTAAACTATTCAGAACACATGGTATAACATGTATTTACAAATTTTTAATCAAATAAAGACTTTTTAATCTATTTACAAATTTTGAATTTTGGGATCACCCTTCGGAAAAGACGTAAAATTTGAGGATTATTTTTTCATACAATCATTAATATTTAGCAAATTTGCGACGGTAGCATAATTGTATGAATGCATAAAGCATATTGTGATACCTACTTATTTTTTTGAAAATTAGGTTTGGGCTTGCAAGACTAAATAAATAAATGTTTGCTAGCCATATTTAATTACAGATATTGAAATATCCGCGTAAAATAATAAAAATTAAACCTATACTTTATTTTCTATTAAACCAACTAATAACTATAAATTTTCATAGGTTGGTAAGTGTTCAAAATATGTTCCAAATAAAATATCTTCGCAAAATGAAAACAAAAACATAAGGTCATGAATTTTGATAACTCTAATTTTTTTTTAAATGGCACTTTCGGTGGCAAATTTTTCATCGAAGAAATTTTCAGTCAATTGTGGACACTTCGCAATCTAAATTCCATTTAGAATTTTAAAATATGCATTCCTTAATCTTAATAAAAGTAATGAAATCTGATAAACCATATTTTTCTTCTACACTTTTCAATTATGCAAGTCATAGAACTTTTAAATTTGATATAACAGATTTTGTGTTAAAAATGTATAAGCGACGAATCGAAAATGTTATTCAGAAGATTATAACTTTTTACCTTAATGAATTGACATGAATTCGAAAAACTTTCTAAAGGAGTTTATATCTTGATAAATAAACAATTCAGCTCTCATATTTTACGAGATTATTGAACTTTAAATATCAAAATAATATTCAAAAATATCTCTACAACGCAACACATTCTCAACACAATGTACACCGAGAGAAAAATAAGTAAATAAATTCGAGTATTTTAGTGTGTTTAGGCAAAAATTCCACATTTCTGTAACTTTTATTATTGATTAATTCTGATATTTAATTTAACATGAGTTTAAAAAAAGTTCCATCAAAACTAAAATAAATCAAATCAAATCTTCACATGATTCTTCAAATATTTTTTATGATTGTTTGTGGTATGAAATTTTATAAAAGTGCTATAGTCATCCCTCATATTCGGAACAGTTTATAGATCGGCCAATGTTCAACAAATCATATACAATCGATAATTGAACATAATGATTTGCTTTTACCTACGTGTGAACGCTTTTCTTGCGATCTTTCGATTGATGTATAGACCGGCTGTACATTTTTACGTTTTATATCAAGTTTTCAAAGAAAAACATTGACCCTTGAAATTCACAAATTCGGAACACTTTTTTCTTACGATGTAAACAAATTTTTTTTCTCTCCAGGAGTACATATTTTTTTACAAAATAATGACTTTGCACTCTGAAACCAATAAAACTCATGCTTAGTAATGTTTTATGAATGGTCTTCTAACTTTTTTGTGAAAATATCAGTTGAATTCAGGTGTTCCACAATTGTGGGAGACACAATAACATCCCACAATCATGGAACAGGCAATTTGGAGGCAGTGTTTTGGTGCTCTAGATAAAATAGTCTGGAAATGCAGTTTTTTGTTCAAAAAGTATTACTTTTACTGGTGAAATAGCAAGAGAGTGTCCAAATAAAGGCCCTAAAAATAGCAGGGTCGGCAGGAAAGTTGCATTTTGCATTCTATTGACAAATTACGACAAAAGTGTTCCGAATTTGTGGGTGTTCCGAATATGTGGGATGACTGTAATTCGGATAGTAGAGGAGCTTTCTGTTTAGTAAATCTATAATCCTGTATTTGCTCAATTAGGAGATTCAAAAGAATCCACGTGGTTTGTAGATGGATCCTTAAAAAATGTAATAATAAATCTTTGCAAAGTTGTGGAATGTTTTGTATGATCATGATAATCGATGGAATTATAATTACACAGCGAAAAAAAGTTGAATTTTAAAATGTAGAAATTTTGGTAGGTTGAATATTACCTCTTTTTTTGAGTAATATTACCTAAAAAATGTGTAAAAATGTGATCCTGATGAATATTCACCAGAAACTGATGAAAATTCATCATTTTCTGATGTAATATTACACATTTTTTTCGGTACAAAATCTGTCACAATTTCCTGATGAATATAACCATTTTTTTTGTCTGTGTACAAATAATCGAGGTTTCTGATATTCTTTAAATAATAGTCAAGCTTTCAAGGATAAAAGAATGTATGTTTTCATAAATCGATGCCTTTATTATTCTGAGCTTGCTATCTAGTTAGCATACAAGCACAGAGGTGCGAAATGTTGACAATTTCTTAAAATCATTTGCAACTAAACTATTCTGAATTTTATGAAATTCCTGCACATTAGAGTACACTAAGAAATATCCCAACGTTTCTCGACCTTTCTCCAACCCTAGATCCACCCTAGCAAACCCCCAAAAACAGCCCATCACTTTCTACAACGACGACCTCTTCTTCGTCGTACGACGCACGGATATGCGTACGTGCGTAGATGTGGGTGTGTGTGTGTACCTTACTCCGTTCGCACTCCATTCGGGTCTACGACTATGAACGGCCGCAGCGCAGCGGTGGAATCTTTTCTTCCACATTTCCCCTGTATGGCCATCTTCTCCTAGCCTAACATCATCCTCCACCAACATAAACATGACGGGACACACACACACACATTCACGCATTTCGTGCATAAAACGCATTTTCCCCTGTTTGAGGTTATGTTGCGTGCGTTGCGTTGGTGGTGGTGCGGCGGCGGCAACCGCTACTGTCGGAACTCTTGAGAGGGAGTCCCGTGTTTTGTCGGAAAACGCTGCCTTCAGTCCGTGTACAACTTTTTGGCAGATCTTTAAACGTATTATGGCCATTATGGCGTTTTACACACTGATGCACACACATACAGGGGGAGGCAAGTGCCCTACTGGGACTGAAGACGGCGGTATCTCTCCAACTTTTAGACTATCACCTAATGAAGTTGGAGTTCACCCTAACCCGTAATCGTAACATTTGGAGGTTAAAATCTGCCCCAGCAAAAGTGGGAAGGTCGCAGGGCTGCTGCAGGTTCAATCGCTCGGAACAACCTTCCCGTTGTTGTCGAGAGGTGCCAAATGTGCCTCCATATACTTCTTACCGGTACGGAAACACTTCAGGTACAGCATGCTGCTTCTTTTGAAAAGTTCTTCCCCTCTCCACCACCATTCCGTCAACCATCACCACGTCGTTCACCAAAGTCTTGGTCGTCGTTTTCCCTACTTTGGAGCGCTGAATGCGTGCTCGATTGCCGCCACCTTCAATACTTGCAGCCCGGCGGTATGTCCCGACGAGGGGGAAGTATTCAATTCAGAGTTTTATTTGAAAAGGTTTTAATAATATATGACCTTTAAAAAAACTCCAGATTTTGGTTCCAACATTTAAATGAATTTAAACTGAAATAAAAAAAGCTAACATAATTTTCAAAATTATTAGTGTAATCTTCAATTTGCGCTAATTCTGTCACCTCCCCCTGCTCGGCCCAATTGCCGTGTGCCGGCCGCGGAGGCACACATAAAAGCAGAATGAAAATCAGGAACGTAACAGCAACGACGACCACGAGTAGGACCAACACCGTCAAGAAAAAAAAAGAAAGAAAAAAAAACTGAGACCAAGTTCTTGTTGTTTTGCCGCCATCATCGCGCTTCTGCTTTGTGATTTCTGCTTTGTGGTTCCGTTCTATGCCGGAGCGTTTCGGCCTTTTTGAAACACTACACACAGAACAGAGAGAAGAACCGCGCTGAAGAGGAGAAGAGGGGGAGGAGAAGGAGGGAAAACTTTTACAAAAACGTACCCGCGGGCGAGGCACACATACACCGATGCACACACACACTTACACACAGCAAGTGCGGGTGGGTGGGGTGTTGGTGGTGAGGGGTGAAGAAGTAGAACAAGAGGTTATTCTTTCGCCACTTGTGTTCTTGCAGAGAGTGCCACGCAGCGAAACCCTGGGAGGATGAGTTGTTTTGGAGCTCGTCAATGACGACGTTGAGGGATTGTTCCTCGACAATTGTTGAGCTTTTAACAGCTTTTTTTGACAATAATTTAAATCTCCTTTTAAAATTATGCTTTTCCTCTTAATTACCTCAAGTTTCGTCAACCCAACAATTTTTGATTGTTGGCAGAAAACTATTTAGCTCGTGACAGCTCCAGATCTGAGTCATGTCAGTCTAACTAAACAAAATCCACCGAGTCATTCTACGGAGCCTTTTCTTCACAGATGCCGCGGGATTCGAGAAAGGTGCTGCTGCACCACTCCACTATTCAGTGGGAAAACTAATTAAATTGCATGATCGGGGCATTTGGTGGAGTTTCTTCTTTATTTCTCGAGATTTTCTCTTCCAAGTGGCGCGCTCCGTTTGGGTAAACAACATTTGTTTTGGTAAAAAAATGGATAAAATGTTCGGCAAAGTAGGGAAATTGCTTTTATTTTTTGCTAAATTTTTAAAAATGCAGTTTTATCATAATTGAAAACATTTTATTCATGTTTGTCTTTCAGTTTTACTCATTTTACTTTTCCAGGTAACATTTATTTTAACAAATTTGTGCTTTTATTTCTTTTTATATTTTTTTAAATCCTAATTCATAAAAAATGTGAAAGTTTAAATGCATTTTTTGTCATGCTTAAATTTTCTTGTTTTTTTCAAGTACAAGAAAACGTATTTTAATTCCAATTTTTTAAAACCAATGCCACTTCAAATCAACACGATTTTATCTTAAAGTTCTCCATTTAGTGTATTAATATGTTTAATTATAATTTGGCAACAAAATATACACAAATTTTCAGTAAAAAACATAATTCCAGACACACTTTCTTCATACAATTCTACCTTCTACCTTCTAAAATTCTATCTAGATGTCGTCTTATGTCCTATCAGCAAACTAATCAGAGCCAATTAGTATCCACTAGAAACGTTGAAAAAGTGACATAAAATACGAAAAATCTTATAACCGAGGGTCCTGATTGCTCTAAAATAGTAGTTTATGCAACAAGTTGCAAAAAGAGGATTTTTTCAGCACGAGTCGTACATTTATCCAACGAGGTTCACCGAGTTGGATAAATACGAAGAGTGCTGAAAAAATCAAGTTTTGCAACGAGTTCCATACAACATTTTTTGCAATTTCGAAAAACACCCATTGAGTGAAATTTTAAGTCGAATTTTCATGTATTTTGTCAATAAATCGTTTAAATCAAAAAAATGTTGAAAAGTGTTACTTTTCGTAAGAAGTGCTGAAAAGTTCAACTTTTCAGCACCCATTTCAGTGCTGAAAAGTAGAACTTTTCAGCATTTATTTTGAAAAGTGTTGCTATTCGATTCTGTTATTTTTGGTACAGAAAAGTAGGCTATTTCGTCGTTCAAGAATGACAGGAAAAGTAAGTAGTTTCACGACGGAATTGCAAAAAGATTATTTTACTCTTGAGTACAAATCGAACGCGATGCAAATCGCTACTGAATTTGCTCTCTTTTGTTCTCCCTCTCTCTCGAATTGGCTAGTATAGCGAATGGCTCAGAGAGGCTGATTATGCTGTGTCGCTCAAAGCTGAATCGAAATAGTCTGCGATCGGCAATGTTTTGATTGACTGCTTAAAATCAACGTTATCTAAAATATTTTGCAATTTTGTGGATAACACAACATCAAAGACACATCTGACAGCAATTTCCACAATGTCAAATTCAAATTTTCGGCAATCTGTGGTAGTGCAGACCAAAAGAGCGCCACGCTGGTATATTGAAGAATTCGACGAAATGCGTGGTGAATTGTAGCGATTAATTCTGACTGGTATTTTATTTAGACGATTTTTCTAAAAATATGATCGATATTTTGGATAACTTAAGTTAAATGTTGCAAAAGTTGAAAGTAATTTTGAAATGAAATTTGAAAGTGTTTAAACATTACTTGTCTTCCTGTTTGACCAAAATATTTATCTTAAAAAAGCTTTTTGGGGATTTTTGGGAAATTTTTGAAAAAATTCGAAAACTGATTCTTTTTTAAGCAAATTATTGTAATTATGCTGTAATATGACTCTAATAGTTTGTTCTATCAATAATACACACATAAGGAGCATTATCAATCAATTGAATCTTATTTAAATCAATTTTTCAAAAGAGCTTTTTGGTAAATTCGAGGAAAAAAGCATGAAAAATTAATTCAGCCCCTATGATGTATAAATTCGATTCGTTTTTGCAATTGCCACACTTTTCAATACTTTCATCGATGTTAACAAATATTTGAATGAAATAAAAATCAAAAACGGCAAAAAAAATGAATATTTCCAAGCACGCTGTCATTCCGAACATCGTCGCGTAGTGCTTCTACTTGACACCAGGATGCGTGCACGCTTCTGTCGAATCACTCAATTGGTAGCTTCTCTCCTCTCTGAGCATATTCGTTTGTGATTCGGGTCGACGGACGGATCAAGTCGCTGGCAGCTAGCGAGTCGTGTTCGCTCGCGAATGGTTGCGCGAAGATTCGTTCGGCGATGAGTGAGTGATTTCTGATTTTTGAACCAAAAATCAGGATCCCTGCTTATAATAAATTAAATTGACGTTTTTGATGTTTAATTTCCTTTCAAAATCTGAGATTTTAGGCGTTAAAATTAAAAAAAATGAGTTAAATGTAAACGAATTTTAAACGTTTTCCTCTAAATTTTATCAACAAAACTTGAAAAAATACTTTATGCAGTCCGAACTCGATTAACCGCACGTGTAGAAATCCTGTAAGCATATCCGGTAACTCTGTGTTGTTAAATTTGTAAACATTGATTTTTTCCAATAACGTCAACATTTTTGTAGATTTCGATGTAAATGTTTTCAAAAGCGACAACATTTTTCCCAAAATCGAAACAAATGTTACCGGATATGCTTACAGAATTTCTACCCGTGCGAAGCCTCGATTCTTCATAGTTTCAACAATCCGAAGTTCGATTATCAGAAGGAGTTTATGGGACTTAAATAACGAACAAAAAAAATATTATTTTATTTTCTTGCTTTTAACATCAAATTCGTGTTCTGCGACCCCATTTTAGTCAAATTTCAATAGTTGATTGCCTATTAAATCACAGATTTTTTTTTTTTATATTTCATCACCGCCATTTTGGAGTAGTTAAGATTCATTCTTGTGAATCGATTATCCTAAGTGAAAAACTTCGAATAATCCAGTCGGACTTTATGTTCCTTACAGGCAATTTAAGTTTTATGTCAAAAATGCTTTTTTTTTGCAAAAGCCAAAAACATAAATAATAACTAAAATATTATTAAAGTTTTGACTGTTGTTAGTAGAATAAATACGAAACACATTTGAAATTCAAGATTTGTGCATCTTTTCTTGCAATGGCTTTTCTTGCATTATTCAAAGGGAATTGAAATCAATCTACTAAAGTTTTTTTTTGTTTATATAAAACTATAAGTTCTAAAAGATAGAGCAGCAGCGGCTTATGTTCAGTAGAAAATAATCAAGAAAATAGTTTTGAAAAAATCCAAGATTTTCTTTAACAAGACTGAAACAATTTCTGCGATTTAAATTCGTTTATATATAAATTTTAGAGTTTCACAACCAAGTTTTCAGAAAATTAATTACAAACATCCGACAAAACGATTTTGTGATGAATCTGCAATGCCTTGACATTATCCCTCTCAATCGAGTTTATTACCTGTCGGTGCGCAGTCGGTTGAGTAGGTGGAAATTAGTTCAACGACTTTCCCGGCCAATGAAGCTGGGAAAGCACCCGTGAAGACGACAAGCTAAAATTGACGGCACTCATTCTTCCGTGTACAATTACGACGAGTAACTGTAACGGGTAATTTTCCCGGTGCAAGTGCAATTGCTGGATCCGGCATCCACATAAACCATTCCGGAGATAATTGAGCCAATCTCGGGCACGACTCTGTGTGTGCGCCCCCGTTACTGTGAACTTTCAACTGCAATAAATCTAATGCCAGCAATCAGCACACAACCAACTTTGGCAGAACTTTTCCATGGGCAGAACATTTTGCAGCGTTTGTACGTGACTTTTCGGCCGTGTCCCGGTCGACAATGATACAATATAACCTCGTTCCCTTCTTCCGATTCAGCAATCCAGTTGAAAACTTTCAACACAACAAGACGGGCACAGCAAAAAACTGAGAGAGACAGCCCAGAAGGACACGAACAAGAAAGCCGCATAAATCGTTGATGTCTTCTGTCAGTACTTTTGCGGAGCTTGGCGTTGCACAAATCCCTCGGTGCATTCTCTGATGAGCGAGCATCTCCGAGTGTCGTATTTTGTCCCCGCCCCATCCCCGTCCGAACCTAAGTCGCATTGTCCTGTCCTGAGCGCGCCCGATTGATGAGACCTTAGGGAAGGTTCCTTGGTCGTCAGGATTCACATGTGCTCTCGTCAACGGAGCGCAACGAAACGATGATGAGTCGCGGCAACCTACGAAGAGTGCTCGACGAAGATCTTCGAAGGCTGAAGGCAGCAGCATCTCCCTCCATAACTGTCAAATCATCAGACATCCGTCTTGTTCGATCATTCGCGCGCGCGCGGCTTGGGCTTCGGTACGGTGTACGATTCAAAGGTCCGCCGAGACCTCAAAAGAAAAGAAAAAAACCCTTTTGCCTTCTTTTTCTGTGTGCCGCGCGCGCCGCAAGTGCACACGTGATGGGCTCTCAGCTGGCCGCAGAGGTCCGGATGGGGAGGTCGGCCGCGCGGTTGTATAAATGGTTTCGTGGAATCATTAATTCTCTTCTTCGAACACCGCGCCGCGCTGGTTGATGTAGGCTGCTGTGGAGCGACGTTGGCTGGTCGTCCAGTAATCCCGCGGGTAGAGAAACGGCCATTCTTTGGGGGAAGGGGCAGTGGTTCTCAAGTGATGCTTTGTAAGTCAAAGGGATTGGGATTTTCGGAACCGCTGCTTCTCTGTAGATCTCCGGGTACATTCCCCAAGTACACCGTCTATTGAGTCGGCACTCGCTGCGCTGAATGGAGGAACACAAGCGGGTCTTTTATTTCCATCCGAGCCGCCATTACCTGTTCGTCGGAGTTTTGCACGTCGTCCGCGCCCGGAAGAGATGATTAGCTGTGGCATAATTAAACGTGGAGAACTTTGGAGACAACGGCTCATTACGTGGCGTGGACTGGTACCGTTTCTTCGACTTTTTTGTTGCTGTTCCCTCTCTAACTTTTCGTTCAATTTCCAACGCTTTCAACATCGATTTTATCCAATTTAGCGCTCCCCCAGGGAGCATCCACTCGAGCCTCCCCCCTTCGAAACTGGGAAAATCTCGTTCCAATTCCCCACGCCGGGGCGCGGCCGTAGCGAACCCCGGTACGCCTCGTCAAGTCGATTCGACGCGCGCGTAGCCACCGCGTAGAGCCCCATTCGACACACTCGGTTCGATTCTGGGGGCCGGATTAGTTACGGCTGTCGTAGTTGTTGTTAAAATCCGGGCCCGCTACCCGCGCCAACCACCCCGAAAACGAGGTGGTGGTGGTGTAACCCCGTACAAGGCAAAGGCTTGGCCTTCACGCGCTCAACACCCCAAAAGCGCCGTGGAGGCAAGACTGCGCGTTCAAACTCAGCTGCCAGCAAGAGTTGAGCCGCGGTGCCCGAGCAGGGGTAAATAACACGGGAATACCTAATTTTGGTATTACTTGGGCAAATAACTGGGACCAAAATGTGCCCTTGGTTGCCCAGTAATAGATGGTAAAATACTATAAAATCATACCAAAGTCTTTTTCGAAGGTTATTTTTGCAATTTTTTTCCTTCTCTGTCCAATTCGTTCTCCTTAGTAAGAGTAAACTCTCTCTCCATTAAGAACAAATCAGCTGCACAGAAAAAAAAATCATGGTAATATTACATCTGGGAAGGGGTACATCTTTTATGTCAGAAAAAAGGTGTAATTTTACCTCTGGAAATGTGTAATTTTACCACTTTTCTGTTGTAATGTCACTTTTTCAGTCTAAATTGAGGTAAAATTACATCATAAAAGTGGTAATATTCAACCTTCCAAAATTAAAGCTTCCAAATTTACATTATTTTTTTCTGTGTGTTGAAAGGTAGTCCATATCTCAGCTCAGGATAACAACTGCACCAATGTATTTGTTAAAGCAACCAAATAAATGAAATGAAATACCAAAGTCTTGTATGTGGAAGGGCACAACAATACCAAACCATCTTATTCCAAGGGTCAAATAATACCACAAAATAAAACCATTTCAATACCAAATTGAGGTCTTCTGGATTTTTGAACATTGCTTGAATACCAAAACTTGGTATTGCCATGGTTTTATTTTTAGGTATTCCCGCGCCCTTGGAAAATCATATCTTGGTATTCCTGTGGTCTTACACATAGGGGAGATGGGGGTAAGACGGCCACCCTAAGGGAGAAGTCTAATAAAATTTACACAACAGATTATTTTGGTCTCAAATTACGTACGTATTGTTCTACTACTAGTCCATTATAGAAATGACATAAATTAGTTGGTCTAAAAACCAATTTTCAATACTTTTCAGCAATTTAAAAAAAAATAATTGAAATCGTATATATATGAAATACGCGGGGTAAGACGGCCACCCATGTGGGGTAAGACGGCCAATGCTATAAATTAACTTAATAACTTTGCTAAATCCACCCAAACACCTACATGGTTGGTTCAACAGACTTCTCTGAACATCATAACTATTTTGGTTGAAAAAAATCAGGTTTCAAATGTGAAGAAAAATGCTGTTTAAAAAATTTCATATTTTGGCTCAGTGAATTTCATATTATTGCGACCACATTTTATGAAAAACTATGAATTTTTACTACAAAACAAACACAATTTGATACAAAAAAAAATAGTTTGTGTATTTCGATTAGAATAAGTAAATCAAAATTATTAAAACAACATTAAATTAGCGATTTTTATGAAAAGTTTGATAGGATTTCATACTATTCAATGAGTTTTGCTATATCACAGTAAAGAATGTTGTCGAAACGGTAGTTAACAGCATTTTGATTAAAAATTGACAGTTTTATTGAAAATGCCTTCCTTTATCTACAAATATGTCTTAATAGTCAAAAACCGTCAAAAATATAACCTATATCAAATAAAATCAACAAATTACGGGTGGCCGTCTTACCCCCGGAGGAGGTGGCCGTCTTGCCCCCAAATAAATAATTTTTTTAAACATTTTTTGTAAACAGTTCATCGCATTTTTTGAACTTGAACTTTTTCGAGGGACATAATCTAGGGAAAACTTCAATTTAACATGAAAAAATATTTGAAGACAGAAAAACATATTGTTATTTAACAAAAATGCCTAAGTTGTAATTCATGCAAATTACATCCAGTTTCAAGTTAAAAAATTATTTGTTTATTTTGAGCTATTTTTATACTATTTCAAACAATATTTCTGGCAAAGGTGACTCCATATGCATTATTTAGCATGAGGAACAGCATTGCTAAACATTTTAGTAATATTCATTAGTATACTTATTAAAACAGTGGGGTGGCCGTCTTACCCCCAGCTCCCCTACATGATTTTGGTATGATTTCATGGTATTTTACCATCTATTACTGGGCAACCAAGGGCACATTTTGGTCGCTGTTATTTGCACAAGTAATACCAAAATTTGGTATTTTCAAGCCATTTTTTGGTGCAGCAGTTGCAGTTAGTGAAAAAAACGGAAATGATCCATATGCAACAGCCAAATCTACTCACCTGATGATTCCGTGTTATTTTTAGTGATATTCTTCACCATATCGAATGCATTTGTCATTGATGAACGGCCTGTGCATGAAGTTCTTGAAGCTTCTGAAAAATAACAAGATTGAAAAATAAGTGTTATTATAATGAAATTGGATTGAAATTCACCAAAATTCAATAATCTATCGATTGGCCTGGTTTTCAAAGTAAATGGTTGTCCCGACTTATAGAAATTTCAACGATTTAAAAAAAAATCTTACTGGGTAGGGTACGTTATCCATTAGTGGACCCCTTTCCTATAGTGGACCCTCTGAAGGGTTTTTAATGGAAAATTCAATAAAATCACAATTTCAAGCGTGTTGTTGTCTACAAATCTTTTATTTGGCATGTTCAGCATCATTTAGAACAATGTTGACTGACATTGAATTGTCCTTTTCACCAAAATAAGTGTTTTGAGTTCGACATCTGAAATCAGCCATGGCCACTAGCATTTTCACAACAAAACTGCATTTATATTTTATGATTGAATTAACCATCCAATCATTTTTTGACTGATTATTTAACTTCAGCAAGTCGAAGTAATGTAAGTTTAAGGATATTTACTAAAATAAAGCGAAGAAATGCAATTTTCTAGCAAAAATTATGGGGGTCCAATATAGGACAACGAAAATCCAAACTTTTCCAAAAGTGGACCCCTGTTAATTAAACCTTCAAAAATGATGAAAACTGTGTATTCAAGCAAAAGTTTCTCTAAAACATACAATAAAGGCTTGTTGTTATCAACCTAAACGCATATTTTTTCAATTATGAGTATAAATATAGCTGTTTTCATGTTAAAAGTACCAATAATGCTGAAGCCGTAAGAATTTATAATTTATCAAAACTATAGTTAATTGTACTTAACTGAAGCACCATAGTTACAGTTTGAAATGATATTTTATAATAATAAATCAATAACAAAACATTTTTTTCCAAAAAACATGCGTGGTTTTATCAGCAACTGTAAACAATTCTATTGTTTAGTTTCGGTCAACCATTTATGTAATTAATATGGAAAAATTTGCATCAAGATTACTTTTTTTAAATTATTTTTATGTTTACAGTGGTTTTCGAGACGTTTTTTCTGATCTTTTTCGGAAATAAATGTGTTTAAATGTCTGTTTGGTTTTTTGTTGCTTAAAGCCAAATTTGTTAACAAAACATATTTGTTTAAAATGAAAAGTGAGCAAAATCCATCTTTTATTCATTATACCTATCATTAGACCTACACCATGCATCAAAACATCAAATATCGGTTAAATTTGGTATAAAAATAACAGTTTGCCTATAGTGGACCCGGGTCCACAATCGGATTATGGACCCGGGTCCACTATAGGAAAAGAGGGTCCATAACAGGCAAAAAAAAACTTTTTTTTCAATTGGCTATTTTTCTGCTCAAAAACAAATAACTGATGAAACAAATAGTCAAAATTGTTCAAAAGACTTCAGTTTTCATTGTTTTGTACAAAGGGTTATGAAAAAGTGCTTAAAATATTGAAAATTTGTGAAAAATGTGCTTCGGCTCTACTAGGGGGTCCACTAATGGTTAAAATACCCTATAGAAAAAAAATTAAAATCAGCTTTAACATTTTTTGGGTTTCAAGTCATTTTAGCGCAAAATTAATAATCTTGTCAAAATTGGTCAAAATTTTCCCATAGTTTCAGAGGAACAAGGGTCCTGATTGCTCAAAATCAACCACTCCATTCGCGAGCACAAATAGCAGGCGACGGGATACTGCCCTGATCTATTCCTACTGTTTGTCACTTTCACACCATTCGCTCCCGAACACTCTCTCTTCTACTCTCCTTCTCTCTCTGATCGGCTCAGTCTCCGAACGGCTCAGGAATGCCGAACTTCGCCGATCACTCTGAACTGAACATATTTTTTCTCTGATGCGCTGCGTTATACTCATTGATTTGGGTTGCCTAAAATCAATGTTATCAATTAAATTGTGCATTTATTTTGATTTCATAACATTATAGACACCATTCAAAGAAACTTCCACCAAGAAAAAAACAAATTGATGGCAAACTAAGGGCGTGAAGACAAAAAGACGCTGGCATTTTGTGAGAATGACTCTTCGCTGAGCATGTTAGTGTGTGAGTCTCGTCGAGCGACGGAGTAGGCGAATACTTTCACGATGTATTTGTTCGCTGAGTGAACAGTTCGGGCCACTCGCTAGCTGCTTGCGAGTATCATTCGCTCATGAATGCTAGCGGGTTGGAATAGGCGACGAATGGATAGGCGATGAGTGAGTGGTTTCTGTTCATTGAACCGAAATTCAGGACCCTTGCAGAGGAATTTGAAAAAAACACTTTTATACCAATTTAATCCTGATTCAGAAAATTTTCCACAATTTCATGTCATTTTTTTAGGGGGTATATCAAAAATGTTTAAAATCAAGTTTGAAATTTTCGGTTTTCAATAAAAGCATTCTCTTTGAGATATCATATTAGCGCTAAATTAATTATTTTGTCAAAATTGGTCAAAATTTTCCCAAAATTTCAGAGGAATTTGATAAAACACTTTAATACCAAAATAACACAAAAATGTGATATCCTGACTCAGAAAATTTTCCACAATTTAAAGTCATTTCTTTTGGGGGTATATCAAAAATGTTTAAAATCAAGTTTGAAATTATCGGTTTTCAATGAAAGCATTCGCTTTAAGACGTCATTTTAGCGCAAAATTAATTATTTTGTCAAAATTTGTCCAAATTCTCTCATAGTTTCAGAGGAATTTGATAAAATACTGAATAAAGAATACCAAAATGTGGTGTCCGACCATTGACAAATTCTGCAATTTTGCAATATCAAAACAATACCTTAAATACCAAATTTTGCTCTTGCATAATCCTTAAGAAAAATTTTAAAGGGTCCAGGAATACAAAAATTTTGTATTGATACTAGAGAAAGGTATTATTACACATTTCCCTTGTTATTTCTCCATGCTCGGGTGGCAGGCAACGGTAATGGCCGTATGCGAATAACGCGCGAGATCGATTAATTTGGTATAATTATACCATAATCTCTTTTTAATGGGGTGACCGCGGGGTGCGGGTCTCGACAATTGGGCGGATGTGGGTATCCTTCGACGTAATTTTTAAAAGCATGTATCTAGTTAAGAAACCAATTGAGACTTTTCACGATGAAGACCAGTCCAAATCTCGTTGAATTGAGCCTCTCAAAACTTTGGAGTAGGAGTCGACAAATCATGCGATGTAGGACTCAACTGCCAATCTCAACTAAAGCTTCCCAGCTTAACTGTGCAAAAATGTCGCCTGTAATTACCTGCAATTTCCGATTTGCCCCACTCCGTTAGGACATATACTTGAACAAGTCGTCACGTTCATCCCGCAAGCTCAGCAAAAAGAGAACGCGTGATAATGATGATCCTTATGACACTCGGTGTGTACGCTGTACTAAGCCTTCAACGAGAGGGGATTTTCACCAGAGCGTGGAATACACTTTTTTTACGCTGTGCTTGTCATCGCCATCGTGAGCCCTAACTAATGAGCTCAACGTTTTTTGTACGCTACGCTCTCAAGTGGATCCTAGACGAAAATGAGGTTACTCCGGCTGGAAGTCCTCGAGGGAAGCACCGTCTCGTCACAGCCAGATGAATAAATCATGAGCTGAAAGGATTTTTCAAGTGCTTTCGCGAGAATATCTCAATTGTGTTTACAGAGGGCTTCAGCTCACGCTAGAACCTAATTTGAATGTGCGTATTAGCGAGTCTCTAAGCTCGAACTTAGAATCGGGAAGAGGTCCAGAGGGAGAGAGAGAGAGAGAGAGAGCGCGTACAGGAAATGAGATTCCATCTCGAAGGACAGCTGCAAACAATTATGCAAAATTCCAGCAAACCCAATTTCCACACACACAGGGCCTCGATTCGAAAGGAGCGCTCAATTTTACAGGAATTCAGGCCGCGCGCAGGTAGCGGGAGTATTGCGAAAGGGACGACCGGACCTAGAGGCGAAATTCGTTCGTCATTCCGACCTTCATTGCGCGTTCGATTTCGTTTCGGAAAGCGAGAGAGAGAGAGATATTTCCGAAGAAGTTTGGAGGAAAAAAGCGTGTACTCTCTGTTGTGGTATGTGTGTTTAGGGTATGTTTTTGACGAGATCCAAAACACAAACACGACGCAAATATTAATAAGCCCCGGTCGCATGTGGAATGCGCACGAAAACAAAAACAACGAAAGTGCCTCCCAAAGCGGAGCGGCCGATTACGAGAATGGAATGGCAGGCAGACCTTTCCATCCGAAATGATCCGATCGACACAGTTCTCCGCAGTCCAGGGCGGGACTGCGCCAAGTGTCATGTGTCCTACGATCCTAGATCCGGCCCTGGGTAAGCCCTTACCGATCTTGCAGGTCATTCTCCTCGTTACCGGGTCTCGCTAAGCCTAGAGAGCACGCACATCTCAAGGTTCTTCAAGTCTTCGTGTGTACCTACCTTCACCCAAAAGCCCCTCCGCGCGTGGTTGAATGCTTTTGTCGGAACTTGTGTGTACACCGTCGTTGTGTCGTCCACGTTGCTGGAGAATGATCGTCGTCGTAGTCCTCTCTTTTGTGCGTTCTTCACAATTTGAGGTCTACCTTTACGAACCTCCTCCGGGTGAAGAGCGAAGGGAAGAGGTATTACAGAATAGAGCTCCGTGAAGAGGTGGAGCGGACAACCGGAGAGGTATAAGCAAAGAGAAGCCGCGCCGACTACGGGTTCTTGTGCTTCTTCCTTTCTCCTTTGGGTTTTAAGGGGCCGACCGGGAAGCATGAGCAAGAAAAAGAACACCAAGATGGTGCGATCATAATGTGACGAAAGTTTGCTGGAAAAGGGAAGATGAGCTATAATGCGGCCCTTTGGGCAGACGAACGCTGGAAGAACACAACACGCCGGGAAGAGCGATGTAATGAGTTTTGTTTTTCGGGGTGCTCTCAGGTTGGCGAGGTCCGGAGATTTGGACACCTTTCGTCGAGATTTAACTACACACCTTTACGCATCGGTTCACGTTTTTTTCCCAGCAGAGAGCTCCATTTCGACAAACAATAATGGAAGAATAATATTGGAAGAGCAAACCACTTCAAGTGGATTCGCTGGTATTCCTCGAAGCGGTGCGGCTCAAAGCGCAGGATTAACCCGGGGTCTTGACGACGAGGAGACACACGCACCCCGGTGGTAATGAAGCTGTTGCGGGTTCCGAGAAGTTCTTAAACTGTCTCAGGTCAGACGCGCAGTATTCTCGGCTGCAAGTCCACGCGGGGTGGTATTAGGCAACGCTCTCTGGTAGTCTAGCGGTTGAGGTAATCAACGGCCACGCAAAGATCGTGAGATAGCCGCGGTGAAACCATCACGCTGCTGTGGCAACCCGTCTCTCGGAGATCACGATCACCGACGCAGCCGTCTAAATTGAAAGGCATTTTTCTCTGGTGAGACGTTAGGGTGGGTAAAATGTAGCTCTTACCGAATTACCTTACAGAACCATACAACGAACGGTGAAACCGTAGGTCAAACGGTAAAACCATAGAACAAACGGTAAAACCAACCCCCAAATCAATAACAAGCAACAATTTCAGGATTGCTTTGCAATGCTCAAGGATGATTCCAAATCTATCGAGACTAGGCCTCCAACCTTCAAGCGCGTGGATCACCCTAAGCTGCGGACCATACACACGTGTACACACCCCGCACGACGCTGTAATTAAAACGGCCGATCGTAATCTCTGCCAGCCGCGCCGCGGTTCACGTCGACAGTTGATGTCTGTGTTATACTCCGCGCCGCCGCCGCCGCGGCCGCGGCCATTCGCGAGCGGGATCCCGACCGAGGTCCGCGATCAGGGTTGTAGCGTGCGGAGCTCCAGGATCGCCCCAGACATTCAGGATTCAAAGCAACCCTGAGTTCAAACCCGCAATGCGATCACGCCGAAACAATACTCTTCGAAACATTTTATTAATTAAAGCCAACTCCTTCTTCATTTCACTCCTCCCGAGCACCGATTTCGGTTCGGATATCGCCCCAACACTTTTGAGTCTACTCGCGCGTCTTTTGAAGGCCGCCGAAGCCTTTATTCGAATTGAGCCGCGCTTCGAAAAATTTCATGAAAGCATTCCTCGCGCGCGCGGGGTTGTTCAAGAGTTGGGGTTTTATGCAAAAAAAAAAAAACGGTCGAAGCGAAATGTGTGGACTCGCGAGAGTGAAAATTCCAAGCATACTTTTGTGGCGGCAGGCCCGCCGCGCGCTCATAATTAATAGAAAATTGGCAGCTTAATTACAACGGGGCACATCCCCCCACATATTGGCATTGGGGGTTGTGAAGGCACGTGTGCACTTTCTCCCGAAAGGTGAGTGGGTTGGCTGGAAGACGTGGAGATTGAAGTTGATGGTGGAAGGCTTTTGGTGAATAGTCTAGATATGAATTGGTAGCAAGGTATAGCATTGCCACGAATCAGGACTTCAAAAGGGTTAAACGAAATTGGTAGCCAATAAGATGGAAGCTACTTGAAACGCCAATGGTCAATAGATCATTATTGGTAACTTAGCGAACTAAATAATGATGGTTGGTTGGTAGCAAAATGCTTCGATATAGCATTTTAACAAATTGGTAGCAAAGTAAGAAGACAGAAAAGCTAATTGATAGCAATACAGCATCTTATATTAGGATTAATTATGATAGCTAGTCTATTTTAAAATGACTGGTTTTTCCTTTTCCAAATATTGGTAGCAACTGCAGCAAGACTGAGACAAGTTTTGGTAGCAAGCCAACCTCGTCAATTTGAACGTCAATAGTAGCAAGTTATTATCGGTAAAGAAGCTAGTCTAAAGATTGATCTAAATTATGGTAGCTTGATTGATGGCAAATGCTCGAATTTCACAAGTTGGTAGCACTCTAAACGGATACAACAGATTTTGGTTGTAATATTAGAACGTCTACTTAAATACACTTCGGTAACTAGTCTACTTGAAGCTAACAAGTATGCCAATTGCCACGTCTTGGTAGCAACTCGACTAAGAGTAAAACCAGTTTTAATAGCGAGGCAAAATTTCATCTTCAAACATCAATGGTAACGATTGGTAGTAAGTGATTATTGGTTACCAAGCAAAAGCGCATTTTTTTTAAGTTTTTGGTAGAATGATGGGCAGCAAAATGTCCGTTTCAAAATATTGATAGTCATGTCCGTTTCAAAATATTGATAGCAATATTCCTTTTTTAACCTCAAATAATTTTGGTTTTATGGTAGCAAGTCATCTTCGTTAACTTGAATGTCAATCGTAGCAAGCTGTTGTTGGTAAAGAAGCTAATATAAAGATTTTTTAAAATTATGTCAGCTTGGTTGATAGCCAAAGCTTGCATTTCACAAGTTCGTAGCAACCCTCACGGATTTACCAGATATTAATAGTAATATCATAACCTACCTACTACTGCTACTAAGATACAATTTTTTTTTTTTTTTTTTTAAATTAAATATGTCTTTATTGAACATTCTTATAATAATTACATTTCTTTTACATGATAAGTGGTATGGCCTAATGCTCTTCATCTTTGTTGTATTTTTCGTTTTATTATTAACTGATCACATTTATTTATTTGCTTCAAATTGTTTTACATTATTGCATTGAATTGAATACATTTGGGTAAAAAAGAAAAAAAAAAAAAAAAAAAAAAAATCACTTTAACAGCTAATCCTAACCTAAAACTAAAAAAATAAATCCATTGAAATATTCAAAATCACTAGAACGAGTAAACTACGAACTGTATTTTAAGATGAATGCTCCAAGAGTTCTTACTTGTTCCTGGCGAGTTTGCACCCACGCAGAGTTGTTGTCATCTCGATGAAAATGTTCAGAAGTTCTTGTGGTGAAAACAGGTCACTACTGCCTTCGCCCGTTGATGCTGGTTGGTTTTCCCTCGGTTGCTGACTGAAGCCTGGAGGTGTTGTATGCTCTGCAACTTTTGCCGCTGATTCAACGGCAATGGCTGCAGATTTGGAACCACTCGAACAGATCCTGCTCCAGGTGACGCCAAAGCTGGAAAATCCACGTCCGTGTATGCTGGTGGTGTTTTGCGACGATTTGGTTGGTGCCTCGTCGTCGCTTGCTGCCGAATTTTTACAAACTCAGCTCGTTTTGGGCAGCTTCGATTCTTGGTAGAATGGTCGCCGCCGCAATTGAAGCATTTCACTTCGATGTTCTCGTTGATTGTGTTGCAAGCTTGAGTTTTGTGCTCACCTCCACAGCTTGCACAACGACTCTTGATGAAACAGTTCCTTCCACCATGTCCAAACTGCAAGCAGTTCGAACATTGTGTCACGTCACGGTGCACTGGACGATAACGTTCCCAAGTCACGATGATGTTGAAAATTGCCCGAACTGCTTTCAGCTCAGACGGCGTTGTCGATCCTTTCTCGAGATGAACCAGGTACAGCTGATCACGATACTTGATGTCCTTGTTGTGTCTCGTCATCTTGAAGACTTCGATCACGTTCAACTTAAGAGTTTTGAGCTCTTCTTTCAGCACACTCACATCCATGTCGTACAGGCCTCGGAGGACCTGTTTCATGGGGCGTTTACCTGGATCGTCATGGCTGTAGTATTCAATCTTTGTGTTGTTCAGGAAATCCCGAACGTAGTTGTAATCCTTTCTGGTAGGTAGCAGAATTTTGAGTCCATCAGCACACAAGCGAATGGAAGCTCGTAAAGCACCAGATTTGATAAACCCGGTCAGCCACTTTCGCACCGAATCCGATGACGATGTTTTCACAAAAATGGGTGGCAACTTTTCCCGTCGTTCAAATTCTTCCTTCTCGCTCACGTCCACAGGAAGGGTAGCGAACTGGTTTCAGACGAATTTTGAGCATCCTTGCTCAAACTGCCTGGCTTTGCAGGTAGCGCTTCGGCATTCTTTAGCTTCTTCAAATCTGCCGATCCTGCTGGTGAGGACCGCCTCTTTTTCTTGCCCTGAGGCATTTTTGCACTTTTTAAGCACTTTTCAGGAGCTAAAATCCAGGAGTACCTCACTGAATGATGGTCCACAAAGGAATACTAAGATACAATTTGGTAGCTAGACTACTTGAAAATTGCCCTTATGTCAATTGCCACGTCTGGTAGCAACTCGACTAAGAGTAGGACCAGTTTTGGTAGCAAGACAATGTTGTTATTGGTAACCAAGTAAATGTGCATATTTTTCAATTTTTGGTAACTTGATTGGTAGCAAAATGTCCGTTTCAATACATAGAAATATCAAAACCGTCTACTAGTATACCCTTTGGTAGCTAGTCTACTTGAAGATTACCACTATGTCAACAGCCACGTCTGGTAGCAACTCGACTAAGAGTAGGACCAGTTTTGGTAGTAAGGCAAGGTTTTCTTGAAACGTTATTGGTAAAGATTGGTAGTAAGTGATTATTGATAACCAAGCAAACTTGTATGTTTTATTTTATTTTTGGTAGCTTGATTGGTAGCAAAATGTCAGTTTCAAAATATAGATTGCTAACCGTCAAAATGTCAGTGATTCGCTGTGATAGATGTTGGTAGCCATCTCTCATCAAATCCAGTTCATCAACGATCCATTTTCTGTCAACGACCTCGAGCGTCATTTTCCCAGTGCCCAATTAACCATGTTTTTCCTGGGCTGTACAGCCATAATTGCCATCCTAGTGACGGCGCTAATGCGGTTAACTGAGAGATTGCTCCTTGCGAGATACGGCCTCCGACAATGACGGCCGTAATTATGAGACTTGACTTAATCTGATTGTCGAGTGGGTAATTTAATTTCAGCTCGCCGTTCCTGACTCCGAAGAAACGAATAATGGCCCTAGGGAGGGCGGACCGATTGAGTCATTGAACTCGAATTTCGACGAGCTGCCCGGAGGATGACGGCTAGGAAAAACTGGATTGCAAGACACAGAGTAATTGAGTCACTTGAGAAAACTCTCTGACTTTCCCTCTGACTGGAGGGGCCATGTGTGTGTACACAAATGGTTCGTTTGGAAACGGCTTGTCAGCCGAAGTCAGCAACAATGTTTGCACCAATCAAACATAATTTCGAGCAAACAGCAGGGGAGTCGTGTAGAAGAGTTGGCCCACATTCGAATGGTGCGCATTGTTCCGTGACATAATTGTAGCTCAATACGAATGGCATGACAAATTGGCTACATTATATTTGCATAACCTGAAGCACCTGTGCGGTGTATAATTTACATATCATTAGGCTTCAATGTTGCAATGTCCTATCATTGCACCAACTGGTGAGCCGTAATCACTTCGACGACTCCCAGAATCCCCTGAACCCAAGTTATGAATAAGTAATGATCCGTGGGACGCGAACCCTTCTGAAATCTGAACCTTCTTCAAAATCTCATCAAAACTCAATCTAGTCGATCCGCGATACAATCAAAAGGACTACCCCCAATTCCCAACACTCGCTGTAAGATATTCAAAATCACATCCCATAAAATCCTTTCGAATCCTCCCAAGGCTAGCGCGCATCGTGTGCCAAGATGTTCACATCAAAGTGAACTCTCAAGTGTCTTCTCCCGCGGAGAATCGCTCGTTCGTTGAAGCCCAGAAAACCAACAGTGTGTACCGTAACTCCTACCCTTCAAGTGTACGCTTTTTCTGTTCTGGCACCAAGTTTTTCATACCTTATTCATGCCCAATCTAGGATAACGTGAAAGACAGTGCCAGCTGCCGCGCGGCAGTACTTGAAGGGACTCCCGGGGAAGCTTTTTCCTTCTGAAAGCGCCGCGGAATGACAGCTTAAAATTTAGTGCGGAAAAATCCACGACTCATACCGGGGAGACCCTGTGAGAATGATTGTGCATGAGTTGGCACAAGTGCGCGCGGCAAGTAGGAGTTGCTGTTTTTTTTCGTACTTGGCTGGGTGTAACGGGAAAATCCCGGGATTGTTGGGTGGAAATGGATGGGGGGCGTCATACGGAGAGGACACACTGATGGAGTTTGGAACGCGTTGGGGGAATCGGCTATTGATGGACTCGGTAATTGGAGCTTGGAAAATGGTGGGAAAATTGGGTCAAACTGTTGAATCGAGTTTGGTAGCGAAGATAACCATTTAAAAATACTTTGGTAGCAACGCGGAAAGGTCACCCCAAAGATCCCTTAGTTATGTGTCCGATTGGTTGGATATTGTTAGCAGACGATTCAGTTGGCAAAAGGTGATAAACCGGAACGATCATTGGGATACATTTTGGTAGCAGGCAGATTCAGGGCCTTGTATATTGGTAGCACACACATAAGTTCACATGGATGAACCTTTAGAGAAATACCAGCCTGGGAGATATTGGGACGATCAATGGTGTAAGTTTTGATAGCAGTCACAATTAGGTCCTTGCATAATTATTGGTAGCAAATATAGACGTCCATCTTGACAAACCCTAAGCTAAGTAAGATTTCGATAGCAGACGACTTGTATTATTATTGCTGATATAACAGGACGATCATGTGACCGGATTTTGATTCCTTTTTATGATATTGATAGCAGATTTACTGACTCTTACACAGGATAGGTATTGACAGTGGTCTAGTAGAGCGACCAGTTAGATACAGATACCCAGAATGGGTAGCAAGTCAAAACAGAGGATCGGATAAACTTTGGTAACTCCTGATCATTCGTAGATATTGGTAGCATACCACTACCAAAATTTTGGTAGCAGTCTGAATTGGGTCTTTGTATGAACATTGATGACACATTCAATCGTCCTTGGTCCTTGGATCTTGGGAAACCCAAATCTAAGACTGATTTTGGTAGCAGACGACTTGTAGTACTATTGCTGATATACCAGGACGATTCCTAGACTGGATTTTGATTTCTTTTAATGATATTAGTAGCAGATTATAACTGACTCTTACACAGGATAGGTATTGACAGTGGTCTAGAAGAGCGACCAGTTAGATATAGATACCCAGAATGGGTAGCAAGTCAAAACAGTGGATCGGATATACTTTGGTAACCCCTGATCATTTGTAGATATTGGTAGCATACCACTACCAAAATTTAGGTAGCAGTCTGAATTGGGTCTTTGTATGAACATCGATGGCACATTCAATCGTGCACCTTGGTAAACCCAAAACTAAGTATGATTTTGGTAGCAAACGACTTGTAGTACTATTGCTGATATACCAGGATGATCAGAAGACTGGATTTTGATTTCTTCTAATAATATTAGTAGCAGAGTTTAGTTGATCCCTGCACAGGGTAGGTAGTGACAGTGGTCAGAAGAACGATAACAAAGGTAGACAGATACTCAGAATTGGTAGCAAGTCGAAACGATACACTTTGGTAACCCATTATCATTCGTAGACATGGTAGCAGACCACTACCATCACTGCGCCTTATCATTGTCGTTTGTTTTGGTTGGTAGAGTAGGGTTAGACACCCAATCAATTCAAGTTTCCCCCGTGAACACAGATAACCAAACCCAAACCCAAATTCAAGGTATTCATTCCAGTTTGTCGCGCCGTGCCAGTCCGTCGACCCTGGACGACGACGTCGTCGCCGCCGCCAGATCTTCGATCGGCCAAAAATAATGGGCCAATAATGAGATAACGACAACTCATCGCCACGCGGCTCTACGAGAGTCACGGAATAAAAACAAAACCCGAGCCACAGACGAAAGAAAAAAAAACACGCGACGACGGGTCGAGGACTGATAATGATGATGTTTAGCTTTGAATTCGAGGCGCCACAAAATCTTCGTCGCTGTAAGTCGCACACAAAGTATCACTGGAGAGCGTGCGCGCGCAGATCTTCCTAAGGTCGTCGCTGTGTAGTCTGTTATTAAGGCCGACTATCCGCCACCGCATCATCATCAGCCAAGGAAGAAATTCGCGCGCCGCGCGTAAATGGCGCAATGCCGGCCCGACTTCTTCGAGGTTAGGTTTAGCCTATAATTATCGTTTCGCGCGCGCGCGGGGGATTGACGCGGTCCGGGAATAAGTGGCCCGCGGAGAGTATCACGGCGCGGTTCGGCGCGCAATCAACGCGAAAGCCCACTTGGAGGGTGCACGATAGGAGAGATAATGTGTATCAGTGTGCGGTAAATTACGCTTAATTAACCCCCTGGCATTTCGGGATCGGCGCGAATGGTGGCAAATCAGTGCCAATTTTGCAATTATGTCCGCGTTAGTTGATACTGCGTTTGACGGGGTTGAAGCTGATCTGTTTCATCACTTTTAATAAGATGTCATCGGTAATACTCAAAAACGACTCAACAGCTCAAGAAGATTGTTGCACAACCAACAGTAAACCCTCGGCTAGATCCAGCAAAACATTGTAACTAAACCCTAATTGGCCGCAGCCTGGCGTGGCTCACAATTCCAAGCTACAAAACGCGCAACGCTGCAATTACTCCACGGGTCGGTTCGGCCTCATCACTGAAGAAAGACACACAGACAGCGAACCTTCCGCGTTCAGCCAGTACAGGTGTACGACCAGCAGAGACGTTCGGGGTCGCGCGGCCAAGGCACAAATTTGTCCCGGAGGCCACGAGGTGGCGGTGGGCACTTGGCGTGGCTTCAGATCTTCGCCACAAACCTGAAACAGCACGAAAGTCATCTGCCGCGCGTACTCTCTGCGGTGAAGACGGCCGAGGAGGTAGCGGCGGCAGCTGTGGCAAAAAAGACGCAGAAACATTTCACAAAAGGTGTTATAACCCCTGCCTCTATAATCATCATCATTATCATCCAGCATGATCATTCATCCTCCTCTCGCATGCTGTTGTTGTGTTACACTCGGTGAAGCTGTTCGGCAAGATCTGCCGGAGGTTTTTTTGCATGCTTTTCTCCTTCTTGCATCCTCCGTCGTATGTGTGCACGCAATGTATGTGTGTGTGAGCCCGAGGGGTCTGTTTTGCCGCGCAAAGTGGCTCCGCAGAGTTCCGTGTCATGCCAAGTTCTAGATCTGAGGAAGTTTTGGACTGTATCTAGAGCTTGTAGTCTTCAAATATATTTATCTGGGAACCCTATCTAGTGATATCAGTACTAAAGTGCGAAAAACCAGAACTATCTACTCCTGGGTATACCTTTTCGAAGATTCTTTGCTTGTCTAGCAACCCTGTGAGATTTATAAGATCGTGTTTACCGATTACTCATGAACTATGAAGATCTGGTAACCCTGTCATCAGATATCGCCACTTGGATTGGATTCATTGTTGTTAGTTGTGTTGATATAAATAACAGAAGAATGTTTTCAAAATAATCATGTTTTATTCAAAGTACAGGTTCTGATTTCTAGTTGTATCAACTCTAATTGTATGTTTTCTTCTCTTTTTAGGTATGATTCAGATTTGAACACACGTAACTATCAGGGTAAATATCTTCATGTGAAATTCTATTTCAAAGCCATAGCTAAATTTCAAACAGAAAAATGGTTCAGTTTAATACATCTCATCCAACATTCTACACTAGTACTCTTCTCTAATCTCCTGTCCATTGAACTCGAACCATTCCCCAGTTTCGGTACCATTACGAAGATTCGACATTTTTCCCTCACCGTGTCCGTCGCCCGGTCACCGGACCCAGTTTCGGCTTAATTACTTTTCAAGACTTTTCAAGAGCATCCGATGGTTGGACGGACTCTACCGGAGCGTATCGTTTCCAGATGAGTGTTGTATGTGCCCTTAAGCTTGGCAGATGAGTCGAGTTTGGGGGATTTTTTTTTTCGGTTCATTCCATTCCGGTCCCCGGAATGCCATTTGAAGTGGATCCAATTTTCCGTTTCGGAATGAATTAATTCTGTGCTCGCGCGCTGTATGCCATCCGACTCGGCCCAGATTAGATCGGGGTCGTTCGACGAATGCGAGAGGAATTTCAATTGCTTGCGTAGAAATTGAATCTTAGCGGTGGCCTGGAATCGTCCGCCGGCGTTCTGGGAGACAATAGGTCGCGCTTCATGGATTCGTTTTACAGTTGAACTAATTGATAGACAAAATTTAAGCTTTTAGGTATCCCACTTGCTCTCTGATATAGTTTAGATACTAGTCAGAATTATGTTCTATTGTCAAGATTGTGATAGGTTTCCACTTGAGGAACAACTTTGTAGAATACTGTAAAGCAATTTTAGTTGATCCTAATGAGTTACAGAGTGATTTTTGGAATACCAAGGAATCACATATTCCCAATATCACTATGCAACTTTGCAGGGTCAATTCAGATTGCTTTGCAACGTTCTACAAAGTTGTTTCTCAAGTCAAAACCTACTCATATCTTGGTATTATGAAGTTTATATGACTAGCACTTCATGTAAACTTTAGCTCAAATGAGATACCTCAGATAAGAATCTTCTTTTTTTACTCAAAGTGGTCTTTTCGGAGTTCTTCTCTGAATTCGACAGCGCACTCTAACTTTATGTATTCGTTCATCAACCAACCACTACAGTACAAGTAAGTGTAGTCCTAACGATATAATTGGGCTAATTGATACTTTATTAAGTTAGCTAATCTAGCACGCCGGAAAGCGTACCTTGTAATTTGTCACCAGCGATTAGGTTAAGTATACTGCTGGTGCTCATGTAAATCAAGCACTTTTTATCCGGTCTCACAAGCTAATTGAAAAACGCACTCGTCCATGTATCCCTCTGGGATTATAATTAAATTATTGACGCTTTCCCGTCACCCTTGAAGCTACCTTTAGCAATAACTCTTCCCCGCCGAAGGCAAAGTCATTTCCTGTGACCACGTCTGGGTGGATAGAATGTGAAATTCCTCTTTCTCCGGCTTCCGAATCTCGTCGCCGACAAATCCCCGCGCGAGGTTGTTTACCTGAGCGACAACCGGAAATTTATGACCTCCCAGAAGAGTTGAGCGCACAGGACTTTCAGCGTGACTTCGTCTCTAAGTAGCTGCCGCTAGGGGACGTTCGCTTCGCTCAAAGAAGGATATACGGATAATTAGCCGCCCATCGGGGTCTAGTGCGAGAGGGTTTTGCTCCGGTACTGGCCTGGGATCACTTTCAAAGAGCCTGATGCAGGGTTCGTTTCGCTTTGTGTGTGTGTTAACATAATCAATTCTCGGGACTCGCCAGGCAGCAAAAGGAATCGAACCGACACCGAGTTTGTGGGAGGTCTCGACGATTTTTGGGTCTCGCTCTGTTGTCATAGAAGAAGGTACAACGTTTGAATGTGCGTAGGGTCTCTGCTGTTTTTTGTGTATGCATTGGACGAGAATACCGAGAAATGGGTCGATCTTGGCGAAGGGATCGTTCCGTTTCATGGAATTCGTTCCTGGGACAATATTTGTGTATGCTGAACAGATCTCTACATGGATGTAATTAACACTTTACGATGGCGGTTGAAGGGTTTACGGAAATTGAACTGGTTTGGTTTGTTTTCGTATACAATTTGCCTTAAATAGTCCTTCAAATGTCAATATTTAGAGTTTTTACTGAAGACTACTAACGTATAGCGAACTAGTTACTGCATTCCAGTTTGAGATATACGTCCAACAACAGTCGTATCAACCGCCAATACATGTAAATTTATCCCGATCCCCAGGAATGTGGTACATCTGCGAATGAGAAATATTCAAATTATTCGGTCTACTCCCGACGTTTCCCCCCAACCCGCAACTCTTCAAGTCAAATCACTCAACTAAATTCTCCATATCCAGCGAGATAGTACAGGCAATTGCTCGTATTTTTTCTTCCTCCGATCACCGCTCAACGACCCTGCGTTCAATTTCCTCAAGTTTCTTCAAGCGTCTCGAGAGATATTCAAATCATATGTTTGTCTGGATTGCTGCTTCTTTCCCGCGCTTCGCCGTCTTCTTCCTCCCCAGCCCAGCATGAACCGACGACGACGACTCGCGCTTATATTTGGATTGTTGAAAGCAACTAAATATGTATTTATGTAAAGTAGGATTACATTTTATGCATACATGATAAGTGGTCTGAAGAAGTTTTCCCCACCCTCCTCGCATGACCCCGCACCTCCCGAAGACCAATCTCTGTCGTCTTCGACGGCGGCGGCCTAATGGGACATCAGCGCGCATTTGTGACAACCAAACTAGAACTCTGCGGCCTATCCTCGGGCTCGGGATTTGATGAGCCGGCTTTGGTGTAGGCCTGCCGGCTTTGGAGGAGGTCGAAAATTTATAGCTCACTTTTAATCTAATTTATGGCCCAAAGTTCTGCCTTTATTTTTTCCAAAGTTCGGCTCCGCGTCTCCGACACGGTGGACCCCCTGCCGAGCTCGACGCTGTCGATGTGGTCCAGATGCTAGGACTAGGACTGAGCGAACGTGTGAGCGAAGGGTCCGCTAGGGTCCTGGGTCATCAGCGAACTAGAACCTTTTGCTGTGGTTTGTCTGAGTTTTGATCCGGTGTACGCTGTGTGCGCAAAAGCCATTAACGCGCGTTCAACGGACTGTGTAGGGTGGTCTGACTGGATGAGGAAAAGTGTTAGGACAGAATAAAACGCTTGGTATGGCTCTCAGGTATTCCACTTGCACTGTTCTATACGTGAATTAATCGCCGTATTTATTTTAATTTCTTTAGATATGAATAGGTTTTCACTTGAGCTACAACTTTGTAGAATATTGCGAAGCGATCTGAGTTGACCCAGCCAAGTTACTGGGTAATATTTGGAATACCAACGAAATCACCAACGTATTCCCAATATCACACTGTATCATGGCAGGATCAATTCGGATTGCTTTGCAATGTTCTACAAAGTTGTTCCTCATGTCAAAACCTCTGAAAATCATCACAAAGAAGAGTGATTCAAACAAGTAAACCTCATAAGTTTCTTTAAAAGTCGAGAACCACCCTACCGTACACAAATGCAGAGTCCGAAGCCGCTATCCGAGAGTTCTCCCCTGAACTCGATACCGCACTCACGCTTTGTGTATTCGTCGACCACAGAATCCGTTTAGGAGGCGAGTTATCTCGGTGCGAGGCACTTTTAGTGTCGTC